>NC_090728.1:72324157-72334157 GCF_036898095.1 Palaemon carinicauda
AAGCGCAAGGTACGTGAGGCAAAGAGGGCAGCTGATCTGAGGTGGGGTCAGGGATTGGGTCAGTCGTATGAAGAGAATAAGAGGAAGTTTTGGAAAGAAGTGAAGAGAGTAAGGAAGGCTGGCTCAAGAATTGAAGAGACTGTGAAAGATGGAAATGGAAGGATATAATTGCTGTTGCAGGTGTTGAGGTGCCGGTGATGCGAGATGAGAATGAGAGAGAGATTACAATAGAGGAAGTGAAGAGAGCACTAGATGACACGAGAGTAGGAAAAGCATCTGGTATGGATGGTGTGAGAGCTGAGATGTTGAAGGAAGGGGGTGTGACTGTACTTGAATGGTTGGTGAGATTGTTTAATGTGTTTTGTGTTGTCATTGGTACCAGTAGATTGGGTTTGTGCATGTATTGTACCACTATATAAGGGTAAGGGAGATGTACACGAGTGTTGTAATTCAAGAGGTATTAGTTTGTTGAGTGTAGTTGGAAAAGTGTATGGTAGAATAATGATTAATGGGATTAAGGATAAAACAGAGAATGCAATCTTTGAAGTACAGGGTGGTTTTAGAAGAGGTAGGGGTTGTATAAATCAGATTTTCCCAGTTAGGCAGATATGCGAGAAATATTTAGCAAAAGGTAAGGAGGTGTATGTTGGGTTTATGGATCTGGAGAAAGCGTATGATAGAGTTGATAGGGAAGCAATGTGGAATGTGATGAGGTTATATGGAGTTGGTGGATGGTTGTTGCAAGCAGTGAAAAGTTTCTACAAAGGTAGTAAAGCATGTGTTAGAATAGGAAATGAAGTGAGTGATTGGTTTCCGGTGAGAGTGGGGCTGAGACAGGGATGTGTGATGTCGCCGTGGTTGTTTAACTTGTATGTTGATGGAGTGGTGAGAGAGGTGAATGCTCGAGTGCTTGGACGAGGATTATAACTGGTAGACGAGAATGACCATGAATGGGAGGTAAATCGGTTGTTGTTTGTGGATGATGCTGTACTGGTTGCAGACACAGAAGAGAAGCTTGACCGACTAGTGACAGAATTTGTAAGGGTGTGTGAGAGAAGGAAGTTGAGAGTTAATGTGGGTAAGAGTAAGGTTATGAGATGTACGAGAAGGGAAGGTGGTGCAAGGTTGAATGTCATGTTGAATGGAGAGTTACTTGAGGAGGTGGATCAGTTTAAGTACTTGAGGTCTGTTGTTGCAGCAAATGGTGGAGTGGAAGCAGATGTACGTCAGAGAGTGAATGAAGGTTGCAAAGTGTTGGGGGCAGTTAAGGGAGTAGTAAAAAATAGAGGGTTGGGCATGAATGTAAAGAGAGTTCTATATGAGAAAGTGATTGTACCAACTGTGATGTATGGATCGGAGTTGTGGGGAATGAAAGTGACAGAGAGAATGTGTTTGAGATGAAGTGTCTAAGGAGTAAGGCTGGTGTATCTCGAGTAGATAGGGTTAGGAACGAAGTGGTGAGGGTGAGAACAGGTGTAAGAAATGAGTTAGCAGCTAGAGTGGATATAAATGTGTTGAGGTGGTTTGGCCATGTTGTGAGAATGGAAAATGGCTGTCTGCTAAAGAAGGTGATGAATGCAAGAGTTGATGGGAAAAGTACAAGAGGAAGGCCAAGGTTTGGGTGGATGGATGGAGTGAAGAAAGCTCTGGGTGATAGGAGGATAGATGTGAGAGAGGCAAGAGAACGTGCTAGAAATAGGAATGAATGGCGAGCGATTGTGACGCAGTTCCGGTAGGCCCTGCTGCTTCCTCCGGTGCCTTAGATCAGTGGTTCTCAAACTTTTCAGCCCGCGACCCCCCCAAACGATATTTCTAGAGGCATGTGACCCTCGCCTTTCCCCGAAGTGCTTCTGACACACACACACACACACACACACACACACACACACAGTACATGCCTATGCCCCGAATCATAAGAACATAATAACAACAAACATGATAAGATAAATGCAAAAAATATACGCATTATAGAGTTAACTAATTTATTACTTGTAGAAAAAATCACAATCTTTAAAGACAAAATAGGCAAAGCAATACAGTCTATTTAAATTTATAGAATTAATGTTAAATCCGTACAGGCACTCACACTTTGCTAACTGCTTCAAGAGAAAAAAATAAGTATGAAATTAGAATTATACCTTTGTTGAAGAAAGCTACTGCAGATAGCATAAATTATGTCAGTGTTTGTAAACTTTAGCACAATAAAGAAAAAATTACTGGTATCTTTATACCAAAATTTAGATATTCAGGCTGGGCTTAAAATGATTAACAAAATAATTATAGCGTTTGACTTGGGTGCTGATATTACAAATTTGCTGAAACCTAAAATCAGCTAATGATCTATAATTCTCATATGAGACAGTATACCCACACAAACATCCAGTAGACTCAAAGCTATTTCATACCCTTTTGGTTTCAAAATCAATATTTTGGAAAATTTTGGAAATTATGTCTGAGATAATATTTTTTTTTCTTTTTTTTTTGGCTTTAGAAGAACTGTATGAATTTCTTGTGAAATAATTACTTATTTAGTAACTGTTAAAATAAAAGTACAATATTCATGGAAGTTTCATGACAATGATCAATATTTAGGCCCAACTATGGGGCTCCACTAGCAGTGATTAGTTAATTATATCCCTATTCCACAGTGAAAACAGTATTTACACAGGCCTAAGTTTATCATGAATAACTAACATCAATTAGTGAGATACATGGGCCTGCTTTTTTGAGCACAGTAACTCCATCCTGGGTTTGATACCAGAGATGGCAACTCGGAGATCATCCTCCACCCTGAGTCTTGATCGGTATTTGTTTTTTATATAAGTCAGTGCCGAAAAAGTCTTTTCACATAAATAGGTTGATCCAAAAGGAAGTAATACATCCATTGCTGCCATGGATAATCGTGGATATTCCCTTGCAATTGAAATCCAGAACTCATCCAGTGTGGTTGAGCCAAACGATGCCTGTAAAGTCCGATCACTGGAGAGCTCCAGCAGCTCATCCTCCATGTCGGATGATAAGTGATCCCCTGTAGCAGTGAATGGTTGCCGTATCCAGTCATATTGTTGTGGGGTTGTCTCTTTTGGGAAGTATTTCTTGAAGTGGTCCACAAGACCTTGTAGGTGAGTCGTGATCATTACCTTCACGTTATCGACGCTTAATTCATTCTTCGCCATAAATTCTTCCACCTCAGGAAACATTTCAACACTGCCCCCAGCAACTCGCACAGCCCATCGTTCCAGCTTCCTTGTAAATGCATCAATTTTGTCAGAAAGAATCAAGACGTTCGTGTTTGGGCCTTGTAGTGATAAATTCAGCAGATTAAGTCTTTCGAATATACAAGACAAATATGCTAGACTTGCTAACCAGTCAGGGTCAGTCAGATAGTCAGCAAGTTGGGACTCAGATTTGATCAGGAACAGGCGCACCTCATCTCGTAGTTCGTACAAGCGGCTGAGAACTTTGCCTCGGGACAGCCACCTGACTTCTGTGTGGAACAACAGTGCTTCATGCTCCGAGCCCATCTCATTGCAGAGTGTGGAGAACAGCCTGGCATTTATGGGACGTGTTTTGATGTAATTTACTATTTTAATCGCAGTTTGAAGAACACTGCTTAACTCTGGATTGAGTGCTTTGCTAGCAAGAGCTTCCCTGTGAATAATACAATGTGTAAAATTTATGTGAGGTGCCACTTGTAAAACTTTTGCTTTAAGTCCTTTCCTCTTACCCAACATTGCCCCAGCACCGTCTGTGCACACACCAACACACTGGTCCCAAGACAAGCCCTCCTTTTGTATTTTGGTGTCTAGCTTTGTGAAAATGTCACTACCTGTACAGGTCCCCTCTAGTACAGTGCAAAAAAGCATGTCTTCTTGAAATTTTCCACCAAAACTGCATCTAATGAATGCAAGTAATTGTGCAGAATTTGATATGTCTGTCGACTCATCTAGCTGCAAAGCATACTTCTTTCCCTTAACCCTCTCAATCAGCTGACACTTAATGTCATTTGAAATGTCATTAATTCGTCGAGTAATGGTGTCGTTAGACAGCGGGAGTGTTTCCAGCTCACGGGCCATCTTATTACCATGCATAATCCGACTCATAGTCACTGCACCAGGTTTCATGAGGGTTTCCCCAATGGTATGTGGCTGCTTGGACTGTGCAATTAGGTATGCTACCTCAAATGATGCCATCTGAGCTTTGGCAGAGGTGGTGGTTTTCTGAGCTAGCACTTGTTTTTGACCCTGCAACTCTCCCTCCTTTCGACAGAAAAATTCTATTGGTTTATCAGCATGAGAAGGATGCTTGCTTTGCAAATGCCTTTTCATTTTCACAGGCTTTAAGCTTTCATTTGCAAGTACTTCTGAGCACATAACACATTGGGGGTACTGCATCTTATCAATGGTAAAACTAGTGAATCCGAATTTTATAAATTCTGCTTGATATTTCCGAAGTTTGGGTTTGGATGATTGGTCATACTGGGAGGTCTTACCCTTACGTTTGTCTTGCCTTTTATCTATATTTGAAGTAGAACTGGTAGATGGTAGTTCGGAAGGAATCTCATCAGTTGTTTCTGAGACACTGTTGTCAGTATCTGATGTTCCTTCCTTGTTTGCAGTCCTACGAATTATCCATCGCTCCATGTTGCTTAATATGTATATAGCTTGCTATCAAAAATTGTCCCTAAACACACACGAGGCAGCTGTGACTGAGGAAAGACTCACCGTTGACTAACTCGACTCATGTGCCGTCTTGGACTGCTGATAGTAAATGCCATATTGATAATCAGATAGATAAAATATCAATTAATTGTTATTTAAATACCAGATAAATTTGAAAGTATGTATACTGACATTTAGTTTTAAGCATCACGTCATCTGAGACCCTGAGTATCAAGCAAAAGTCAAAATTTTACTGTAAATTGGTGATGCATTGTTATTAAGCATCTGGCAACTGGTCACGCTCATTCACTGTGCGCCAACGGAGCTCAGGACTGGAAAACGGACAGGTACTGAACGTGTACGAGTGTAAATTGACAGTGAGATGGGGAGGTGACATCTCGGTTTTGTACGATGTTTCTAGGAAATGTAGGTAAAATATTGGAACTATTGCAAGTACATTGTATAATAAAATGTAATGCGTGGAAAAAAATTATGAATAATAGTTTAACACTATCAGTGGCTAGATAAATAAATATATTATATTTATTGTTTTTTTTTTATTTGCTTATCAACTAATCAGTTACTGATTTCATCAGTTGATTTATTTATTCATTAACTAATCTATTTATCAATCAATCAGTTTATTTACTTATCCATTAATTTTTTACATTTTATATATTCATTTAATTACTTATTTTTTCATTCATTTTTGTTTGCATTTATCTATAAATGTGTTAATTCATTTATTTATCTATTTAACTATTCAGCTATTTACTTATTTTCCCTTTTGTATATCTTAAATTTATTCGTTTATTATTTCATAATTACTATTGTATTTCTATATATGTTTAGTTTGTTTTATTTAAATATTATGTATTCATTTACCCATACATGAAAGTCCATCAGCTTTAATAATTTTGCTTCGTTTTTTATAGTTAACAGACTCGTTTGCTTAAAGGGGAAAAATAAAATGACAAAATATGAGTAAGTTACGGCAAAACTAGTATGCTATTAGCGAGGGAATATCCTACTCGTATGAGAATCACGCGGACTGACGGATATACACCCTTGCTCAGAACTGTCAAAAATAGCAAAAAAAAAGACGTTTATGTTTGATAAATCATACCTTCCAAAACTAATAATGCTAGCTTAAAATCAATGACACTACTGCATAGAAACTTAGTCCCAGCGCAGCAGTGGGGGAATCACTAGTGTGTAGTATTTAGTTTAGTTTTTGCAAAGGCCCATGGTGTTACTATTGTCCCACCCGGCTCTCTTTTCAGTGTTATTCTTAAAGATGCGTAACAATTCGTAACTAGTTACGGTAAATGACAAAATATAAGGTGTATATATGTATATATATATATATATATATATATATATATATACATATATATATATATATATATATATATATATATATATATATATGTATGTATATATATATATATATATATATATATATATATATATATATATACATACATATATATATATATATATATATATATATATATATATATATATATTTGTTGTACTAAAATATAAACATTTGGTTTATTATTGATTTGAAATATTTTAGCAGAATTATTATGATTTAGCCTTAAAACTAAAGTTGACCATAATACTATTTTTTGCTTACTTATATTTATATTTTCTTAACATCATCTCGCGACCCCCCCAAAAGCATTTGGCGACCCCCAGGGGGGTCGCGACCCCCAGTTTCAGAACCACTGCCTTAGATGACCGCGGAGGTAGCAGCAGTAGGGGATTCAGCATTATGAAGCTTCATCTGTGGTGGATAATGGGGGAGGGTGGGCTGTGGCACCCTAGCAGTACCAGCTGAACTCGGTTGAGTCCCTTGTCAGGCTGGGAGGAACGTAGAGAGTAGAGGTCTCCTTTTTGTTTTGTTTCATTTGTTGATGTCGGTTGCCCCCCAAAATTGGGGGAAGTGCCTTGGTATATGTATGTATGATGACGAGGTAAGCATATTGCCTTCTGATGTTCTGCCATGGTATATTAAAACTGGGGCATTGCCCATTTCTGTACAGCCATCGTCCCCCATTAATAACAATATTACTAAGCTCTCTCAGGCCTTGTCCTTGCCTGATTTGATGGAGATTCTACCTGAAACCATGTTACCAAGTGCACCTTTATTGGGGAAGGTGCAAAAACCTTGTAGCTCACCACCTATTAATCGGAAAAGAGAGTGACCTCCATCTCTCTTATCCCCTTCCATAAGAAATATTAAAAGTTATGACATCCAATGAATATGATGTTATGTCTGTTGATGTTTCTAATCAACTGGAAGATAATTTAAATGAATCAGAAATTCAATTTGAGGTTTACCATCCCCCTCAACAATTAGATCAAAAGGACAAAAAGAAAATCACAAATGCAAAACCCAATCTATCAAGACCCTCTTTAATAAAACCACCTGGAAATACTATTAGATTAAAAACTGCAAATGGGAAGACTTCATCCAAGGGGTCTACCAAAATATAAACCATAGTTTTTTCTTCCATTTTGCAATGAAATTGTCAGGGTTTAAGGGCCAAATATGAAGAACTTTAGCTCCTCATTTATGAGTATGCCCCCATAATCATATACCTTCAGAGGAGCAAACTTGATGATAATAATTCTTGTCCTCGCGAATATATGAGTTATAGGACACCATATGATCACCGAGTAGAGAGCCATGGTGGAAGTCTCATAAACGTTCGTTGAGGCGTTCCCCAAATATCTTTGTGTATTCGTTCACTTCTGCAGGCTGTGGTAGTATAGATTGTTATAGGGAGAAAATGTACAATTTCCATTCTCTACTTGCCTGTAAATGATAACATTTTCTATGATAACTTAGTAGAGGTGATTCAACAATTCCCTCAACTTTTTCTTTTACTTGGAGATTTGAATGGTAGACATCCTTTGTGGGGTGATGTTTTAGCAAACATGAGGGGCAATATCATATCATCAATTGTGGAAAATTAGGATGTCAGACTCCTTAATACAGGAGAGCCCACACACTTTCATATCCAGATAGGTACCTTGTCATGCATTGACCTATCAATCGTAAGCTCTAATTGCCTTCTCGATTTCAAGTGGAGGACATTAGATGATTGGCATACTAGTGATCATGCACCAATCATTATAAACACCAACAATGGTTTACCTCTACAGATCTTGTCACGATGGAATCTTGACAAGGGGGACTGGGATAAATTTCGTGAGCTAGGCGAAATTGAAGGGGATGCAGAACAGTTTGAAACTGTTGATGATGCCATAGACTTACTGATTGGAACTCTCCATACAGCAGGAGTCAATTCAATTCTCAAAACAACAGGGTTATTCAAACAATGACCAGTCCACTGGGGGTTTTCAGAACTAACTGCCCTGCACAGAGCCACATGAAGATCTTAAACACGATTGCGCAGACGCAGTACTGAGGAGAATATAATTATATACAAGAAATATAGAGCACAATTCTGTTGTGCCATGAAAAAAGTTAGGTGCCAGTCATGGGTGTCTTTAATTTCTTCCATTAACAGTAGAAAATCACCACTTTCTGTGTGGAGGAAAGTAAAAAAGTAGGCAGGCAAAATCACCCCCAACCCACCACCAGTGTTGAAGGTGAATGCTTATTATGTGACTGGAGCAACTGAGGTTAGCAGTGCCCTGGCTGATCATTTCTCAATTGTATCATGCAAATGTGTAGCAGCCCTTGTCACCAGTATAGGAATATTGAAGAAAGAATTTTAAATTTTGCAACAGGAAAGGAGGAGTCATACAATTCTCCTTTTACTGAAAGAGAATTTGATTACGCACTTGCTACTTGTAATGATACATCCCCGGGACCTGATTGAATTCCATATGCAATGATTAAACATGTAACTGTTAATACAAAGTTATTTATTTTAAGCATTATTAACAGAATATGGCATGATCATAGTTATCCAAGAGTTTGGGAACTAACCATTATTTTATTATTTTTAAAACCCAGTAAGGATAAGTTCTTAGCAGCAAACTACCGACCTATTGCATTGACATGTTGTTGCTGTAAGATCATGGAGAAGATGGTCAATGCAATACTGTTGTGGTACCTGGAGAAGAAACATATTTTATCACCTATCCAATGGGGATTTAGGAAAATACATTTAACGACAGATGTGTTGATACGACTTGAGTCCCCTATTTGTGAAGCCTTTGCTTCAAAATAGCACCATATAACAGTATTTTTTTTACTTTGAAAAGTCATATGACACTACATAGAGATATGGTATACTTAAAACCATTCATAATCTAGGACTTAGAGGAGAGCTAACATTGATCATTCAAGCATTTATTTCACATAGATTTTTTCAAGTTAGAGTAGGTGAAACTTTGTCAGAGAGGAAATGTCAGGAAGAGGGAGTTCCTCAGGGTAGTGTGCTGAGTGTAACTCTATTTGCACTAGCTGTAAATGGATATCCCCAGTCATTCCTAAAGATATTCTCCAAACATTATTTGTCGATGATCTCTATATCATTTGCTGCAGCTAGAATGGCAATGTTTGTGAGAAAATTACAACTCTCGATCGACAAAATCATTCAATGGGCTGATATGAATGGATTTAAGTTTTCGACAAGTAAAACTGTTGTTGTTCATTTCTGTCTTATTCGGGGAGTACATCCAGACCAGAATATGTACATCAAAGGTCAAGAATCTTTTAAAAGTTTTTCCCATACATCATGGGGACAGACCGTAAAACTCTTTAAAAATCATACAAGGCCTTAATTTTTTCAAAAATTAGTTATGGGTGTGAAATATACTCCACAGCCACACCAAGACGATTAAAAGTTTTAGATTCTCTACACCATGCTGGTATCAGATTGTCCATAAGAACCTTTAGAACTTCGCCTATCCCAAGCCTCCATGTTGATGCTTGAGAATTGCCTTTAAACCTTTACCAAAAGTCTTCTATTGTTCGATATTGGTTTAGGTTGGTAACACTTCTTAATTCTTTAGCCTGTCAAACTGCAAACCTTGTAAGGGAGTCTAGATATTTTGAGTTCCACCCAAATCTCCTCACTCTTACGTTTTCCGGGTGCTTCCATGCAGGATATCATCAACCCCTCCGTGGAAGTTACTGGATATATCTTTTTGTAAATATTTTATTGGTATAAAAGAGAACATGGCTAACTATGAAGCCAGGTTGCTCTTTATGGAACATTTTGAAGAACACAGGGAATCAACTTTTAAATATACTGATGGCTCCAATTCTGATGTTGGTGTTAGATTTGGAGTATATAGTAGTGCTTTTAATTGTAGTGGTGCACTTCCTCTAGCATCCTCTATATTTACTG
>NC_090728.1:72339157-72374157 GCF_036898095.1 Palaemon carinicauda
ACAGTATATGTGTGTATATATATATATACAGTATATGTGTGTATATATATATATATATATATATATATATATATATATGTATGTATATATATATATATATATATATATATGTATACAGTATATGTGTGTATGTATATATATATATATATATATATATATATATATATATATATATTTATATAGTATATGTATATATATATATATATATATATATATATATATACATATATATATATATGTGTATATATATATATATATATATATATATATATATATATATATACATATATATATATATATGTGTATATATATATATATATATACATATATATATATATATATATATATATACATATATATATATATATATATATATATATATATATATATATATACAGGGTGTCCCAAAATAATGTATACACTCTTTGGATTGTTACAACTTGTTCAATTTATTGATATTAATGTGGAAAACAGATACATAGGAGAGAAACAATGCACATTTAAAGATTCTGAGAGTTCACAGTAAAAAAGTAAGGATACAAGGGGCAATTTAAGAATGTTAAAAAAAAGATCAGCTCACATAAAGTGTTCAAACTGGTTGCCGTTCTGCTCAATACACTTTTTGCATCATGAAAATATGGAACTACAAACTCTTAGTAGCATTTCTCTCGGTATCTGAGCACTTTTTCTTCAATTGTCTCTCTAAGTTCGTCATTTGTTTTAGGTGTTCTGCTGCGCACGCTTCAAAATGTGATGGATGCTCGACTTTGGGATACCTGTTTCACGTGACAGTTGACGAACCGATTTTCGTGGAGAATTCTGAACCTTAGCAATAACACCTTTTTCATTAGTTGGGCTTGTCGATGTTTTTTTTTTTTTTTTCCGTCCTGAATGTCCTTTTCTCATGCACTGGATGGTTCCATGATTCTCAAAGTTATCTACGATTCGTGAAATGGTGACGCCTGGTGGGGCTTCTCTGTGGAACTCACTCGTAAATCGTCTTTGCACTTCAGCTTTATTTTCACATTTCCAGAATGTTTTCAGAACAAATTTTTTTTGCTCGAACGTAAGCCCAGTATCTACTAGTCTTACTCGAAAATCAAATCTGAAACAGAAAAAAAGTTTATTAGCTATTCAAAGTCAAAGAATGTATACATTCTTTTGGGACACACTATATATACATATATATATATATATATATATATATATATATATATATATATATATATATATATATATATTATAGCCACGAAAGGAAAAATTAAAAGACTTGATTGGAGTTAGTACTTTCGTCTATTAGGGACATCAACAGACTCAATAATGAGAATACATTTACAAAGACATCGTATTTATACAGGAGAAGGGGATCCAACAGCTGTCAGTTTCTTAATAATTCCAGAAAGGTCATATTTTAGATAAAAGGATAATACTGGACTAACGGAAAACAGACCTGGGCTTAGATTCAAATTTCTAACTAAGATTTGTTGCAATTTTTTCTATTTTAGTGAATTCTTCCTCAATGTACTCTGGGCTACAAATTCTAAATGCCCTAAGGTACATGGAGGAAAAAACTGGATACTTTCTACTCTTAGGAGTAGAAATGTGCAAATGAAAAATTATTAGTAGGCTTTCTATATATGGAAAACTTTAAATTTATCTGTTTCTCTAACTATTAAAACGTCTAAAAATGGGATACGGTTATTTTCTTCATTTTCTGTAGTAAATTTTATAGATGGTACTAATGAATTAATGATGAGAATACATATACAAAGACATCATATTCATACAGGAGAAGGGGATCCAACAGCTGTCAGTTTCTTAATAATTCCAGAGAAGTCAGATTTTAGATAAAAGGATAATACTGGATTAACGGAAAACAGACCTGGGCTTAGATTCAAATTTCTAACTTTGGTACAGGAGATTAAGAAGGATTCAACAATATTCCTTTGGAAATAGTCATTTACATGTATTATTTTTTTTGCCTCTGACCATCCAATTCTGTGACTTGACTCTAACCAGTGGGAGGCCAAGGCATTATTAAGAGAACCCCTGGAGACGGCCACCTGATGCTGTTTTAATCTGACTGAGAGACCTTTGGATGTTTGGCCGATATAGAATAAGTTACACTCTGAACAAGGAATGCTATATATTACATTATTATCATTTCCAGAACTATTCTTAATCAACATATATATAGAGCCTAGCAATGCATAGGACAGAGAGATCCAGCCTGACCTCTGAAAGAGCCAATGTCTGCCAGTTCTCTCTCCGGCATCTATCCAGCCACTATGTATTTCCTCTCCAACGTGCATAGTGTTTCCTCTCGAATGTACCTAGTGCTTTCTCTTAAATGTGAAGAGATTTTGTTCAAACATTATAATTTCTGTGGTTTAAGTTGTAAGAAGTACCGTGTATATACGAGTACAGTGATATTGTAAAAATTAATTGGTTTTTGTGACTGGGGCTGTGAGATTTGGTTAAATGGTGAAGTGTATTTATTTTTGCTTAACCTTTCGGAACTGTTTGTGAGCCCTATTGATGTAAGAGTAACAGTTACGTATATGTAAGTATAATCATTGTTTATTTACTATAGTGTTAAAGTGTCAACTTTTTTCATAAATTGTCAAAATTAAACTTTTTCATAAATTAATTTCTAGTGAAACAAGTGATTGTACAATTTTTGGAAGTGTCATTCTGTCTTAGTCTAAGGTCTAGTTCAGATTTAGATTTCGAGTGATTTATTTTTGGTAATATTTTCGAGTTGCTATTTTTATAGAATATATTTATTTTTGTAAAGTGTGTATTATTTCGATCACCAATGATTATTTCAGTACTTTGCTCGTATCCCCTAACTAAGAACCGAAGTAACAGTTTGATTTAAGAATAGTTCCCGTGAAAAATATCTTAATCACCCAGTTCTGTAAGAGGACCGATTAAAATGTTGGCAGAAAATGGAAAGATCGAGAGGAAACGGATGGAGAATAATGTCAAGAATTTGAGGAAAAGATCGGCGAGATAAGAAAGTTTTCCCTTGAAAATCTAAAAACGAGCCAAGGAAAAAAGAAGAAAAGGTTTGATATGAAAAGTAAGGAGAGACAGTTTACAGTAGGACAACAGGTGTTGGTTTTCTTACCGATAAGGAGGTTCCCTCTCACCAACAAGATCCAAGGACCATTCCGAATTTTGATAAGATCAGTGGCCTGGCCTGCATTATTGAAATACCAGGAAGAAGGAAAAGTCAAAGGAAGGCCATGTTAACTTTGAAACTATATGCAACCACCAGATTTCAACAAGAAATTCCTTATCCAAGTGGATGAGTCGCACAATGGGTTTGGAGCCGTCCTATTCCAAGAAGGCAAGGAAGGAATTCTTCACCCCATCTGTTTCATGTCATTGAAGCTGAAGAAGCATCAACGAGCCTACTCGACAGTTGAAAAGGAACTGCTAGCACTAATCATAGCCTTAAGGAAGTTTGAAGTTTATGTAAATAGACCACAGAATGTAGAAATTACGGTTTACTCAGATCACAATCCTTTAACTTTTGTTATTGATTGAAGAATAATAATGAGAGGTTAACTAGATGATCATTATGTTTGCACCCATATTGTATTGATGTAAAACCTATATCTGGTAAAGAGAACGTGGTTGCAGATTATTTATCTCAGGCTGAATTGGTGGATTCAGGCCCAGAATGAATAATCTTTTTGGGGTGAGCTATCTGACGAAGCTGGTCTTCATGAGGATAGATATTTTATTCACATATTTTATTTGTATATTTGAGAAATGCATAGCCATCTCGTAAGGTGAGTTTCACTCATGTAGGATTAGGTAAATGTATGTAAATTACATGAGACTGTGTCGTCATTCATTTAGTTGTATTTTCATTCAGTTCCATATATGTAAATTCACGTTATTTTAAAGAATTACATTTTTATTTCACGTAGTTTAGTTACGAAGTTTTATGTAAACTTGTTAAAAGGTATGTTTGACACACACGAGGTATAATCGCTAAGGAGTTCGTCATGTTTCCACATGGTTGGAATATGCATGAAGTTTCTAGATTGAATATTATTCTTTTTTTTTTTTTAATGTTATGAGAGGAGGTGGGTGGAGTTAGCCGAGAGTGGTGCCTCGTTGGGTGACGAATAGTACCCTACTTCAAACTGCCAAGTTGGTAACCTGACATCGGTAAAGGCCGTCTGGACCATGCCTCCACGCTTTGAGGCTGAACTAGAAGTTTCTAGAGTGAATTAAGATGTTATAAATAGGGTCTAGCAATGCATAGGACAGAGAGATCCAGCCTGACCCTCTGAAAGAGTCAACCTCCGCCAGTCCTCTCTCCAGCATCTATCCAGCCATTACGTATATCCTCTCCAACGTGCATAGTGTTTCCTCTCAAACGTACGTAGTGTTTTCTCTCAAGTGTGAATAGTGTTTGTTCAAACATTGGAATCTATATGGTCATTAGTTGTTAGAAGTGCTGTGTATATGTGAGTACAGTGATATTGTAAAAATTAATTTGTTTTATGACCGGCCCTGTGAGATTTGGTTAAATGGTGAATTGTGTTTATTTTTGCCCAACCGTTCGGTAACCTTGTATGAGCCCTAAGGACGTAAGAATAACAGTTACGTATATGAAAGAGTATTCATTGTTTATTTATTATAGTGTTAAAGTGTCAACTCTTCATTAATTGACAAAATTAAACATTTTCATAAATTAATTTCTTAGTCTAAGGTCTAGTTCAGATTTAGATTTCGAGTGATTCATTATTGGTATTATTTTTTAATTGCTATTTCTATAGAATATATTTTTGTAAAGTGTGTATCATTTCGATCGCCAGTAATTATCCAGTACTTTGCTCGTATCCCCTAACTAAGAACCGAAGTAAGAGGTTTATTTAAGAATAGTTCCCATTAAAAGTAAAGTAATCGCCCAGTTTTGTTTTGAGAGTATTGTAAAGAGACCTTTAGATATTTAGTGTTCATATATAATATCGTCTGGAAGTTGCATATTATTCTCAGAGCTCAGAGGTATTTTTTTATGTATCAGATTATGTAATATAAAGCTGGTGAGTTTTGGAGCTTGGGAATTTACGTAATTTGCTACTTGTAATAATGTATGTATATATATATATATATATATATATATATATATATATATATGTATATATATATATATATATATATATATATATATATATATATATATATATATATATATATATATATTTATATATATACATATATATATGTATATATATATTTATATATATATATATATATATATATATATATATATATATACATATATATATATATATATATATATATATATATATATATATTTATATATATATATATATATATATATATATATATATATATATATATATATATTGTATAGACACAAATATGACATAGTATAAGTGTGAAAGATTTTCTGCAGTAATATTAAGGCCTCCATCCACTTTCAAGAATATACAGTCTTGGTAATTGAAGAATCATTGGAATTGACCCCACATTATTAGTGTGAATGTATAATCATCAGTCACTTGGTATAGCTTCAGCTGTGAATGTGAACAAAACGGCTGTACACATAGCTATTATTCTTTGGATGATACATAAGCAAGTAAAAGTATGAAAAAAAAACTGAAAGGACTGGGTGGTACAGAATAAGAATACGAAATTCACACATGGAAATTTTATAAGAGTTGATAGGCTATTCTGGCACCTGTCTATTTCAATCAATTTGAAGTAACTTATGGGTTTTATGTATCTGTTGTATTTATCATTTTCAACTTTTTATAAAGCAGAAAAGTATTACATAATTCAATTATTAATTCTCTCCAAAACTCTTGCGTGTCTCGGGTGCTCGCCATGTTAACAAACAAACAACTGAATTGTTTGTGCAATTATAACCAATAACACTATAACTTAAAATAATGTAACTACTATGACTAAGCTAGAAAAATCAAACTGTCGGATTATTATTATTTTTTTTTTATTTATCTTTTTTTTCTATCACAGTCTTTCAACTGAGTGGTATTTATAGTGTAGGGTTGCGGGTTGCTTCCTACCTCCTTAGAAGTCCATCACTTTCCTTATTATGTGTACCATTCCTAGGATCACACTCTTCTGCATGAGTCTTGGGGCTACTTCAGCCTCTAGTTTTTCTAGTTTCCTTTTCAGGGATCTTTGGATCGTGCCTAGTGTTCCTATGGTTATGGGTACAATTTCCACTGGCATATCCCATATCCTTCTTATTTCTATTTTTAAGTCTTGATACTTATCCATTTTTTCCTTCTCTTTCTCTTCACCTCTGGAGTTCTATGGTACTGCAACATCAATGAGTGATACTTTCTTCTTGATTTTGGCAATCAACGTCACATCTGCTCTATTTGCATGTATCACCCTATCTGTTCTAATACCATAGTCCCAGAGGATCTTTGCCTGTACTGCTTCTTACTGCAAGGTAGCTGATGTTTCTTTCACAGGCTCCAGTAGAGTCTTTTGCCACTGAATCATGCCTCTTTTTGTACTGGTTCTGTGCAAGGGCCGGACATTCGTGTGCTGTGTGGTTTATGGTTTAATTTTTCGTATTCCAATTCCAACATATGGGAGAGATGTTATTTCCGTTTTATCGTTCTTTGAACATACAGTATCTGGTTCTTAGAGCCTAAGCTTGTGCCACTGTTATCATTGCTTGTTTCCTTCTTGAGCTCTCCCTCAGTAGCCATTGCCACGTGTTATTGCTGGCTAGTTCTTTAGTCTGTCCCGTGTATTGTCCGTGCATTGGTTTGTTGTGCTACTCCTCTGTTCTGTCATTCTCCTGTCTCTGTATATTTCTGGGTCTTTGTCTACTTTTATCAATCCTTCTTCCCATGCACTCTTGAGCCACTCGTCTTCACTGGTTTTCAGATATTGCCCCAGTGCTCTATTCTCGATGTTGTTGCAGTCCTCTATACTTAGTAGTCCTCTCCCTCCTTCCTTTCGTGTTATGTATAGTCTGTCCGTATTTGGTCTTTGGCGTAGTGCTTTGTGTATTGTCATATGTTTCCTAGTTTTCTGGTCTATACTGCGGAGTTCTGCCTCTATCTACTCGACTATTCATGCACTGTATCTGATTACTGGCACTCCCCATGTTTGTGGCTTTTATCATATTTCCGGTGCTGAGTTTTGACTTGGTGTTTTATATCCCCTCCTTCCATTATTCCCAGGTATTTGTATCTTGTCTCATCTATGTATTTGATGTTGTTCCCATCGGGTAGCTTTATCCCTTCAGTCCCTGTTACTTTGCCCTATTGTATGTTGACTAAGGCACATTTTTCTATTCCAAACTCCATCCTGATGTCCCCAGGTACAATCCTTACAGTCTGGATCAAGGTATCTATTTCCTTGATGTTCTTACCATACAGCTTGATGTCGTCCATGAACATGAGATGGTTAATTCTGTTGCCTCTTTTTTTAAGTTGGTACCCAGCATACATCTTCTGCAGTAGTTTTGTCATGGGAATCATGGCTTCTACAAAGAGTAATGGGGACAATGAGTCGCCCTGGAAGATCTCTCTCCTGATATTAACCTCTGCTAGTCACCCTGGAAGATCCCTCTCCTGATATTAACCTCTGCCAGTCTTATTCCAGAGCTTGCAAGTATTGTATTCCAGTTGCGTATTGTATTTTTGAGAAAGCTGATGGTGTTTTCCTCTGCCCCATATATTTACTGGCAATCTGTTAGTCATGTTTGTGGTATCATGTCGAAGGCTTTCTTATAGTCAATCCATGCCGTGCTTAGGTTAGTTTTCCTTCTCCTACTGTTCTTCATTACCATTTTGTCTATCAGGAGCTGGTCTTTTGTGCCCCTACGCCTCCTTCTGCAGCCTTTCTGTTGGTGGGGGATGGTGTTTGTGTCCTTTAGGTAGTTGTATAGCCTTTCACTGATGATACTTGTTAGTAACTTCCACATTATTGGTAGGCAGGTGATAGGCTTGTAGTTACTGGCTATATTTCCCATTACTCTTGTCTTTTTGTACTAAGGATATTCTTCCTGTGGTCATCCATTTGGGTGCATGGTGTTTTGAGATACAATGCTGGAGTTCTTCTGCTATTCGTGGGTATAGGTCCTTGATGTTTTTGAGCCAGTATCCATGGACTTCATCGTGACCTGAGGCTTTCCAGTTTGGCATTTTCTTTAGTTGGTGTCTAACTTTGTCTTTCGTGATCTCGCTTAATCTTTGTTTTATTCCCCCTGTTTCTTCTTTCTTGACTTCCTGGTGCCATGTTGCATGTTTGTTCTGTGATACTGGATGTTCCATATGTTTTCCCCGAGTCTCTTGCATGGTTCGGCTTTAGGGATTTCTTGGTGGTTGTCTTCCCCTCTTAGTTTTCTGTATAGTCTTTTCTGGCTGGTTCCGAATAGTTTGTTCTGTTAAAGTAGTTGAGCCACAAGAGTGTGGACGTGTTTTGCGCGGAGCTCCGTTCAATACTCGCCCTGAGTCCTGTTTAAGCTTTTTGTTTCTCGCTTATAATATTATTGAAAAGATATTAGTTAACCTTATGGAGAAACCTAAGTGATAAGAAACAGTACACTATGTCTATCCCTAACTATTTCTGCCTCATATGTAAAACCACTGATGGACTCCGGAAAAAATGGAAAGGATGTGAATGCAATAGATTCTACCATAAGAAATGTGTGTATATAGTGACAGGCATCACTGATAATGAGCAGCGGAACCTAGATTGGTTATGCCCACTCTGTGTAGGTGAAGCCAGACAAGCCAATTTATATATATAAAAATTAAAGGAAGATGTGAATATGAGAGAACAAGACGCGAAAATTGCTGACTTGGAAAACAAACTTACGGACCTTAGTGCACACACAGCAAATTCCACCCCGACTACTGGCCTCACTGAGAAAGTTGTTATTCTTGCAACACTTCAAACATTGATGGACCCAAAACTGGAGAAAACGGCATATGCTGACAAAGTTAAGGAAAAATATCTGTTGGTAATTAAATCAACAAATACAACAACTAAAACTACTGAAAAAAACGCTAGGTTGAACAGGCACTTAAAGACATTCCTATACTTAACACGAGGTCAACTACAAATGGAAATGTTGTTGTAAACTTTGCAAACAAAACGATGAGAGAAGAGGCTGCAAAAAAAATTCAGACATTGGTTACTGACACTGAAAAGAAAAATATCGGAAAACTAAAACCAAAAATAATGATATGCAATGTGCACATCACCAAATCCAAAATATAGAAGAGGAGATAAGTGTAGTCCTGAACAAGAATGCATCAGGTGGGACCACCCACGATGTGCTGGAATGTGAACATGAAGTTTGGAGGGCTATTCATGATAATGGGGACAACGTTTCGTCACGATGGGGTACTTATACCATATATGATAGGGACCATGTGATCACCTGCTACCACTGTCAGAGGTATTGACATCTTGAAAACGATTGCAAGTCTAAGAATGATGATATAAAGTCTGCGGGAAATGGTCAGGAAAACATTCTAGAGAGTGCAAAGCTTATGACTTGGAATTGAAAAGACTAGCAGAAAATACTGATCATGGCTACTAATGACGTCATAAACTGTAGCTATGTAAATATACAATCCATAGGTAAAAAGACTATTCAAATTCGAGAATTGATAAACGAGAAAGATTTGGACTTACTAGCATTATATGAAACATGGTTAAATAGCTGGGGCAAGGCAAAGATCACTGAAATGACACCCCCACACACACCTTTTTTCACATACCAAGAGAAAGTAGGTCTGGTGGGGATGTCGGACTCTTTATTAATAAAAGTTACTCAAATCTCAAAATGTTATAAAGAACTAGTGTAACAAGCTTTGAATATATAGAAATAAAATTTATGCAAATAACCAGAAAAATATCCCTTGTAACAGTCTACAAACCTCCAAGGACAAATACTTCTATCTTTTTTGAAGAATTCAGTGCTCTCATTATCACGGAGAAAAACTTTTAGTTATTTGTGAAGACTTCAATTTTTGAATGGATGACGCATCAAATCCTGATGCTTTGGCATTTAGTGAGTTATTAGAATCATATCGACTAGTGAATAATGTCGACTGTACAACTACTTTAACTGAGCATACGTTGGACCTAGTTTTAAGTGATGACATGAATAATATTGTATCTGATATGTGTTAAAGAGAAATGTATTATCTCCCCAGTGCACAAATTATTACATTTAGTCTACCTCTACAAAATTATGCTATAGTTAAGAAAATAAACTTTAAACATAAATAAAAAAAATATTCGTACCGTATTTATTGAAGAAGTTACAAAGAAAATAAATAATGCTATCAACATTCCCTCTGATCATGATAACCAACGTATATTGGGAGCTAAGTGTGTCAACTGTCTTACGACCACTTATAATAAAGTGAGTAAAAGTGAATATGATACCATGTGCCCACCGATGTAAAAGACTATAACTGTTAAAGACCAATCTCCTTGGTTTGATGGAGAGACTTTAGTGAAAAATAGGGAAAAAAGACGTAAGTGGAATAGGTTAAAAACTGAAAGTACATGGGTTGAATACAAGACTGCTATATGTCAATATAACTACCTACTAAGAAGGAAAAAAAGTGAATACTATAAGAGAAAGATCCTCGAAGCAGCAACAGCCATAAATAAGTTATATCGTCTCCTAAATGGTATAATAGGAAATGTAAAAGAAAAGAAGCTACCTGATGGATACAGAGACCAGGAACTAGGAAATAATTTTCTAGTATTCTTTAAAAACAAAATTGAAAATATAACCAGGTCATTTGTAAATACTGAACATCAGATTAATGATACACCCGGCACACAGGCAAAATTAATAAGATTTAACAATATAACACAAGATAACCTCACCAGGATTATTAAGAGAGCAAAAAAAAATCTGCGATCTATCCTATGCCAATATCTGAAGTAATTGGAATGAGAAACTTTTCTTGTCTAGTCGAAATAATGATGAAAATAGCAAATGCAAGCAATGATGAATGTAAGTTTCCCAAATTTGAGAAAATGGCTAGTCACACCAGTTCTGAAAAATGCTCTGGACTACAAGAAATTAAGCTCATATAGGCCTATTTCGAAACTATCCTTTGTTCAAAAGTGCTAGAATAAGTAATTCTTGAACAACTAGTCAGTCACTTAGAAGTAATAGAAGCTTTGCCTGACAACCAATGTGCTTACAGAAAACAATACTCTTCAGAGACAGCCATCTGCTCTGTTTGTAAATGATGGATGAAAATAAATGTGATATTTTAATATTACTCGATCTCATTGCTGCATTTAATACTGTTGTGCATGAGCTGCTACTAAATGATCTAGGTATCCCACTAAGAGAAAGGATCACCCCTATACTAATTGATTTACACTGCTGCCGATTAAAGCAAGAATAGAATTTAAAGCATGTACAATAACCCACAAAGTTATCAGAACCAGTCGTCCAAAATACTAAAGAGAATTGCTACATATTGTGCAGCCAACACATCGTGTCGACACAAGAATAGTTACAGATGGTTTCAAACTATTGGAACCTAGATATATGCCTACTATAGGCTCCAGAACCTTTAAATATATGGCCCAAAGATTATGATAAGCTCTCACGAGATATCCAAATGACTGAAGACATCAAGGCTTTCAAGAGGAAACTGAAGACTTTCTTATTTCATCAGTCGTATAACAGTGTCGATTTAACAGTAATGAACAATACGTGATATAAAACGTTAAATACTCAGAATAAACAAGGTAAAACGACAGTGGAGTTCCTGTAGAGAGTGGGGTTCCCCTGCTGTATGGGACTGAAAAAGCAGCCGTCAAAATAATTAAGTAAGCAAGGTATCCCTTATTCCTGTTAATGTACCGTTGGATCTTATATGCTTTGTCTATAAGCCTCTGTTTTACATCTTCTATTGTGTTGTTTAGTCCCCTCTCTTTTATTTTGTATTTTTCGTTGAGTTCTTTCCTTGTTTTCTTGCTTCTTAGCCTTTTTTCTGCCATCGCTTTCAGTTTACTCAAATCAGATCTCATCACCATGATATGCTTTTCCAGGCCCTTTACCAAGGAGGTTGTGGTTTTGGTTTCTGTTGTGTTGGTGGTGTTGGTGTTCGTATCCCCATAAGTTCTGCTACTGATCTTGCTCCTGCATATGCCAAGTTATTTTTTTTTTTCTGTGATACTGGTGGTGTGTATCATTCCCATTATTTCATTGACCTCACTTGTTTTCTCTCATAATTTTTTGGTGTTGTAGGCTTTCATGGAGGGATCTTTGTTCTCTCTATATCTGGCTCCATCCATTGTCTAATCTTGTCTACCCATTCCGTCCTCTCTGTTACTTCGTTAGTGTTTCTTTGTGTGCCGTTGTTTGATACCTCATCATTCCTGTCGTCTTCTGTGGCATCGTCTCAGGTTGTCTTCTTGTATTTCGTTATCGTTTGTCATTTCCCTTTCCAGTTCCTCTCTTTCTGTTGGGGAGAGCAAGTTCTTTTTCTTTATGTTCTTTACTTGGTCTGCCAGCTTCTGCTCTGTGTTGAGGGGTGTTATTCCTCTCATTCCAGATGTTGACCAACCTTCTTCTATATCCTCTCTCCATCGGGTTGCTTTTGCTGTAGCATCTCCATATTTCCTTATTTTCTTCTCTTGTCCATTTCTTCCTCTGGTTTTCTTCTGTAGCTCCTGTCTCTAGCTGTTGGTTTCTGTTATTTTGGTGGTCAGTTGCTGGAGGACGACCTCCAGGTACCTTACCATCTTCCCCTTCAGTTGGGTTGAATACCTGGCTGCCAGACAAAGCACCATCAAACGTGTTTTGCAAAAGTAAATCTATAGATAAGAATCACAATCAGTCTTTTAGTTTTGTTATGGTTCAACTCATCTCCCATAATTTGTACCATGCACTAGTTTTAGCTAGATCTCTGTTAAGAGATTCAGGAACCATAGATCTACATCCCAGAGATTGAATTGATATCAAGAGAGCAGTATCTTCTGCATATGCAACAAGTTTGTTTTTAAGCTAAACTCCACATTATTCATATAAAGTATGAAAAGAAATGGACTGAGAACTTTATTGTGAGGAACCCCAGATATTAGATTCCTACAGTCATTATGGGTCCCATCAACAATTACTCTTATGATAAAGGAGTTTTGAAAATAGGGTGGTAATCATCAGTTGTATTTTCAAACAGTAATTGAACTTTACCTAAGCAGTATATTGTAACCAATAATGATTGTAGCATGGTGAGTTCTCAGTCATGGTTTTACTGTTTAGCCCTATGAGCTCTATTGGATGTATTTTACATATAGTTACTACCAATTTTTTAGTTTATTTACAAGTATGAAAATGTTTGAAAATATGTCCAATTATATATCAGTTGAAATTAAATCTATTTATCTATACAATAAAAAAGTATCCCATCTTCCCATGTCCAAAAAAAGTGTCGAGCCTCAGTTCCAATTTTTTTAGAGAGGGTTTGGAACTCAAAGGGTTAAGCCATTTATGTGTTCTTTTGGCTAAAAGGCCAATCCTAGACTTGCATATCTTGCCACAAGCTAGGGACATAGAGGTGAGGATTTGGGGTCATAGTGACATCTTGTCAGGCGTGTTGTTAACACTTAATTCTTCAGAGTAAGTGTGACCGGTCATGGTGTTTTTACCTCTTCTTATGGCTGCCATATTATCAGTGGCTATTATATCAATGTCTTTAAAATTTGTTTTGGAAGCTGTTTGTCAGGAATATGAATCTCATGACCAAGCCAACATAGTTGGCATTTTGTGATAATTGCTTTTATTCTTGTGCATCCTGTTCATTCAGAATCAAGGTATGGAGTTGGATATTTCCAGGTGAGGATCATAATTTTTGCAAGCAGGAAATATGAGAATGTTTCCGTATACTTCACATAGCATCAATACAGAGTCCAGGTCTCGGCACCAGAGATGAGAGTTGAGATACACTGCTTTAAGTACTTGGACTTTGGAGATCAGTGTCAATCGTTTTTTTTTCTGGAAAATCTTTTTTTTTCAGCCTGCCAAAAGCTTGTGAAACCTTGTTTATTTTCTCCAGCACTTTATTATCAATCTCAGTGGTGGATAAAACAAAGCAATCATTGTAATTTGAAAGAAAATTACAACTTCCACAGTTATTGATAAGTAATAGTGAACAGGGAAAATTTTGTTTCAATTTGCTTTGCTGTACTATGACTTTTGACTTCCATATTGGTATGAAAAGAGCTGAAATATTTTGATAAATTAGCTAGGAACTCTGTATTATGTACGTATCTTCCATAGAGCCCACAAGGCTCCATGTCAAAGGCATTGTTATGGCCAATAAAGATGTAAATATGTATTCAGTTCTCGACATTTCTCCCATATCTGAACCCATGGATTCACACACACACACACACACACACACATATATATATATATATATATATATATATATATACTGTATGTATATATATATATATATATTTATATATATAATATATATACAAACACACACATATATATATATATATACAGTATATATATATATATATATATATATATATATATATATATATATATATATATATATATATCTTTAGTTAAATGCAAGGGCATAAGTCTAGCAGGTGTTTTACCGGTTGCAAGAGACGGAAAATGCCTCCGCTATTTTTCAAGTTACTTCTTATAAATAGGAAGTATTTTGGAGTTTTCTATATTTGTTCTCCCCTCCATAGGGATCATGATCTTGTGCTGCTGATTTTTGGGAAGGGACCCACAGTGCTTGAAATGTTCATTTTAAATCATAACATCGTGCAATTCTGAAAGTTTTTGGGTCCTGGGTTAGGGCTGAAATAGGTAGGGTAGAGTATCAATAACAAAGTTGTCAGTCGCGTTTTGATGATTCAGTGTAGCATTGAAATGTTCAGCTCAGCAGTTTAAAATCTCGGTACATTCTTGAAGAACTTATATGCCTTAAAGTAGTAGTTTTTTTTTTTTTTTTTTTTTTTTTTTTTTTTTTTTTTTGTCGATGCATTTGATGTCATTAGAAAAGGCTTGCGTGTCATTATGGTCAGGAAAGGCTAGAATTTACTTAATCCTTTGAACCTAGCATTAATTCTTTAATAATATTGTAGAATGGCCCCTTATTTAATAAACTTTCACTATGTTAGCTACTTCATACATCTAACTTCCACACAGAATCTGTAAGTTGAACCCTCCCCCAAAACACAATGTACTTAGCACCTTTTTCACACAAACTCGAGCTTCATATATATCAAGATTGCATTTTCATCACCACTTCCACTCCATCCATCTAGCACTTTTTAGGTCGTCCTGTCTTTCCTCTAAACACCTAAGAACTATATGGTTTTTACAAGCTTATAATTTTCTTCATTTTACATGAACAAGCCAAATGACCAGTCCTTTCACTTGATTTAACTATTTATTTTTAAGTTTACATATCTAAATTTTTTACCTTTCCAGTTTTTCTTAAGTATATGCATATACCTCACACACGAAAAGAGATGATGTTCTTGACAACTTCAACTTTAATTCCTTCTTTGCATTCAACTACAAACTCCATTCCATTGAGGAAAATTAGCTACTTCATACATTACACGCTAGTTCTCATAGACTCCCTATCTTACCATAATCTTTTGCACACACCCTTTACCTTCCTTGCTTCACCTGCACTGTAACATTCATCCTCTCTCATCATACTATTATCTCGTATAGCGTACTATGCCCTAGGTCCCTGTATGTATCAAAATCCCCCAAGCTTTTAATGTCCGTGTTAATAATTATTTTCCCCTCAATTTTATGAAATTTATTTTTAACTTTATCATATTGTAAATATTTTTTAAACACTGCTCTTAGTAGTTTCTCTTCATTATCCCCAATTATTATTTTATCATATGCAAGTATCAACCATTTAACACCCAATTCACAACCAAATTTTCATCTACATCTACTAGCCTTTCTCTGAATTTTTGCTTCATTCCATCCGAAAGAGTACTGAACACCATTATCTCAAACGCATTACTACGTCAAACCACTCGCGTTGCCATCTACGCCTACATGCCCAGAGTCATATCTCTATTGACTCTGTACATGCCCTAACACACGCTTGTTTACGATAGACAAATATAATGACTGAACAATTTACTTTTTATACCATACTTCCTCTACATTTCTTTTCCATCAAAAATTCCATTATATGGTTTTGTTGTCAAGCTTCTTGCCTAACTGTTTCATAACGAGCACTATCAACACACCCTCTTCATTGTTAAACCTTTTACAAATTTATATCTACAAACACGGTTATGACTAGATTATTGTAAATGGGTAAACTTTTATGTGCATAAAAGTATATCAGAAGTTTTCATGATCTTACTGAGTAGCTTTTTTTATTTATTGCAGGCTTTACACTTTGGTCCGTAGAAAATTGTTCTCATCATTATTATTTTAGGAATATTATGCATTACAATACTGTTATTTACTGGTCTATTGTCAATCACGGGCTTTTAACAATTTTCTTTACATCCAGTTGTAATTCCGAACATATTGGTGACAAGATTGTGTATGTCAATGGGTTTTACTTTCATGACAGGATTGTAAAGTATTATCGTGTTGCCTTGAAACAACCTTCGAAGTTCTTTTTTTTTTTTCTTTTTTTTTTTTTTTTTGATCGCATAACTTTAATCTTTTGATTTCGATTTTCTAATTACCTCCGCCAGCCAATTTGGAAGGAGGTTATGTTTTTGCCCCTGTTTGTGTGTTTGTAATTTGTGTGTATGTTTGTTTGTGAACAGCTCCCTGGCCACAATTTTAATCGTAGAATAATGAAACTTGCAGGATTTACTGTTTTGTAAAAAGTTGGAAATGATTAAATTTTGGAAGGTCAAGGCCGTCACTGTCAAGCAAAATGTCCAATTCACGTAATCACCCATAAGTTTGGACATCTTTATCACAGAGACTTCAAACTTGATTCATTTTTGAGTGTATGAAAATCCACGACAATTAATACATGTTGAGGTCAAAGGTCAAGGTCGAGAAAAAAAGTTGCCTGGCCCGGAGGTCTGCACTCTACTGTGTAGCTCTCTAGTTCCCTTTAAAAAGGTTTTGGACTCGATTGTTAATGCCTCTAATATATGAGGGGAAAATACAATGTTTTTTATTGATATTCCTTTTTATCTGTGTAAAACAATGAAGATCTATCATTCTATGATCCTATTTTGTAATAGAACTAGATGCTGGCTGCAAATATCTGTGTACCTTATCGTGCTCATTATTTTCGTCATGCATCTTGCATTACGTCTCCGGATCTACGCTGTACAGTATTTCGTTAGTTTTCTGGTTTTAATCGAACTTGTATATCTGCCCTTGATGGTTCGATCTTTTTATGTATTGCTTTCGTACCTTTTCTCAAGTTTCCTATCAAATATTGTTTAAGAATTGGTACATTTGCAAAGAGATGGTTGACTAGTCTTTAGTTTTCCGGATGACATAATTATCAATAATAAAATTCATGTTGTAGACCCTAAATTAATTTATATCTTTGATATTTCCCTTATAAATTAGTCCTTTTTAAAAGAATTAAACAATGATTTTGATAGTGGAATTTGCAAGTATTGCCGATTTTTTCTTTAGTTTCATTAAAATGTTTACTTCTAATGTGACCGATTTTTTTTCTATCAAATTACGAAGATCGAAACGGAAAGTCAGAAAATCTAAGTAAAAGAATCTCAAGATGCCGTCCATGGTACCCACTGGAAGGAAGGATGCTGGCAAGACATTCCAGTTCATCAACTGCAGACTTATCAGGGGAGGGAAGATCGTCAAGGACGACCTTTGGGTCCGTGATGCGAAAATCATCAACCCCGAACCTGTTTTCTTCGACGAGAAAATCAGAGCCAACGTCGTCATTGACTGCAACGACGCCCTTATCTGCCCAGGTTTCATTGATGTTCAAATTAATGGTAAGTCTCTCTCTCTCTCTCTCTCTCTCTCTCTCTCTCTCTCTCTCCTGATCGAGATGGCTCTCTCTCTCTCTCTCTCTCTCTCTCTCTCTCTCTCTCCTGATCGAGATGGCTCTCTCTCTCTCTCTCTCTCTCTCTCTCTCTCTCTCTCCTGATCGAGATGTATTTTGGACAAGAAAAAGGCAAATTATGTTCATGTAAATTAGTAAGTAGGACAATAAAAAAGGGGCGAAGAATGAAGCAGTACGCGACCGG
The DNA here is from genome assembly GCF_036898095.1 of Palaemon carinicauda. Classification (NCBI taxonomy): domain Eukaryota; kingdom Metazoa; phylum Arthropoda; class Malacostraca; order Decapoda; family Palaemonidae; genus Palaemon; species Palaemon carinicauda. The sequence goes on from NC_090728.1 coordinate 72,357,401, forward strand.
TTGCTTATGCAATTGTATAAAAGATTGTGGTAAAGTGACGTAAGTGGGACGGGATGGCTGAACCAGTAAGGTAAGTTTTCAGAATAATTATGAGACCAGTACTTTCGCTTTACAAGTGAAAGGTGATGAACTGTAGTGCAAGAATTATAGTAGCATATCTTTACTAAAATTTAGTTTACTTAGTATAATAGGGAAATAAGGAGTAGGGTTAATTTTGATTGAAATAGTAGGAAATATAAGAGTAGGATGGATAGGGGAATAATAGTGTAGGGTTAGATGAGGAAAACTATATACAGTATATATGGATCAAGTGTTTATGTAACACTTGCATGACCAGTTTTAGAGTGAGGTGTAAAACTCATTATGGTGTCCATGTTGGTATCCTGTAAATTTCTCGAAATCCTCAAAAACAAATTGTTCGGAAAATTATTTCTCTATATATCAATTGATCGAAAGGAAATATCTCGAAATCTGGTACTGTACTTCAGAAAGAGTTGTTTGAGTGTAATAAACTTAATGATCACTAATGAATGTCAATTTCCTTTTTTCGTAACCATTGAATAATTCATAGGGGTCCTTTTTCTTGTTCATTGAAAACTCACTATATTTTTATAAACCTTAGTATCTAATTTTGTTCTAGTAACCCAATAACCCTTGAACCCTCAAGAAGAATTAAAACGAGAACAAAACATAACGAATTGCAAAGTGAACAATATTTGGGAGGTGTGCGAACATATTGAGGGGAGAGAAAATACTGACGTGTGCACCACGATCACAGACACTTGTATCAAACTATAAAAAAACGGCCTAGTAAAATGTTTAAGAAGTGTCGCATACATTTTTTCTTACTAATATACGTATTGTAGATTTAAAGTGATTTATCTTTTATTTTACTCTATATACTTTTTAGTCCGTATAACTTAAGGAGATCAAGTTAATCAAATACCGCCTTTGGTTTGATTGGCCCATACACTGTTCTTTAAGACTGTTCTATAATTAACCGTTAATTTCCGAGCAATTTGCTTTGTAATCAACTGATTGATTAAGAAATTAAATTTTTTTTCGAGCTCTTGGTTTCCAATGAATTTACTTAGAGAAATTGACTTAGATTCATACATGGCCTTAGATGTGAAAGATGCATGCTGTAGAAAGCAATTTGATGAGAAGGCGTCGGTTCTTATGTAAGAGTAACTAATTGTAAACAAATGTGTGTCGTATTAAATCCGAGTGTTTGGTGTTTTCAATGTTGGAGCAGGTCATCGCATACCAAGAAAATAGATCCAATGTTCAACGAAGCATGCATAGTCATCACAGGGACACTACGTCCCACTCCCACCAACACCCTCTGCAAACTTGCTGTTATCGTCCCCCCCCCCCCCAGAAATTAGGAGGTACACAACAACAAAATTTGAAGGAAGAAAATTGCAAACAAATCTTGGTACTCAAGACACCCACTACAATTTCACGCCAGTTACAAGTAGACTTAATTTAAGTCAGGTAAGAGCTTTTTGCCATAGTGGAGGGATTACTAGCCCATATACCAGCTCAGAATGCTTGAATGGACCAATGGAGGGACTCTGATAGGAGACTACACACCCTCAACAACGCAGTGCAGGACCTCACTGAACAAATTGCTGATGGGGCACTACTTCCCAGACGTGATTGGTTTGCCCCCAACAGAGCTAGAGCTGGAGTGGTCCAATGGGCCCTTAAAACTGACCAGTCCTGTGGATGTGATGATAATACCCAGACCATCCATCATATTCTATGATCATGTGTACTATCTCATAATTTGGACAGCTGTGGCTTAGTTTTAGTGTCAATGAAAGAACGATTCAATGGTTGGCTGTTTGGCGGGATAATCTGTGAATGAATGTTGGTTTTACCATTTTACGGCCTTTTGACGTACACTGTTTTGCTGTAACATTTAGGGTTGCAGCCTGGCTTATAATGATAACGTGTGTATCAGCAGCTTATTAAACATCGTGAAAGAAACAATATCTTACTAGAAAATCAGGCCGCAAATAGAAAATAATTTTTTTGATACAGTTTTGTTCTCTGTAATAGCTAACTACTTGAAGTAAATAGTAGATGATCAATATGCACTGTTAATACTACTGGTCCTACGTTTTGTGTTTTATACAGCAGTAGGCTACTGGAGTCAGCTTAATCTTCAACCCCATCGGTTGAATCATAAAGTAGGCTCCATTATTAGAACTTTTTAAGAGAACAAATCGGAAATAATAAACAGGCATTAAAAAAATCATTCTAAAAGCATTATTACGAGGCAGTCTTAGGACTGACACTAAGTATATGCTTTTGCATCATCAGGAATTATAAAAAAATAAAAGGAAGTGTGATTTTTTTTAAGTGCGGTAATCTGAATAAGAAATAAAATGCAGGATTTTAAGAGCGTTATGAAACGAAAAGAAAAAAAGATTGAACCACAATGAAGGCAAATAGAATGCACAACAATAAGGTAAAGGAAAAAAATTACATATGAAAACTTGATACAGTAATGTAACAACGAAAAGGAACGATGCAGAAGTCTACCTTTTGGAGACCAGTTGGGACTGAGGTAATTATGACATACCAGTATTTAAATGTAATAAAAAAAAAGATATCCCTGAGGAAATATTCCTTTATAAGGAAATGTGCATCCTTTATCCTTGTATAACTATGTAACCACAAGCATAGCCTACTGAATGTATCTGTAATGTACCACACAACGCATTAGTTATATAATGAGCTTAATTGTCTACCCGTTATAACAAGATTTTAATATGAAATATGTTTTTGCCGTACAGAAATGTAAACTGACAAAAATGTCATAGCGAAAGCACAAATACACTACATTTTAAATACAGGGCCCTCGTACATTTCAATAACTTTGGGAAGCGTGATGAGATGAAAATTAAAAAGCAGAAAAAAATATACATTTGAGGAGTGTTATGTGACGCTGGATAGGGTAGCAGAGAAAAAGTTACAAGCATGTAGTGGAAATAAAAGTACGAGGGTGAAAAATATTTGAGAGAACATTGATCTTCAGGGAAATAACTTCCTAGATTCAGGATAATGAGTTGATACATTTAGATTTAAAAGATACAAGAGGAGAGATGATGGCTTCAAATAATTCCTTCTTGGGTCGATAAAGTGATTTTTTTCCCCAGATACTGTATGTTGGCTATAGAAGATAGACAGAGCTGAATGAAGCACAAGTTAATGCAGTTAGTGTAAGGTTGAGAATGGTAGTGTGGAGTATTGGAGTTAAGCAAGTGAATAACTGTAGGAATTGTAGGGTCAATACATTATTCATTATCTGAGAGAATGTGAGGATGGGAGGATGTTGATTGAGAAAATAATGCCGATGGCGAAAGGATTGTTTATGGAAATACTGTTTAGAATGAGAAAAAGAAGAATGTGCGCAAATCTAGTGGTTGATGGGAAAGTAATGTAAGAAGTTTGAAAGTAAAGGAAATAGCCTGTAGCAGGCACACACCTACCCTAGAAAAGGATGTAACTAAAATCGAAAGATCGGCAACATGGAGGATATTAAGGCTTATAGAAGGTAATTACTGAGATAAATTAAAGGTTATCTAATGTAAGCAAAGCCTGTGTAATAGCACTCGGGTAGACAAGAAAGGTACGGACTTACTGTATGAATTGATATGCGCCTCTTTGTTATTTTTTTCTGGCTGTTTAATCATTTTTATATGTAGTGAATCAAGATGTCAGAGAAAAGAAGCTAGACGTTTGGTCTACTTTGTGTGATACAAAAGGACACGTGAATAGTGAGAAGTGGTGGATGTCAGCAGATAATATTTTAGCCTGATGATTGGGAATAGAGATGGTAAACTGCACAACCTACTGAAAGAGTATGAAAGGGTTTACAAGAAAGAAACTTTTAATTGAATGTTAGCAAATGTAATTTATGATGGTGAATAAAGGCTAAGATGTAGGCATGAGTTTTGAAATTGATCATGAAAGAATGGAGGACGTCTATTTCTATGGGTAACTGGGAGTAGATATAATGGGTTATGGCAAACAGAGAAAAGGTATTTGAAAAAATAGGTGAAATGGAAGTCAGGGTGGAAATGTATAAATGATTTTTGGCGCCGACTTATTTTATGGAAGTAAAGTGTCGATACTGACTGCAAATTAAAGAAAAAGATTGAAGCTATTTATATGAACTATTTGAATAGTATATGTGGTGCAAAGACTTGAAGGGCTAATAATTGTGGAGATAACGTACAAGGATAAAATGGTTAGCATAAATGAAAAAAAAAAAAAAACGGAACCAGTGTGCTTATAAATGATTTAAACACAAGAAAGGAATATTGTACAATAGATTAAAATAATTCGAAAGTGCCAAAGAGGAAGTGAATAGATGTCATGGAACGGGTTTTGGAAAAGAAGGGTACGGATACCTGTAATACCTATGCACGTTCATGTAATGTCCATTTACAAAACTTCCCGTGTAACTTCATGAAAAAAAATAATCTTGTCGATGGATTTTTTTTTTTTTTTTTTTTTTTTTTTTTTTGCACCAAGTTCAGCGACCATTCAGCTGTTATACTTTAGAGTAAATGTAATATTAACTTGTTTCCTTCTTTTTATCAGAGAAAATGCTTTATATATATATATATATATATATATATATATATATATATATATATATATATATACAGTATAATGTGGTGAAATCATTTTTAAGTGTATATTTAAGTCTTTATATAATGTAAAATCTCGATTTCCATTTGTAGGTGGTTTTGGTTATGACTTTTCTTCAGACATTGCCAACTTGCAAGAGGCCATGTCAGTGGTTGCAAAGGGGATCCTCGCAACGGGTGTCACCTCATTTTGTCCAACCATCGTCACCTCGCCTGCGTCTGTGTATCACCAAGTGAGTTCCACATCGTCGCCAATTGGCATTGATTACTTCAAGTTTAGAAATAGAATTAATGTAATATATGTGATTAGATGATTCTTGAAATGCATATGAAAATTTAAGAAATCTCGTAAGACATATATTTGATTGCAGACATTTTATCTATAGGCTTAAAGTTTCTATTCACGGTATATATAGCCATTTCGCGAATACGTATTCTAACTTATGAAGTTAGGCCTACATCGTGGAGGACTTCGGTTGTCATTTAGTCGGTTTAGATTGTAATTTGACAGAAATGTATGATTTTGGAAAGTTTCTCTCTCTCTCTCTCTCTCTCTCTCTCTCTCTCTCTCTCTCTCTCTCTCTCTCTCTCTCTCTCTCTCTCAAGTCTTGCAAAACCTAAGAATTTATCGTCAATGGCTTGATGATGGTTGATAATTTCAATGTTGCATCAATATTTACTTTGTGCATGAGTGATAGACTCATCTGAATGGCAACACCAGTGCATTCACCACTTGACGACTTAACCTCCCAAGAAGCATCACCTGCTGTGCAATTGAAGATAACGGCGATAACGTCCAAGTACAAATCACTCCCAGACTTGTAAGTTTCAAGAAGAGTAGCTTCACAGATAACCTCGCCCGTGGGAAAGGTTTGATGATAGACTATCGTGGCGCCACGTTCCTTTTACTGGCAGGTGGTGTTGAAAGACTGCATAACTTATTTTTTTTATCTATAGATTATGCGGGAAGGAGAATTATTTACCCTGGTGTCATTTCCAATCTGTCAATACTATATTAATTTATGAATAGTTTCCCTATGAGATCAATATAGAATTTGTAGGCTGAAATAATCCTATTTGTCCGTTAAGCTTGGGGTCGTGTCCGTCTATAAACAAAAATGCATGTCCTAAAAGTTATTTGTAAGCAGGTTTATTATTATTATTATTGTTGTTGTTGTTGTTGTTGTTATTATTATTAAATTTTCCAGATTCTCCCTCGTATTGAAAGAACATCGGGAGGCCCTGAAGGTGCTAGCATTTTGGGACTGCACTTGGAAGGACCCTTCATCAGTCCGGAGAAAAAAGGAGCTCATCCACTTCAGTTCATTCGTGGATTTGAGAATGTGAGATTTTATTAATTTACTTTTCATAAATTTTTGATTCAAAGTTTTTTGTAAGTAAAAAAGGGTGTTTTTTTATGTTGCAACTTTTCCATCTTTGCTTTTCCTTTGAAGTCAGTGGTGTAACTTCCTATAGTAATGATGTAGAATCGGGGAAGTTGAAACGGCATGGTATTGTAAGAATTTTCTTTGACATCAGCTCTGTTCTTGAGAAAATGACATCTGGCTGTGTCCGTGGAATCTATCAGATGTAGCCCACCGTGGGAATTTTAACTAATATTTCAATTTAAAGTTCATATGTTTTTATTCTATAAAACAAAGGCTCAGGAGATGGGATCTTAAATGAAGTGCAATTGATTTCCCAAGCGATGTTTATTGGCATGCCATTAGCAAAGCATTAAATTTCTAGCATTTTTGTGAGTTTAAGGTGTACTTCTGTGTACTTTTCATATTCATGACATTTCCAATTTCTTCGTGTATTTTTAATCCTAGCTTTATGATTCCCACCAATCTGTTTGGTTTTTTATGTTCACTTGCCTCTCGTCTTTGTGTTGAATCTAATGCAGTTTTCTCTTCTTCTTCTTCTTCTTCTTCTTCTCCTTCTTCTTCTTCTTCTTGTCAAACGAGTCAATATTTTCCATGGAACCCGTGCTTGTTACATTTTTTTTAAATGTTATTTCTTTTGTGTAATTGTGGGAAATTCAAGTATGGCAAATAATTGTGGAAAGACCTCCCCGTAATAGATTTCTAGATCCTAACTTGTGGTACTGGGGCGCTACCACATCAGAAAACGACAGTGATACGGTTCTAATCAGTCACACTAAGGGGGGTTGGGGGAGCGGTCGTTGTTAAGACGCTGAACCTAAAATGTGATAGTAAACCCCAACTAATATTGTTGAATGAGAATTGAAGTAAAAACAATAATGCAGAAGCGTAAGGGGGGGGGGGGTGGTACTGTTTGGGTTAAGTTCTTCCAAGATTACTTGGGGGGGCTTCACTGTAGGATGGGGATTGCTCTTTTCAGTAGCGAAGAAAAATTTAGTATACATTCATAATTGTATGTTTACCAAAACATTTGGGATTTAGTTTCTTTAATTCAGAAGTCTTCTGGTTATAATAGTTTGAGACATGTGAATATTTTTATATTCTCTGAGGCATAAATCCAAAGGAGTCTATAAAAAAACCAGATAAATTTATATGATTGATTTCAAGAGGTATTCCCGATACTTCGATTATTTCCTTTAATTCCATTTTGAAAAATAGATAACATTTAGTAAACATTTTATTTGCAGTCAATGATTTCTCTAACCTATCCTATACATTTATTCAAAAAAATTTACTCGATATTTGTAAGGCCAATTTAACAAATGTACAGGATTAAATGGTAAGAAAAAAAATGTAGCTCTTAAGCCAAGAGTTAATCAAAATGTAAAGTGAAACATAACTGGAATACAGTGAACCCTCGCTACTTCGCGGTTCGACCATCGCGGATTCACCACTTCGCGGATTTTTTCCATAACCCATATATATACAGTAATATATATATATATATATATATATATATATATATATATATATATATATATGTATGTATTTATGTATATATGTAGGTATGTATATGTGTATACATATAAATATATATATATATATATATATACACACACACACACACACACATATATATATATATATATATATATATATATATATATATATATATATATATATATATATCTATATATCTAAAGTAGGAAGATGTGATGTAGTTCTAAGGGAAAAGTATGGGAAATATGTCTGGGTAATAAGCAAAGCTCTACCTCCAGTTTGTTTCTACATTATGATCAGAGATAAATGTAAACAAAACATTGGTTGCCATTTTTTATCGTGCTTTTTAGCATGTTTAGGAAATGCATGATATAAAATCACCTTTAATATTTGTGCCTGTTTTAGTTTAGGGTACTGTAGTACATGCATTAAGTGTTCTGTACATTAAAGGGTAGTTTGTTAACAGTACTACGTACAAGGGAAGGTTTTAAAAGTCTGAATATACATGTTGAATAAATGGGTAAATATGGTGTCACTACTTCGCGGATTTTCACCTATCGCGGCCGCGACTGGAACCTATCTACCGCGATAAACGAGGGTTCACTGTATTATCCAAAGACAAGTGGAAAACGATTATTCCTTGAACAAAAGGGTTAGTCAAACAGTACATGGAATAAAACAAAATTAGCCTTTCCGCACCAAAGACCATTGACGTTACAGAAAAAATAAATAAATATAACGTGAATAACCTTTGATAAATATCCATTAGGCGTACTGTTATCGAGAAAAAAAATAAATATAACTCGAGTAACCTTATAATACTATATGATCATCAAGGCTACAAAACCTTCTGCATGCACGGCCAAATATTCATAGCCGGATAACATGTCAGTAACATACCTGGATAAAAAACGGAGAAATGTGGCCGCAAAGACACTTTTACTGACTCATGTGTTCAGAGTTTTTTTTTTTTTTTTTTTTTTTTTCTGTCAGGAGTAATGTTTAAGTCATTTGAAGTTCCAGAGGACAGAGTTTCTGGTTGTTATTCATTGTTGGCTGCCATCATGGTGAGTGATTTCATTGCTCGGTGAAGATGTTGATGAGAAAACCTAAGACGTAATTCCGTCTTGGGAAAACACTCCCGCTGTCGTTCTGCTGGTTCAAGGGGTTATTTCGTCCGAAATATGCGCAAGGATGTCGATTGTTGTCACCTAGGACAGGACATATGGGCTACCAACTTGTGATTTGTCTCATGACGCTGAGGTATTCGTTGTTATTAGTTTTAGAGTTACTTATTTCTTTTATCCTTTTAGTTTATTTCTATCAAGAGACATTTGGACTCTCGGATTAAGAGGAATAAACGGAAAAGGTAGTCCTATAAAGACTTCAAGAGAAATAAGTACATTAACACATAGAGGACAATTCACCACCATGTAGAAGCAGACAGAGAATGCCTATCACGTTCCTTCATACATTTCAAGCCAGATTTCATAGATTTACATTAAGTAAAAAGATAAATTAAGAAGTACCAAAATTTGGCCTTTTCAAACTTAGATGCAGGCAGGACCCACTTAGAACAGGTCAGCCAGTCAGAGGATTAAGGATGAGTCACCGCGTTTCAGTACGTCACGAGATCCAATGCCTTTCTCAGAACCTATTGACCTGGCAGGTCCAATAAACAACGATTACACACATTATTCAGTATTGTGATTCCTTGTTATTTGATAATGTGTAAGAGAAAAGCATTTAATTTCATATTACTAAAACAATTCTATTGTCATTCCCAGTAACGGTTTCGTGTATGGTCCCTCAATTACGATGTTAAAGACTAAAGGTTCAGCATAGATAAGATGTTCTAGATTTCCTACGTAAAGGATATCAAGAAATAAGTGGGCGAATGCAAGTCATCATGCGGATCCAATCAATCCTGAATCTTCTGTGATATGATCAGCTCATTTTGCTCCCGAGCATTGTAAAGACGGAAGGAAATCACGGTAGCTGGGTTTTGAAAGCCATAATAACATGCGCTTATGAAAGCAGAAGAGATGGCACATCTCTCTAATTGCCAAATGTTAAGATTAAACTTCAAAGTTTTATAATCAAACTTTGATAAATAAAAGTGATATTAGAATTCATATTAATTTTATGCCTATCACATATATTGATAGGCATATATAGTTTGAGATTTATATGGATATAAACACACAGTTTATATAGTGTACTCATATATAAGATGGTCTATATATTATTATTGGCAAATAAACACAGATAAACATATCTCTATCTATCTATCTATCTATATATATATATATATATATATATATATATATATATATATATATATATATATATATATATATATATATATATAAATCTGTGAAATCTGGCTTGAAATGTATGAAAGAACGTGATAGGCATTCTCTGTCTGCTTCTACAAGGTGGTGAATTGTCCTCTATGTGTTAATGTACTTATTTCTCTTGAAGTCATTATAGGACTACCTTTTCCGTTTATTCCTCTTAATCCGAGAGTCCAAATGTCTCTTGATAGAAATAAACTAAAAGGATAAAAGAAATAAGTAACACTAAAACTAATAACAACGAAAAACAGAGCTAGTATGATATGGGATGAGATATTATTATTATTATTATTATTATCATTATTATTATTATCATTATTATTATTATTATTAGCTAAGCTACAACCCTAGTTGGAAAAGCAAAATACTATAAGCCCAAACTCTCAAACAGGGAAAAGTAGCCCAGTGAGGAAAGGAATTAAAAAGTATTAAAATTTGGCAGTGAATACTTAAACAAATACTTTAAGAACATTAACAACATTAAAATAGATACATTATGTGCTTGTTTGCATGGATAAAATCATTGATAGAGAGGAAAGCAAATGATTACATAAGTGAAATTAATAACAAACTGAAGGACATAAAGTCATGCATACATGTCTTTTTGAAGAAAATTTATTCTGTACTATTTAAAGAAAAAATTCTGAGTGGATTTTAAAAGTATCTATAAGATTTTTTGATCCTGTGGGTAATATCTAGTGAGATAGGTCAGATTAAATGCCTAGCTAATCATATACCGGGATTACTCCTCCAAAGTTCTCTACTATCTCCTCCCACTGCCATCTGAGCAACATTAATGCCCTCATTAATCCTTTTACATTACTCTAGGAGACTACATAGTTTGGGAAAAGAGAGAAAGAGAGATCTTCTATGATATAACAAAGATAAAGCAAAAAAAAAAAATATTTTAATACTAATAAGTCAAAAGCTTGTGAAATGCAGTCAGTTTATAATTATAATATAAAAAGTGCTCCATTCAAGGGACGGAGTATGGAATACTCTTACCTGTCAAAATAGGTGAGTCAACCTAGTCGCCATGCTAGTACGTGCCCACACACGCAAGAGACTGGTGGACCATACTGCCAATCATGGCGGGACTGCCCTATCCGGTCAAACATGCTGAGAGGATGAGGACAGGCTAGTCATGCCGGGTTTGTCCTGTTTACCCCCTTACACGTTAAGGATTGGCGCGTTCGTGCTCAATCGCTGTCAAATCAGCGCGTCGGTCCTCTGCGTGTATGGCCTACTTAATTCCATCTACTACAATTTATCTAAAGTACAACTTAAGAAATTACAAAACATAATAAACATAGGAACAAGATTGATGAAAGGTGTCCTACCTCGAGAAAGGATCACTCCTATAGGCCTGCTAATCGATTTACACTGGTTGCCTAATAAAGCAAAAATTTTGTTTAAAATATGTACAATAACCAATCAAGTTATCAGAACCGGACGTCCAAAATATCTAGGAGAATTGTTACATATTGTGCAAGCAACAGATCGTGTTGACATGAGAATAGTTACAGATGGTTTCAAATTATTGGAACCTAGATATATGTCTACTGTAGGCTCTAGAGCCTTTAGATATGCAGCCCCGAGACTATACAATAAGCTCCCACGAGACGTCCGAAAGATTGAAGATATGAAGGCTTTCACTGAAGACTTTCTTGATCTGTGAGTGCTTCAGTAATAAACGAGCAATATGTGGTGTGAAATGTTGAATGCTTTCGAATGAACTTGATAAAATGTCCGTGGAGGTACTGTAGAGATTAGGGTTCCCCCTGCTGTATGGGACCAGAAAAAAAGCCCTTTCAAAGGCACCTCCATGGAAATCTATCTGTGTGAAGTCACGAGCATCGAGGAGTGAATTGGAAAACGGAAGGAGAGGGGTAACTAAAATCAATCGAGGAAAGGATAATGGGAATAGGGAAGATTAATAAAGATGGAAAGTTTGATGAAAATAACAACAATTTTCTGGTCTTTAAGAATGCATTTGACTGGCTATACTTGTTACGGCTACTTTACCTTTCTAGCTTTGCTCTTTTGAATAGGTGTATGGAATGTTATCATTATTATCTCATTAACATACATTGATATGTCATTGTAATATCATAGTCTTGTATGTAGTTTGCTACGAAATTCCGCTGTTCAAAATAGAAACTTATAGCATTTACCAATGTTACTGGAAGGTTTCAGGCCTTTTCTTTCTGTATTTCCACTTTCTACTACATTTTTGTAAATCAATTGAAATATAGTATATTACTTTTAAAAGCCTTAAGATTATTGCAGATTACTACTTTCAGGGATTGAAGACAGTGGAGGAGGTTTATGGAAGGCTTGACAATGTGGCGATGGTGACCATCGCCCCAGAACTGCCAGGAGCCACTGATGTCATTGATGGTCTTGTTAGTCGAGGCATTGTAGTCTCTGCTGGTAAGTCATTGCTTTTTCTTGAGCAGAGAAGTCACCGCTTTTTCATTTGCCATGTTTCCCAAGGAGATAAGTGATACAATATGTGTTTAGCAGAAAGTCATTAGCTTTTTTTTAAAGTGTCTCATAAATTTAGAATTGAAGTAATATTGCAGTTTACTGTACTGTGTGTTTGATATATAATTTTTATTCCAGTGATATTTTATGTGATCAATATAATTTTGATACTATTTTTTGTGGCTCGTGTCTGGAGGATAGTGATTGACATTACCAAATTGAAAATCAGTAATAGTAATCACCTACATCGTTTTTTGCAGTACAATACCACGTTTTTACATCAGGGTTTCCCTTTATAGTGTTAGAGATTTGATTAATTCTAATTTTTTTTTGGTTCATATCTTGAACAATTCCCAGTATCTTTAATTTTGTGGGGTCTTCTCACTCGTGAGCTTTCTCCGAACTCCACTTCTATTTTGCTAATGAATGTCTATCTTATTTTCACCACATGACCAAACCTCACATACTTTTGGAGTTGGGTCAATTTTCCAATTTCTGATCCCTACAACTCACAGTAGTTCCCCTTTCATGATATAATTCTCCAAATAATCTCCAGCTGTGTTTAAAATTTCATGGTAAAACCTTTTCAGGAGTGACTTTTCCAATGCCTGTTCCTCTGCTGCATACAGAATAGTTAGCAGGACAGGTCATATCTACTAACAAGATACTTTCAGGTAGCAGATTGGGAAGTAACAATAGCTTTCCACATTATCCAACAATTATTCTCCCCATGAAGGGATATTGCCTTCAGTGCACTTCGCACATTGCACTGTTGGCATCACTAAAGGCCTTTTGAAGTTTCCTTCGATCCGTAGCTGCTCCAACTTTTTAGCCCTCTACTTTACCTCAGTACCAACGTTATTTCTTCCATCTTGTTGTCTAGCCGTTTAACATATACTTCATAATGCAACCCTGGGTATTCCTTTCCAGTTGCACTCAGCATTGGATGGTCCCTCTATTCCTAGTGTCTCAAATTCTATAAATCAAATAAAATTATCCTGTCTATTATATTTTTTCTTATTGTCCTTTGAATTCAAAACTTGCCATCTAATGTGCCACCATGCTAAGAGACCAGAAATGTTCAATCGCAGCCAAGGTTTCTCTCCTCCATATCTTATCCATTTCTGACATTAAAATTCTTCAGTCCATTGCACTTTGTAATTGTTGGCCTCTTCTGGGACAGTGTCACATTTAATATAAAATAGTGCATTTGCTGTTACATTCTTACTTTATATTCCTTGTATGCACATGGTAGTATCACAGGCTGCACATTTTTGGTACTCTTCTGTCATTATAAACTTAGATATTCTTGCAATGATTTTAACTCTCCCCTTTCAATTCCACACTTTCATTTTTAAGGAAAATCTGTAAGATCTCTTCAATCTGACATTAACACCAGATTATCTGCGTATAGTATATTTAAAAGTACTCCATTTCTGCAATACTTTGTAGGTTTCACCATTACTCCGTTAAACATTAAAGTGTTCAATGTTGATTCTTGATGCGAAACAACCCTCATTACACAGAACTATCATTTGCTTAATGAAACTTTTGATAGTTTTTAGCAAATTCAAAATATGAAATCTATGCTCTATATTTTAGCATATTTTACTTTATATATCTCGTGTAGTTGATTTTCCTAGCAAACTGACTTTTCATTTTTAATATTTTTGTGAGTTGTCCTTTTCCATCTCTTTTCGGGCATTCACACCATATTCCAGTAATTTTACTTTTCTTTGACAGTTTTTTAAGGCCAGCAAGTTTGCTCTACTTTGGCTTCCTGTGTCGATTGCATGTATGATAATCTTTTTCCATTTATTAGATCCCGTATGGTACTTTGTGATGTTTCCATATTTTGTAGTCGTTTTCAGTGCTTGGTTTCCCGATGCTTTTGAAAATTCCATGGTATTCCTAACTTCTTTGAAACCTTACAAGGGGTTTCCTAACTTCTTCATATGTCTTATTCTTTCCCAGTTGTTATCTCTTATCAAGGTCCTCCAGTTCGATGCCTTCGTTTCTTAGAATATCAGTGAACTGCTTCAACTTTTCATTAGGTTTTTCTATTATACTTCAATTTATGCATTTTTATCCATCTTATTTTCTGCCCATTTTACCCCTCTTTTGTTTCTCACAGACTTTGTTATTTAAAGCATTTCTTTTTCCAAAGATGTTTGAGGAGACTGATTTTATTTGTCTGACATTAGTTTTTTTGGGCTCTAGCCATGTCGTCCTGATGGAAGTTCCTCATTGGCAGCTTCTACTTGGGATATTTCTGCTAGCGATATGCCAGAGAAATTTACCTTAAAGGTATCAACGGAGCTCTGACCTCCGGAGCGAATATCCCGAGAGATATCGTGTATAAATCAGGGACGTGTTTATAACAAGCCATGGTCATCCTTCCCCGAATAGAGTTAACCTTGTCTCGAAGGAAAGGAAAGGGTAGAATCCGTGGGCAAGAGAGCTGTTACATCTCCTGATCTCAATGTGCTACAACTAACACACTTCCTGTTGAACCGTTCCCCTTCGCAGCACCATCTCTATTGTTCCACTTGGAGAGATTCTGCTAGTTTTCTGAGTTTTTTGAGTGATTTTCAATCATGTATGCTTCAGCTTCTTCCTCATCTTCTAAGTTGAGTACCCCCAGTTTTGTGTGTTGGATAATTTCGCATCTCCGCCTTATATTTTTATCGTATTGCGTGCTTTTATTGTTTCCAGGCCTCCATGCTTTCGGCCCCATTACATCATGTCTCAATCGCTTGGGAATGCTTGGTTATTTAGTCATTTTACTTTAGGAATATGTTTTATTTATTATTCTAAAGTGTGGTATAATGTGTGGTAAGGGAGAACAGGCCATTCCCAGTGTTAGAGGTATGTAAACCTGTCTTTCTAACCCTTCTTTATGATTCAGACATCTGGGAGGACGTCCAACATACCTTCACTGTTGGAAAACTGGATAAAGACATCAGAGGCAAACAGTTTAATTAAAACTGCCTAGGATTCCGGAATCCCTATTGAAGGGAGAACTGGAAGCTAAAGAAAGACTTTCTGCCTCTTTATCCTTCCAATCTTATCTGGAGATGCTTATTTGGAACTATTCCAAATCACATCTCTTCCCTGTCTTGGCAAAGACTCACCTAATCATGTTTTATTGGGATCTCCATGCTTTCTTCCTAGCCAGGAGGGCATATAGAGAACACGTCTTGGCCGCTGCTACGATTAGACATTAACCTAGAAAACTGATCGACTCCAATATTTAGGGGAAGGATCTCTTCCCTGAGAAATTGGTTAAAGAAGCCATGGACAAAGCGGGTCAGGAGAATAAGAACCCTATCGACAAATGGGGTATTTCCTCTAAATGAAAATTTACCCCCAGTGAAGGACCTTAACCCAAGGGCAAGAGGCCCAGACATCACTTCAAGAGAAGGAAATCCTTTCCTGTCGTGACAGCCTCATTTGCCACCGTCCCTCAGACTATGTACACGGTTCCCCAGCATTACGTTTCACAGTCTCCAGCCTTCAACCCGGTGTACGAGAGAGCTACCACCACGTTCCACCCTGCCAAAGCTCATAAGAAGGGCTCTGACAAAAGGGGGAGGTCTGGAAGAGGCAGTCAAACTAGAGGCCAAGGAAGTAAATACAAGACAACTAAAGTTGCAGGTCCTTCACAACAACAATGAGGAGCTTCCGGTAGAGGGATGACTTCACCTTTTCAGGGATCAATGGGAGTTTGATCCTTGGGCTCACAGCATAGTTTCAAAAGAGCTAGGCTGGATATGGAGACAGAAACCACCCCAGTTCAAGAGGTTCTTTCAACCCACAACCCCCTTTTTGGAGGATTATGTTCAGGACCTTCTTCGGAAGGTATTCATCCACCACACAAAATCCATGAACTTTCAATGGCGGGTATTCTGCATGCCCAAGAAAGATTTGAACACTCTTTGAACAATTCTGGACTTGCCATGGTGTTTTGACATAACAACTTTCAGAAATCAAAAATCGTTTTATTCCTTCTATGTCTGCAGAAACATATCGTACAAGCTCTCCATAAGTTTCAGCCAATTTTTTTACAAGTACTGAAGATATAGCGGTCTTTAAATGATGACGTCATCCTTACTGTGTCATCTGCATGACTGAGTTTGACAGAATTGTCTTTGTGTGTTTATTTTTGCATATTTATAGTGATTTTTTGCACTGTTTCAAAATCTCTTACATCTGGCAGAAATGGAAGGCATTGGTAGAGGGTAGGTGAATGAAAACGACAAGCTACGAGAACAGCAGGCAAAGTTTCCATAGACGTATAGAAGTTATAATGCATGTGTTTGTTTACGTAGTTTGTATGTATATTGTGTTTTCACAAC
>NC_090728.1:72376657-72459157 GCF_036898095.1 Palaemon carinicauda
ATCGATGAACTTATCGAGGACCACCACGAGGAGTTGACGACGGACGACTTGAAGGAGTTAGAGACGATGCAAGTGAGTGATGTTCAAGAGCAGTTCTCTAGCGGTGATGAGGAGGATGTTGCACCTTTGAAAACGGCAGACATCAAGGAAATTCTTGCATGTTTCCATAAAATGGCAGACTACGTCGAAAAGGAACATCCAGAAAAAGTTTATACCAACCGTGCGCTTGAACACTGCAATGACGTTTGCCTAACGCATTTTAGAAATGTGTTGAAAAGTAGGCAGAAACAAGCTTCAATGGATAGTTTCTTATTAAAGAGGCCAGCGGTATTAGTAGGCCAAGACGAAGGTGAAAGTAAAGAAAAGAAACAGAAAAAAGAAAGTGATGAAGAAGTAGAAGGTGAAAGTAAAGAAAAGAAACAGAAAAAAGAAAGTGATGAAGAAGTAGAAGAGATTTAGAAAATAAGAAAAACGTAAAGTTATAAAAAAGCAAAAAAAAAAAATTCAATTTTAAGTTTTATGTTACCGTTAAGTGTTAAAGTAATTTTTTCTTTCATTTTATAGTTTTCCATACGTAATGTTAAGTGTTAATTATTTCTGCCATTTTTTTATTTCGTAAAGTTTAAGTGTTAATGTGTTAAGTGTGTAAATTACTGTACGTAGTCTGTCACTTGTTACGTTTTCTGCCTTATGCCATCCTCCTCTGCCGCGACTTCGCTATCGGACATCGTCTCAATCAAAAGGTAAGTTTCAACTTTTTTGTTACACTAATTAACTGTAACCTTTTTTTCAGAGTGTACAGGTATCAATCATTAATTTAGGTGTACGTACAGGTAACAATACACCTTCACTGATCTAAATGCTTTACGTACATACAGTACCGTAACTTTTATACAGTAGTAAAGAAAACGGACCGTTTTCTTTGGGCTTGGGGGGGATAACTTGGCTATAACTACATTATTGAATAATCTCATAGTGGTTTCTGGAATGGATTAGGCTGTTTTTAAGGTTGTGTTAATTATTGAATGATAGAAATGGCTTCATTGCATGTTTATTACTACAGTTTAGCGTGTTTATGAAAGAAAAGGTGACTTTTTATAAGGCTTGGAACGGATTAGGCTATTTACATGTAAAACGCGACTCAGGATACGAAAATATCAGGATACGAAACCGCATCCTGAACGGATTAATTTCGTATCCTGAGGCATCACTGTATATATATATTTATATATATATATATATATATATATATATATATATATATATATACATACATATATATATACAGTATATATAGCGATATTTTCACTTATGTTTCAAAATCTCGTATGTCTGGCAGAAATGGAAGCCATTGTTAAAGGGTATGTGAACAAAAACTACGAACTACGAGAACAGCAGCCAAAGTTTCTAAAGACGGATAGAAGTTATAATGCATGTGTTTTCACAATGTCCTCGGGAACTTTATAGTCAGGCCAATGTTACCTAAGTTCATAGAGAGAACAAAAAGTAAGCAGAGAACAAGAAAAAAGAACCAAGAAGAGAGGGAAACATGAATAAGAGTACAAAGCTGAAACATGCTAACTAAAACACTGGCAACAATGAGTGATCGCTGGCAACTCATGACATCCTTACGCCAAGTGTAATGGTAAACTTAGGGTTTAAATACCTCGTTTAGGGTGTGTTTATGTACGAATAAACAATAAAAGTTATCATAATGTTATCTTGATTTCTTTAAGAAAAAAGCGAACATTTGTTGCAAATCTTTGGGAGCTCATAACTCAAAAACATACTTATTCACACTTAGGTACATTTTTCTAACTTATTTGTAGTTTGATTATAGAGAGAAAGATATCTTTGAAAAGAGGAATAAAAACCCCACAATTTTGTGAGACAGAATTTTTATTTTCTTTTTACTTTCATTTTCTCAATTATTTTGCGTCCAGACGAGGAAAAAAGATAAAAATTCATAATAAAAAACAAAAAGGAAAATCAAAATTCCGTCTCTCAGAATACTCGGTTTATAAAGTGGTTTTTATGGTATAAGTTCCAATACAATTGGTGTCATATTAGTGGAGAAAAATGTATCCTTTTTTTAATTATGATTTTTGCTAATACTGTATATCAAAATGTTTTTGATCAAATGACTTGAAATTTTGATATGATGAATGTATTATTTATGTCTAAAACATATAGAAATGGTGTAATTTGGATCATTAAAAAACAATGGCGAACATGGCAGACTGACCCCCTTAGCTCTATTCGGGGAAGGATAACCATGGCTTGTCATTAACGCGTCCCTGATTTATACACGATATCTCTTGGAATATTCGCTCCGGAGGTCAGAACTCCGTTGATACCTCTAAGGCAAATCTCTCTGATATATCACTCGCAGAAATATCCAAGTAGAAGCTGCCAATGAGGAACTTCCATCAGGACTACATCGCTATCTCACCCAAAAGTGGATTTTTCCTTTGTCAAAATCTGTTTTTTCCTTTTCCACCAGTCTTGATATATCTCCTTTCCTTCTTCTTCCCTGTATGTCTTTTATACCTATTTTGTCCATACCCCTCTCATTTTCCCACATTCTTCTGTTGTCATATGTATTCCATCTTTCAAAGGATGTCACCTTCCACTCTTATGATATTGCGGTCAGTGGAACTATTTATATATGATCATTCATGGTAGGCAGTATATCTTAGCAATCCATGTTTGCCAACGGTTATATAAGCGGATGAGCAACTTGGAGTAGTAACAAGAACTCTGGGTGTGGAAGAAATGCCCCCCTAAATCTCGATGAAATCACTGGCAGCAGGGTGATGGATTGGGTTAAAAGCGATAGACAAGAAGTCTTTTCGGCTTTTACTTCTGATGCCTGGCAGTTGATCTTACTGGAATTACTATGGAACAACAGTGGTCAACTTCCCTTAATTAGATAGGCTCTGCACATTACAAGAAATTGGCTACCTTTGAAGAATTTAGCCAATGAATCCTCTATGGATTTAGTCAGTCAATGGAAAGCAAAAATGACAGAATGGCCCGCAATACTTGGAGTAGCGGGGTGCTAAGAATCTCCCGGTTTATAAATACTAAAGAAAAGCAATATTGGTAATTAAAATGTTAGAACCACGAATCAGATTGGGAAGTTACAGCAAATGAAGAATGAATTTCTGAAATATAGTTTAGATATCTTGGCCCTAACTGAAACATCTTGTAAGGGGATTGGTAAAGAAATCTTAGACCAAGGCAATATATATATATATATATATATATATATATATATATATGTATGTATATATACTGTGTATATATATATATATATATATATATATATATATATATATATATATATATATATACACACACACACACACAGTAAGAACGAACAGATGGAGTTGGAAAAGAAGGGGTAGGAATGATAATGACACCAAGATCAGAAAAGGCATTAACTGAATGGAGAGCTATAAATAGCAGATTGTTACTTGCAAAGTTTAAATCAAAGCAGTGCAATATGCATATTATAGTTTGCTATATGCCAACAAATAATTCCCCTAAAGAAACGAAAGATGAATACTATGAATAACTGCAGTGCAATAGATGAGATCTAAGATAGCGATATGAAAATTGTGATTGGTGAGTTCAGTGCTAAGGTTGGAAGGAATAATCAAGGTATAGAGAATGTGATGGGTGTTGAGGGTCTTGGCAAAGTTGTAAATGAAAATGGGGCACATTTCATAAATTTTAGTTCAACAAACAATCTTATTGGAGGTACTCTTTTCCACCACAAGGACATCCACAAATACACGTGAAATTTACCATATGGCAATTACAAAAATCAAATAGATCACATAGCCATTAAGAAAGAGAGAAGGACGACTCTGAGAAATGTAAGAAGTTATAGAGGTGCACATATTGGTAGTGATCACCACCTTCGCATTTCCACACTGAAATTAAAAGCACCCAACAGAAATGTACATAGAATACCTAGGTTTGATACATCTAAGCTGCTAGAACAGGCTGTCCAAGTGGTTTAGTCTGAGGGCCACCCCCGAAAAAACAAAGTCAAGCGGGCCACCTGTATGCATGTAAGTATGAGTGTGTGTTTTGATGTATATAAGTGTGTATATATATGTGTGTATATATATATGTGTATATATATATATATATATATATATATATATATATATATATATATATATATATATATATATATATATATATATATTCTTACAAAGTTGGTCTAGAGTAGAGTAAATACGGTAGTTAATTCATGTATTTTATTTAATGTTTTTATATGTGCATTGCAGAGTTTAGCCAGCTCTGGAGATGAGTTTCTCTCGTGTAGATTTAGGTTTATTATGTAGATTACATAAGAAACTCGTCATTAATTTCATTGTATTCTATATTCAAGTCAGTATATGTAAATTTATGTTGTGTTTAAGAATTTACTTTTTATTTCACGTATGTTTGTTACAAATTCTTACGTAATGTGTTTGAGTGTTATGTAATCCATACGAGATAGGAACAAGGACTTATGTAATGTTCTTTTATATTTTTTTATGAGGTATTGCGTCATGTTTGAGAGGAAATGCGCAACTCTTTTGTCTGCCATGTGCCTTGGAAAATTCTCGTAAAACTTAATGGTATTTTTTTTTTTTATTTCGGGGACAAAGGTTGGGTGGAGCTAGCTGACTGAGAGAGCCTGACGGCGGTGCGTGAGTATGAGTTCGAGAGAGCAATACTTGGTAACTCTGACAACCTTAGCCCAGCCCCAAGCTACCAAACCTCAGTCCTGAAATCTGGAAGTAGCTAAGTTTCATATATAAAGTGACCCCAGGGTTGGATAGATCAGATAAAGAATCCCAGCCTTAAAACAATGCCCAATTCCCACCTCTCTCACATTCTCGCATCCAACTCAGTGTATTGTTTTAAAAGTGTTCAGTTAAATATCAAAGTTTTGGTGTGACAGGTTTTTGTAAACATTGAGAGTACTTATAAAGTCTCTTAGAGTTTTTGAAAATGGCCCTCTAATAAGGTGATAGGTATTTGTATTGTGATCTGGTTATCTATTTTCATTAAGTATCAAACTTAAATATAGTATTCAGATTTAATTTCAAGTGAAACAAGTGATTGTATCATTTTCATAAGTATTATTTCTTTGGTCTTAGTTTAAGGTTTATTCAGATTTAATATTACAAATTAAGTGAATATATAGCTTTAATATCATAACATTTTTGTCTTATTCTAAGTTTTGTTCAGACTTAATATTTCGAGTGATTTATTTTGCTTTAATGTAATTTTTTTTTCAAATTGTTGCAATTTATTTAGAATATATTTATTTTTGTTAAGAGAGTATTATTTCAATCATCAGTGTTTATTACACCCTCGCTCGTATCCTATGAAGAATTGAAGTAAGAGTTCTTTGAATAATTCTTGAGAATAATAACCCAGTTTTAATTTTGAGTGTACTTAAGAGACCTTTAGATATTCAGTGTTTTATATATTGTGCTGTCGGGGAATTATTTAATTGTCTCAGAGTTTGTGTATTAATATTTTCTAGTGTAACAGACTTAGATTAAAAGCAAACAGGTGAGTTTGGAATTTGAGAAGTTGTTTAGCTTGCCAGCTGTAATATATATACTGTATATATAATATTATATATTTGCTTCCCAGACATGAGCCCTAGTATAATATCCTTTTTTTGGTACCCAGACCTGGGAATCATCATATAATATTAATATATATGTGTGTATATATATATATATATATATATATATATATATATATATATATATACAGTATATATTTATATATATATATATATATATATATATATATATATATATGTATATAAATATATATATTAATATATATGCATATATATATATATATATATATATATATAGATAGATAGATAGATAGATAGATAGATAGATTAATATATATGCATATATATGTGTATATATATAAATATATATATATATATATATAATATATATATATATATATATATATATATGTATATATGTATATGTGAGTATATATATATGTATATATATATATATATATATATATATATATATATATATATATATATATATATATATATATATATAAATATAAATATAAACATTATATATATATATATATATAAATATACTGTATATATCGATGTATATATATATATATATATATATATAATATATATATATACATATATATTTATATAAAAATATATTATATATATACATATAAATATATATATATATATATATATATATATATATATATATATATTAATAAATAAATTTCTACCTTATACTTGGGATCGAACCCTAGCCCCTTCTAATGAAAGGCCTAGTCAATTCCAACCATGCCACTAGAGGCCATAAAAGAAGTCGGAACCTAACTGCTAATCTGCAGTTCAGGATTTACCTGGTTAGACATCAGTCTCTTTACCAGCGAGTTTTCCCTGACTTCCGGGCCCACCAAGTGACACGATTGATAGTAATTCGTTCAAATTACCCCTAGTGAGTCAATATGGATAAATATCAACACAATATCGTGCTCAAATTAAAAAAAAATTCTACTTCATACTTGGGATTGAACCCTAGCCCCTTCTAATGAAAGGCCAGGTTGATTCCAATCATGCCACTAGAGGCCATAAAAGAAGTCGGAACCTAACTGCTAATCTGCAGTTCAGGATTTACCTGGCGAGACATCAGTCACTTTACCAGCGAGTTTTCCCCGACTTCCCGGCCCACCAAGTGACACGATTAATAGTAATTCATTCTAATTACGCCTAATGAGTCAATATGGATAAATATTCTGAATTAATTACTGTGAATAATAAACCAAGAAAAAAAAATTAATTATAAATTTTACAGTTTAATCTGTCAATTCATTTTCTATCAATCTGTTGTGAATATCCTTGCTTCTTGGTTTGCAACAGGTAATCCCAAACCATACGAGGTAGAGGGATGGTGCTGGCCCTGCTGCCAACTCACAGTTTCAGAATAAATCAAGAGAATCTGAAATGAGGGAAATCTTAATGTAAGAAGGGACTCTAATCAAATTAACTTCATAAAATTTCATGTAAAACTATTAAGAAATTGACTCAAGTAAAATATATATATATACATATATATATGTATATATATATATATATATGTATATATATATATATATATATATATATATATATATATATATATAAATTAAACCTCTAAATGCTCAAGAGCAATGCAAATATATGGGCATGTCCATTCAAACATACGTAAAAACAATGAGGCAACGAAACACGAGATTGAGAGGCTAAGCAAAACTATCTGGGATGAAAGTAGTTACTGGGTTTACCCGGCAGGCCATAAATAGAATATTATGGTTTGAAAAATATAAGTTACTACCTGGTAAATATAAGTTAAAGTATTATGCTAGCTCCAGAAATATTAATGTTGCCTTTAAATGAAGGCCCAAAAGACGGTTATATAATAGGCTTACTTGGTAAATATAATTACATACATGGGTACCAATCGAATATGATTCTCTGTTAAATTCCATGGGGAAATTCTGTTAGGACATTATTGTTCAACAATGAAATTGAAATCACAAATGACAAGCACCAAACGAAATTTGCAACGAACCTTCAAATTTTCAGCTATCCTTTCTAGGTCCAAATTAAGCTGAATAGTCGTATTAGTAACTAGATGATATCGGTCGGCAATTTGTTTTTCGTGGAAAATGGTGGTGGCCTAAGGTGGATAATAGGCAACATTATTCTCCTCCCCACCCTCAGTACATGGGCCAGGTCACAGATACATTTTAGCTCTTCATAGTTCCTTTATAATGCACTGCACGAAAGATTAGTATGATCGTAATAACGATCTCAAAAAATCGTGCTGTGCATATTGAAATTAAGAATATCATAATTTGAAGCAATGGATCTCAAGATTTCCCTTTTACTAGAAGCCATTTTATCTAGATTCAGACTTTGGGTAACAAGAGTATCCTCAGTCCTGTCCCAAATAAGACCAAACAGTTTAACTTTAGTAGGTGTAGATTCTTTGGCATGTTCATCAATTATACTTTGGAGTTTCATCTCATTTGTGACAAATTGTTGCAATGAAAACTTATTTGGCTCAAATATGTCCTTCAACTGATTAAATGCCCAATGTAAAGTATAAGTACTATTTGTTGTATAGGCACAATTATCCATGTAGCAGAGATCATATATACATCTCTTGAGATCCCTAATTAATTGGGTGTCATCTGTAATATCCAAAATCAAAATTTTGTATAGCCCAAGAAGTAACATTGCTGGACTTGGTTTTAGCCCAAAAGGCAATCTAACATGTTTATATGGAGCAAGAGAAAAATCCTGCTTGGCAGCATTCCTAAACCAATAAAAAAGAAGTTTAACCTGGTCACTCTCTGGCAGTTCAATCCATAAGAAAGCCTTTTTCAAATCAAAATAAAGAATTTTTTCATCAAACCTAAGCTGCAAAACAGCTGTCGAGACCTTCCTATTCAAGCATGGGCCTGTCAGCATTGCTTGGTTATGAGACACAGTCATTGGCTTATGAGTATCTTTTTCTGAGAGACTTGACAAATATGCAATTCTGCATTTTGTTGATTCCTTATCCATTCTGAAAACAGGCTTATGGGGTAGGAAACTGAAGTTAGGATTCTCTTAAAGAAACTCTGGTAGGTTGTCAACCCTTTTTATTATCCCCAGGTTTTCTTGTTCCCTGAAGACTTCATCCATCATAGATAGATGCTGTCTATTTCTATACTTTCTTAAATTAGAATTCAAAATTAATTTGGATAGATATTAGTTATTTCCCAGGAGATGTGACACTTCACTGTTCCAGAGGAGAGGCATGACTAACCTTCCCTTCTCATTCCGGGTAGTTGACTCCAATACAAAATCAATTAGCTTATCATGGGACGCAATTGAAGTATCATTGTAATTATTGTCATCATAGTTTAATATTCTGTGCCTTTCTTGGAAAAGAATATTATCCACAGCTTTCTGCAGTTCTGTCTCATTAACCTTTCCCTTTTCATCCACAACCGATATTTCAGGATTACTGTCTAGGGAAATAGGACTCTTAGCAGAATTTTCCAACACGGGGCAATATCAGAATCTCCAAGCTTACTTACAACATTACATGACAAAAACTGAGGCCTTATGCAGGGTAAATACTTCAAATTATCTGAGATTATGTCACCTTGGCCACAAAGCATAATTCCATATGAACTTTCAAGATATACTGAAGGAACAGTGCCACCAAAAATCTTGGTACTTACAGGAATTGCATATTCACAGTCAGTTCCCAGCAATAAATTAATACTTGCAATTTCATCATCTGTAGCTTTCAAGAATATGTCAGCAAGAGAATAGCCCCTTTTAGAAAACTCATGAACAATCTTCCCAAGACCTGGAAGGTGGAGTCTAGTTTTAATTTCAGGAATACAAACTGCCTCAACCATGTGACATTCATGCTCAGACATCAACTGAAGTCTAACTATTTTGGTATTGAAGGTTCTAGACTCATTAAACCCTTTCACAACTAAACTGAAATTTGGATTAATCACCTCAAACCCTTGCCTATCTGCTAAATCACTATCTACAAATGTCATCTGCGATCCACTATCCTTTAAGCATCTTACCAGTGAACCATCAGGAAGGGGTGAGCTGAATGTGGGCAAGATAGAACTAGATACCTCAGTCACGTGCAAGGTATTAAGATCAACGTATGCTATACCGTTATGCAACACTGTATTTAGGGTATCAGTTGAAATATCTGATTGCCGAGAATCTCTACTTGGGCACAAAAATGAAAAGTGCCATTTACTACAATGCTTGCATTTGGTATTAAACCTATATTTACAATCTTTGGTTCTGGGAAAATTTGCGCATTTACAGCATGCATGCAAACTTTTAAGCTTCTCTGTCTTTAATTTACGAGAGGCAAAATTTGGGCATTTACATATTGGATGATCAGAAGACTCCCCACTCTTACTACAAAGAATGCATGCACGAAATCTACTGGGAGCAGATCCATCCAAGGGCTTAACATTTGCTGCAAAACTAGAAATAGCACCATCAGATTCATTGGACTTTCTTTTCCTTTTAAATTTCTCTTGGGCTTCGACATACCGTTCTGTAGTTTCAAATATGTGATCATCAATTTCCTTTAAAGAAGGTTTAGATTTTCCTATGATCTGAATTAATTGTGACCTAAAGCTTTCATTTAGAGAGCTCCAATAAAAGAACTGAAGAATGACATCCACAGAAACTGAAAGATTATTGAAGGTATCTCTGATCATTTTCATCTCTCCAATAAGCTTATATGGGTCATCCTGGTAAGGAAGTCTTAGCTCTAACAACAATTTAATACTATCATACTTCTGAATAATTACTGACCCAAATGCTTTCATAAGCAGTTTTTTGGCATCCTTATATGTTCGACTCCCTGAACTCAAAGACTGAATAAGTGTAAGGGGTTCCTTCCGAGTCTGTCTTTGAAGGTACAAAAGCTTTGTGTAGGAGTTCAAATTAGCTCTACCAGTTATATCCTCAAAATCTCTAAAGAACTTCCCAATACTCTCTCCCCTAGCATGACTATACTGTACACTGGAAGTGGCAACTCTGGAAGCTTGAGGTTGTTACTTACATCATTACCATCAGATATATTTGGAACACTTTTGAGCAATGAAATGGCATTAGTAATTTTCTCATCATATTCATCACAAACTCTTAAGTTCAGCAGAAAGACCACCCTTATCCGACTTCCAAATAAACTCAGAAATCTGTGTTACAGTCATCAAGTTTCTGTCGTAAACTATCCAAAGAGAGAATATTTTCTTTGACCTCACATAAGCTGAAAGATCCACAGTTATCCTGAATATTCTTACACTTTTTGGTTACTTTCGTCCTGTGGTGAGCTCGGACAGATTTTAAATAATTCAAGTCACCCATCATGTATGAAAATATGAAGTACTACTAAAATAACTGCAATTTCAGATAAACAAAGTAATGGGTTTACAACGCGATGTGCAATATTAAATGTTACTAGATAATATTCAAATCACAAATTTTCTCAAACGAGTAACCTAACAAGAGCAACTTAATATACCCTAGAAATTTAATACAATACACAAGGAAATTTGCATATCCAGCGACACAAATATGAAACATGAAGAGTAAATATGACCCTAACCATGACCTTAGGTGAGGAGTTCCACGAAGCAAGGACCCACAGAGTCCCCCACGTTGGGCGCCATATTCTGAATTAATTACTGTGAATAATAAACCAAGAAAAAAAAACCAATTAATATTAAATTCTAGTTTAATTTATCAATTCATTTTCTATCAATCTGTTGTGAATATCCTTGCTTCCTGGTTTGTAACAGGTAATCCCAAACTATACGAGGTAGAGGGATGGTGCTGGCCCTGCTGCCAACTCACAGTTTTTAGAATAAATCAAGAGAATCTGAAATGAGGGAAATCCTCATGTAAGAAGGGACTCCTAATCAAATTAACTTTATAAAATTTCATGTAAAACTATTAAGAAATTGACTCAAGTAATATTTATATATATATATATATATATATATATATATATATATATATATATATATATACATATACATATATATATATATATATATATATATATATATATATATATATATATATATATATATATATAAAGTAAACCTCTAAATACTCAAGAGCAATGCAAATATATGGGCATGTCCATTCAAACACGTAGAAACAATGAGGCAATGAAACACGAGATTGAGAGGCTAAGCAAAACTTTCTGGGATGAAAGTAGTTACTGGTTTTACCCGGTAGACCATAAATAGAATATTATGGTTTGAAAAATATAAGTTACTACCTGGTGAATATAAGTAAAAGTATTATGCTAGCTCCAGAAATATTAATGTTGCCTTTAAATGAAGGCCCAAAAGACGGTTATATAATAGGCTTACTTGGTAAATATAATTACATACATGGTTACCAATCGAATATGATTCTCTGTTAAATTCCATGGGGAAATTCTGTCAGGACATTATTGTTCAACAATAATTACTGAAATCGAAATCGCAAATGTCAAGCACCAAACGAAATTTGCAACGAACCTTCAAATTTTCAGCTATCCTTTCTAGGTCCAAATTAAGCCGAATAGTCGTATTAGCAACTAGATATCGGTCGGCAAGTTGTTCTTCGTGGAAAATGGTGGTGGCCTAAGGTGAATAATAGGCAGCATTATTCTCCTCCCCACCCTCGGTAAGTGGGCCAGGTCACAGATACATTTTACCTCTTCATAGTTCCTTTATAATGCACTGCACGAAAGATTAGTATGATCGTAATAATGATCTCAAAATATCGTGCTGTGCTAGGTAGTGGTCACGTCTTCACTGTCCTTCTCCTTCCGAGCTACTGCTGCTCCAAGGTATTTTGGGAATGGGGTCGAAGCTGGAAGATAACCAAACTAGGCAGTAACTAGTTACAGGGTTAACGTAATTAACTACCTTCATTGCTGTTTGCTTGATGCTTGTTATAGTTAAGTCAAAAGAAAATCAATTTACCAAAAATTTATTTAAATGATGAAGGAAATGGATATATTTACCAAGCAATTACAATAGAAGAACAAAGACACCCAAACAGCAAGATATAACTTTAATAATTAATGCTTATTTTAGAGCATAACAAAGCAATAAAAGCAAACTACATGAAGAATACAAGACTGGCTAATAATACTACGCAAGATAATGAAAATCTCTTCAATTAATAAGAAGGAAAAACTAATGATAAACCTAACTTTCCAAACAATGAATATCAACACAATATCGTGCTTAAATAGAAATAAATTTCTACCTGATACTTGGGATCGAACCCTAGCCCCTTCTAATGAAAGTCCAGGTCGATTCCAACCATTCCACTAGAGGCCATAAAAGAAGTCGGAACCTAACTGGTAATCTACAGCTGAGGATTTATCTGGCAAGACATCTGTCTCTTTACCAGCGAGTTTTCCCCGACTTCCCGGCCCACCAAGTGACACGATTAATAGTAAGTCATTCAAATTACCCTTAATGAGTCAATATGGATAGATATCAACACAATATCGTGCTGAAATAGAAATAAATTTCTACATCATAATTGGGATCGAACCATAGCCACTTCTAATGGAAGGCCAGGTCGATTCCAACCATTCCACTAAAGGCCATAAAAGAAGTCGGAACCTAACTGCTAATCTGCAGTTCAGGATTTACCTGGCGGGACATCAGTCTCTTTACCAGCGATTTTTCCCCGACTTCCCGGCCCACCGAGTGACACATTTGATAGTAATACATTCAAATTACCCCTAATGAGTTATTATGGATAAATATCAACACAATATCGTGCTCAAATAGAAATAAATTTCTACTTCATACTTGGGATCGAACCCCAGCCCCTTCTAATGAAAGGCCAAGTCAATTCCAACCATGCCACTAGAGGCCATAAAAGAAGTCAGAACCTATCGGCTAATCTGCAGTTCAGGATTTACCTGGCGAGACATCAGTCTCTTTACCAGCGATTTTTCACGAACTTCCCGGCCCACCAAGTGACACGATTGATAGTAATTCATTCGGGGTAATTTGAATGAATTACTATTAATCGTGTCACATGGTGGGTTGGGAAGTCGGGGAAAACTCGCTGGTAAAAAGACTGATGTCTTGCCAGGTAAATCCTGAACTGCTGATTAGCAGTTAGGTTCCGATTTCTTTATGGCATCTAGTGGCATGGTTGGAATCGACCTGGCCTTTCATTAGAAGTATGGATGAATATTAACACAATATAGTTCTCAAATAGAAATAAATTTCTACCTCATACTTGCGATTAAACCCTACCCCTTCTAATGAAAGGCCAGGTTGATTCCAACCATGCCACTAGAGGCCATAAAAGAAGTCAAAACCTAAATGCTAATCTGCAGTTCAGGATTTACCTGGCGAGACATCAGTCTCTATACCAGCGAGTTTTCCCCGACTTTCCGGCCCACCAAGTGACACAATTGATAGTAATTCAGTCAAATTACCCCTAATGAGTCAATATGGATAAATATCAACACAATATCGTGCTCAATTACAAAGGAATTTCTACCTCATACTTGGGATAGAACCCTAGCCTCTTCTAATGAAAGGCCAGGTGTATTCCAACCATGCTACTAGAGGCCATAAAAGAAGTCGGAACCTAACTGCTAATCTGCAGTTCAGGATTTACCTGGCGAGACATCAGTCTCTTAACCAGCAAGTTTTCCCCCGACTTCCCGGCCCACCAAGTTACATGATTGATAGTAATTCATTCAAATTACCCCTAATGAGTCAATATGGATAAATATCATCACAATATCCTGCTCAAATAAAAATACATTTCTACCTCATACTTAGGATCGAACCCTAGCACCTTCTAATGAAAAGCCAGGTTGATTCTAGCCATGCCACTAGAGGCCATAAAAGAAGTCGTAATGTAACTACCAATCCACAGTTCAGGATTTGCCTGGCGGGACATCAGTCTCTTTACCAGCGAGTTTCCCCCAACTTCCCGGCCCAACAAGTGACACGATTGATAGTAATACATCCAAATTACCCCTAGTGAGTCACTATGGATAAATATCAACACAATATCGTGCTCAAATAGAAATAAATTTCTACCTCATACATGACATCGAACCCTAGCCCCTTCTTATGGAAGGCCAGGTTGATTCCAATCATGCCACTAGAGGCTATAAAAGAAGTTGGAACGTAACTGCTAATCTGCAGTTCAGGATTTATCTGGCGAGACATCAGTCTCTTTACCAGCGAGTTTTCCCTGACTTCCCGACCCACCAAGTTACACGATTGATAGTAATTCATTCAAATTACCCCTAATGAGTCAATATGGATAAATATCAACACAATATCGTGCTCAAATAGAAATAAATTTCTACCTCATACTTGGGATCGAACCCTAGCCCCTTCTAATGAAAGGCCAGGGCGATTCCAACCATATCACTAGAGGCCATAAAAGAAATTGGAACCTAACTGCTAATCTCCAGCTCACGATTCACCCGGCGAGACATCAGTCTCTTTACCAGCAAGTTTTCCCCAACTTCCCGGCCCACCAAGTGACACGATTGATAGTAATTCATTCAAATTACCCCTAATAAGTCAATATGGATTAGTATCAACACAATATCGTGCTCAAATAGACAAAAATTTCTACCTCATACTTAGGATCGAACCCTAGCCCCTTCTAATGAAAGGCCAGGTCAATTTCAACCATACCACTAGAGGCCATAAAAGGCGGAACCTAACTGCTAATGTGCAGTCCAGGATTTACCTGGGGAGACTTCATTCTCTTTACCACCGAGCTTTCCCCGACAAGGAGAACACCATGGATATCAAATTATACTTGGGATACTATAAAAAGGAGACAAAGACCGAAATTGATTGTTGAAAGTTTTCGAGGAAATAATGAAAATTGCAAGGTAGATCAAGCTAAGTATTCCAGTATTGATAGTGAAGTTAAAAGAAAAGCCAGGAATGACTGGAGAGAATATTGAGACAGGAAAGCAGATGAGGCTGACAAAGCTATGAATTATGGTAGTGGCTATGGTGTAAGAATTGCTCATAAAATTATTAATGAAATTTCTACAGGAGCAAAGAAGAAAAAGCATAAACCCATAAAAAAAGAGATGGACCTCTTACAACAACAGAAGAAGAAGAAAGGCAACATTAGATGGAACACTTAAGTGAGGTCATGAATAGCAGATATGAAAGGAATACATTAATTTGATTGATATACCTGAAGCTGATGAAGACCTTGATGTGCCCATGAATGAATTCAGTGTGTTTGAGGTCGAAGCTATCATAAAAAATTAAGAGATGGAAACCCACTGGATATGATGGAATAAGTGCTGAGATGATATTAGCTGAGAATGAAGTGACTCCCAGAATACTTGCAAGATTATTTTGTAGAATGTGGCGTGAAGGGGTAAAACCTAATCAATTGGAGCCAGGAGTCTTTGTGAAAATTGGCTAAAAAAAACATCTGACTGATATCAATAATTACAGAGGCATCACACAGTTATGAAAATATATAGCATGCTCATTCTAAAGAGAATAGAGAGAAAGATTAATAAAAAGATGAGAAATGAACAAGCAGGATTTCGAAAAGGTAGAAGTTGTACTGACCAAATTATCATTTTAAGACGTGGTACAGCAATGTGTAGAATTTAGAAATCCAATTTTGATGGCATTTGTGGACTATGAAAAAAGTCTTTTAAAGTGTGCACCTAGCCAATTTGTTGGCGAGTGTTATTATGGAGTTCCTCTTAAATATGTAAATTTAATTAAGTCTGTTCATGAGCATAGCAAGTGCAAAGTTAATGTTAGTGGAGTCCTAGCAAATGAATTTCCAGTGAACAGTGGAGTACGTACTCCAAGGGAATATGTTGTCACCTATGTTGTTCATTCTCTTGGATTTTGTAATGCATAAAACAGTTGGGATGGTGGAGACGGATTATACTGGATTGGTAACAGGAAATTTGCTGACCTAGAGTATGCTGATGACACTGTCATTACCAGAACACCACAGGACTTGCAAAGCTTGCTTGCCAGAATGCATAGAATATCACATGAGGTGGGGCTCAAGATAAATAGAAGAAAGACTGGTAATGAGAACAAAATATGGTTTGAAAGATGAAATATTGGAAGGAGAAAGGATTATTGAAGTGGAATCATTTAGATATTTAAGAACTATGATCTCTAATACAGGTTCTTTAGAATTTGAGTTCATTGAAAGATTGAAAAAAAGCTTATCAGACAATGGCTAGGTTGAGTAAAATTTGGAAATCAAATTGATTGAAATTTCATATAAAAACCAGGCTATACGTCAGTTTAATGAGATCTTTATTATTGTATGGACATGAGTCGTGGTATGACAATGAAACAATATCCAACAGATTTTGTAGATTTGAAAACAAAGCCCTCAGAAGCATATTGGGAGTTAGATGGCAGGACAGGAGTAGAAGTGAAACTATAAAAGAGACTACTCGGTTGCCATATATGGATGAGATCATGGTGAGGGGTAGATGGAGATGGTTTGGACCTGCTCTTCGCACTCCCCATGAGAGATTAGTTCAACAAACTTTCACCTGGGCTCCACAAGGCACCAAAAGATTTGGGAGACCCCGGCCTACATGGCTGAGGACTATGAAGCATGAAGTGGGAGGTGACGAATGGAGAAGAATTGATTTAAAAGGTCAAGATAGAGATTACTGGTGAAATCTAACCGAGGCCTTTTGTGTCAGTAGGCATAAAAGGAGATGGTGATCATCATCATATTTTATTCTTATTGTCAATCGCATTTTACCCTCACCATCAGATCAGCACATAGCGATATATGATGTGCTAAACAGGTCTCACATGGTAGGTGGTGGTGTAAGTAAACAGCAGTTTCTTTTAATGTTGCTCATTCCTCTCAGAATATTTTCATATTTGCATCTAAGCTTCTCCAATCTTAAGTGTTACTGTATCTTCTCTTTGGGACATTATATTTAGTATCCTTAACTCCTAGTTTTGAAATTTCCAGAATTACTGAACTTCTTGGTTACACTTTCCAATGATATATCCTCGCATATTCTTCCAAGAAGTCCATTCAATACAGAACAGTGTACAGTACTGTAGTAGCAAATGACAAATATCTCTCTCAGGTCATTCGTCTGGTAATCTGGACAGTGGAGAAGCTGCTGTAAACTGTGGAGCCTCTTTCATCACTCATCTTTTTAATGCCATGCTACCAGTGAGTTTTTGTAAATACAGTTTAGATTCAAGATTATATAGATAGCTCATGTGACATTTATTACTCTCACAATGATCAAATTAGGAGAACCTGATACAACGGACATACTATAGTTCAATTCGCATTGCTAATAATACAAGATCTTATATGTTGTATATGAAGTGAGTATATAAAATTCAATTGTACTTTATGTAATTGTAGTTTTGTTACATTTCAATGTTTTTCCTCAGTTTCATCATCGAGACCCTGGCCTCGTTGGTCTTCTTACCAGCCGTCATATTAAGCATCCTGTTCATTATGGAATTATTGCTGATGGAATGCATACTCACCCGGCTGCTCTCAGAATTGCACATCGTACACATCCAAAAGGTAACATAAACATGCTTTTATGACTCACAAGTTATACAATTTTTTGTAAATGCAGGTGATATTCCAAATTTTTGGTAGTATTATCGTAATTAAAATCACACTTGTAAGCATTTTTCTTCTACATCCCAAACTATACAGGTATGAAAAGTAAAGATTTTCTTCTGTACAATGAGACCTTGCCATTCACTGGGAAAGGTAACAGAGATAAATGCAAATGGATTAAATTGCTAACTATGCTGCCCCCTATGGTTATAGGATTACAGTACTTGCCCCCTTACCTAATCCCCTTTATGTACTCATGGTCGACTCACCACCCAATAGAAGACTTCAAAACAGCTGTGATTTGGTATAAGAAGACTTTTCAAAGTTAAAATATTTGCTGTAATTTGACAAAACTTCCTTTGCCAACTCATTTTGATGTCTACTATGGGACAGTGAATTTTTTTTTTTTTAATATGTAGCCTACCACCGTATTGTACTGTACACAAAAAATAGTAATAATGGGTTGTGATATTATGGAAGCACTGTGGAGATTATTTATTGCTGTCACAATCTGCCATTAAAGAAAAACAAATTTAGTATGGGTACTTTACTGGTTAACTCACAAACAGGTACTGAAGCATTTACCAATGACCGTTAAGTGAAGAGTACGTAACTGTAGACCATGAAAAGTCAAAATATGCTTGTCATCACTGCTCTGAACAAAAGAAATTGTTAAATATCTGCCATAAAATTAGGTTAGCTATATTCAACTGTATGAAGCCTATGGAACCCATGATGTAAACAAGACCTCGCTAGAGCTGGAAGATACTTGAAATATTTTTTACCTGTTCCTTGCAATGTGAAGAGGTTCTCGATCATCATCATTGCTGTACGTTTCCATGAAGTTGGAGAAAGGGTTGAGGGTTGAATAGATTCTGTGGTTGAAGAGGATGTTTTTTTTTTCTTTTTGTGGGATTAAGAACATTGTGATAGGGAGCTGTTTTCTTTTCCACTTAATT
Organism: Palaemon carinicauda; assembly: GCF_036898095.1. Taxonomy (NCBI): domain Eukaryota; kingdom Metazoa; phylum Arthropoda; class Malacostraca; order Decapoda; family Palaemonidae; genus Palaemon; species Palaemon carinicauda. The sequence continues at coordinate 72,395,858 of NC_090728.1, forward strand.
TTCTCCATTATATTTTTGTACAGAGAAAAAGCTTCTTCATAAATGTGAGTTCCATCTCCTCATTCAAAATGCACTATTTTTGTTTTGACTAAACAGTCATTCACTTTTCTGTTTTGTAATTATGAAAAAAGGAAATACAGTAGTAGTTTTAGTATAAATGAGCATTTCCGGAAATAGAAACTTTTTAAATCTAAAGCATAAACTTTATTGATCAATATTAATTTTGGTATAATAAATGGATTTATGAAAACAGGTGTTCATAGGTTTTCACATTTGCTAGGAAGAAGTGCAAAAGCATGTGGTAAACTTGAATGTTCAACCTGCACATGAATTGTAAATAGCTGATAAAACACATCAGGTGACACCTTGAAAGATCCACTGCCCAATTTTTATATTTTCTTAAATCCCAAATGCCATCATCTGTGATAGATAACATTACTCTATTTTCATCATTGGATCCACAATCACATCGGAGGAATCTCTGTCCGGAATCAAGATTTTGGAATTCAGGTGGAATTACGAATCCAGTCCTTTCAGATGGGAGTGTCGGGATACACAATGTTTGTTGCTTCCAATGTCGAACATTTCTACTTAAATGTTGCACATTCCTTAGCTCGGCACGCCCACAATTATCTGAAAATATAAACAATTTGCAATCAATGTACGAGTAGGGTGATTCGAATTCACAACTGCTTCTTTCAGTTCTAGGATAGCCACTTTAGCTTCCACTTTGCTCTTGGTGGAATGGTGACCATATTCATTAATCCGTTTTACAATTTCGTAGTTATGCTCCTTTGATTTAGTGTGTATCCGAGCTGTACACGATTTCTGTTTTCTTTCAATACATTCCCAGTAGATTTTTGTTCCATGATTTTTCTTTCCATTTTGATAATACACGAATTGTAGTTCATCAACTAGAATATCCTAATAAAATGAAAAGTTGTATTTTTTGTATAAATGATCAATAACAAAATGGAAATGGTCTAAAAGAACTATGTTAATTAATGGTAGTTTAAGCCCCATCAACATTTAAAAATTTCTCACTAGACAATGGCAATGTTCCAGCTGGCAATTTTCCCCACTGGCAATTTTCCAACTGACAATTTTCCGGCTGGCAATTTTCCGACTGGCAATTTTCCGACTGGCAATTTTCCTAGATCCGATGGGCCCTTACCGTAGACAGTATTTTTCGATGTATACAATATCTGACATCTCCCCCAACTCAGCTTATCAAGTTTGATACTCTATGTTCCTCTTCATTATTTTCATCTTCTTTTTTGGGCTCAGCCATGTCGTCCTGATGGAAGGTTCCTTTATGCAGCTTTCTAAGGGATATTTGGCTAAAGTGATACACCCAGAGAATTAACCACAGGTTTCCAGAATTCTAACTCCTGGCGCGAGTATCCTTAATATAACTTTTAAGGATATCGCATAATATCAGGGGACGTATATCTTGATACGACATATAGCAATCTTCACCCCGAATAGATTTTACGCTTTGAGGGGGAAGAGTGGCGAAATTGAAGGGAAGCCGTTATCAAGGTTACCCGGTGGATCCCCTCCCCGTACTAGTACGGCGAACTATTCCTTTAAACGTAGCCATTTAAGCACGGTGTTCTCCCACGTTGCTCTCGGTGTTGTTACTGTTTTTCAAGGAATATTACCATGCAATCTCCAGCATCTTCATCCTCTGGGAAGTTGAGTATTTAATCTTTCCTGTGTATAATTTTTGGCTCCCTTCTCACTGTTAAATTAACATAATTTAGGTGTGTTAAGTGGAGCAATGCCATCACCAGGTCGGCCATTTTAGGACCGCAGTCGTACGCCATAAATGCTTCATTTAGTTAGTAGTACGATGTCCCCGGTATTTAGCTACAAAGAAATTCTAGCTATTTAGGCAAGATTATACTAGTGAAGATAAGATCTACACATGTAATATTTCCTCTTCTGAATAAAACGTTTTGATCGTATACGATAGGGCCTCGGTGGTATTAGCGTAGCCGAGATCCCGACTCGAGTTAGGCTAGCCTAACGTGTTTTAGTATACTTCAGTAACGTTATCCCCCGTTTAACCTCTCGTATCGTTTTATTAATTCGGTCGGAGATATAGATATCTTCTAGAATTACTAGCGTAATTCGATACTCTTCTCTTTTAGAGAAAATGAGGATAAACCCTTTCTTCCCCCTGAGTGCTGCCAGCCCAGGCAACAACCCTATCTTCTGTCATGGCCTTTGAGTAGTGTACTACAGCTTGACTGGTATAATGTTTTCTGTTGATCTTCTTTGCCGGTGAGTATCCCGGCTTTGAAATACGACAGTAACTCAGGGTATTCTGTCTTGTTGCCGACAACGCTACTGATGGGGGAATAGTCATTCCCCTGCCGGTTACACCGTTGCCGACATAGGAAACTCGGCTTCCCTAGTCCACAACCGAAAGTGGGTAGTATAATTGCCGCCACCTTTCTCCCTTGTGGACTAGAAGACATGTCTTATATCCGGCAATGTCTCAGGCTAGGGAATCGTTATTCCTCTGCCGCCCAAGACGGCGCCGGTATAGGAAACTATGTTTCCTTGATTTACAGCCGAAAGTAGGAGGCGTACCTGCCGCCACCTTTCTACGTAAAATATAAGACCCTTTCCCTTCCCCTTCTGTCCTTTAGTGGCCGTCACGATTCCTGTGGCCGGTATTCTACAATCATCCCGCTTGTTGGGCTGACTGGGTTACTGGCCGGGCTCCTACAAAGGCAGTTAGGTTGCCGCTTCGACCATCTCCCTAACAGAAGCAAAGCTCTGGGAAAGGTTGAGCCGGCCCTGACGGCTGCCAGTGGGAAACCCATTGCTGTACAACTTTGAGTATTTTTCAGTCCTCCCTTGGACTGCCATCCACAAGCCCTGTAACCGGCAGTACAGCCGGCAACAGAAATTGTGGCTGGATGGAAGGTAGAATCAATGCATTCTCTCCCCTTCCATTTGAATCCTCATTCTGGAAAGTAGGCAGTAGAGACAGTAATTCTTTCTCTCTCTCTGTCGGCTAGTGCCGTCAGGCACTAGCCTAAGCCGGTAGCATACTGGCAAAACTACAGTATAAGACAATACAGTAGCCAGTATTCCTGCAGTATAACAATACAGCAGTTAGAAAACTACAGTATATAATGATACAGTAGTATGAATTTCCAACATACTGTGTATCCTTTCACAGTCCATTGTTGAGACCGTTTAGAAAATGTTGAGGTGAAGTATTCCTTCGACATTCTGATTTATTCTAGATCATCGGAACACCAATGATTACCCTTCAGTATTAATATTCTACAAGACTCCGGCTCTACGTACGAGAGTTATTCCACTCTCGTATTTTCCCTAATAAGGAAATTAGAATTATTAATATTGTGGGAGGTCACAGCAATTGCCTGGACGGGAAACACAGATATGTGTCTTTCCTATTTCCTTTCTAGCTTAATATCCTAAGCTATAATAATAATAGTAATGTATACTATTTTAATGCATGTGAAAATTTATCAGTGAGATAAATTACCCCATACTCATTTCACTCTTTCTTTCCTTACAGGAGGAGGCTAAGGTGAAGTGTCTAGTCCTGTTCTGCAACCACAAAAGTAGGGACTTTTGTTGCCACAAGATGTGCAGGTCTCATTCCCCCTGCTCCATTGCAACTGAAACCATGAGGTATTGGGATCCGAAGGGTTGCACCGTCTGCTCGGCCTTGATGACCGATGGTTTCGGTGATCCTGAGACGACGGAGTCGAGGGATACTGCGAGGGAAACGCTTTGTAAGTGGGTAAGAAGGTTCCAGAATATCTCTCCGGGACCTTACCTGCCAAACGAAGCTATGAGAAGCCTTCTGTTCCTTAAGGCCCAATCCGACGCGGTTGTGCCTCAGGCACAGGTCAAGCCTCCCTTCATCCAGCGGACGATAGAGGCTGACATCAACAAGGCTCTTGAAGGCATGGACATCCATCAAGAACGGATGTCGGAGGTGTCCTTAGACACTGAAAAGGATCTTCTACAAGAAAATCCTGAAGAAGAGGTGGCCCAGCCACCCGAGGAAGAAGAAGGATCTGTATCAACAATAATGGAAGACCCTCAATTTTCTGTGATGGCACATCAATCTGTGCCGTCAACCTCTTTGGCCCCAACTCCTCATTCGGACCCGTTGTTAACCAGGGGGGAGGTGCTAATGGAACAGCTGCAACTGATGATGGAATCGTTCCGCAAGGAACAACAAGAGATAAGGAGGGAAGTCAGAGAAGCGAAACGCATGGGCGTTTTTAGAGGCTCTCACAAGCCTATCAGAGTCTCCGACTTACCTCAGTGCTCCGAAACCAACCCCTGGAGGTATGCAGAGTATATGCCCATGATGAATGGAAAGTTATACATCTCTGAGAAGATGGGGGCCAAACCCTTCGAGAATCTCCAATTCTGGCCTAGCATTTCGGCTTACCTAGAATGTTACGTGAGATTGCGGGATGAACCAGCATCTCGAGAGGAGACGGAACCTAAGGAGGTCATGATCTTTGAACATGACAAGGCGCAAGCTCTCTTGACTAGTACCCTAAAGAAAGCCAGCTATACCAACTCGAAGGTTTCAGCTTTGAGCAAGAGGCACCCTACCTTCCTTGCTCCTTCCTCCAGAGCTTTTCCCTTTTCGGCCAAAGCTCTCAACTGCGTGCTAAAAGCAGTTGATGCGGGCAAACCATGCCTTACGCTAGAGGAATGCAGACCATTGTCTCTAACCCTGCCTACGTGCGAGAAGGAATGGAACGAGGTTCATCTAACCTTCTCAATCTCGAAACTGGATCCAGAGATAGCAGGACAACAGTTCAACGAGAACCTTCCAAAGTTGTCGGAACATCTTCTGAGAAGGGAACAGGAGACAAAATTGAGACTAGCCACCTCTTTGTCTCTCCAGAACTGTATGAAGATGTGTGCAGGCCTCTCAAACACCCCAGATATGTACATGGTCCTAGCCAAGATGCACATGGCTACCCTTGCGAAGGACATGTACGCTTTCGTAAAGGCCAGGAGGGCCTGTAGAGAGCATGTGTTTGCCAATGCAACGGTCAAACACGAGCCCAGGTGGTTGATCACTTCATGCATCTGGGACAAGGACCTCTACCCAAAAGAAGTAGTCCAGGAGGTAATTGCTAAAGCCACTACAGAGAATAGGAATAGGAACCTTCTCCAGAAGTGGGGCATGTCTTCCAAGAGGAAATCATCCTCTGACGCTGGTCCCCAACCTAAGAACAGGAAGACAAAGAAGCCACGTGTGTCTCACAGACCTGCACAACATCCTACTGTTACCATGAACACAGTGCCCCAAATGGTTGCCCAGCCGCAAACCACCTTCCAAATGGTGCCCCAGCAGCTGGTAGCTCAGTCGCCAGTTTTTAACGCAGGCTTTGAGGGGCACACCACTACCTTTCACCCTAAAGGCAGAGGCTCTCGAAGAGGCTCCTCAGGAAACCCCTCAAAGGGTAGAGGAGGACGTGGTCAGGGGAACAAACCATCTGGGTAGGAGGAAGACACTTCCACTTTCGGGATCGTTGGACCTTCGATCCTTGGGCCCACAGCCTAATCAAGAATGGACTCAGGTGGAAATGGAACAAAACTCCACCCCCTTTTCCTCAATTCTTCAAACACTCTACCCCCTTATTGGAAGAATATAGCTTAGAACTCTTAAACAAAAAGGTAAAAAGGAAAACAAAGTCCATTAAATTCCAGGGAAAGCTGTTTTGTGTTCCCAAGAAAGACTCGGACAAACTCAGAGTCATTCTAGACTTGTCTCCACTCAACAAGTTCATCGAGAACAACAAGTTCCGGATGCTAACCCTACAACACATAAGGACCCTGTTACCAAAAGGGGCGTACACGGTCTCAGTATACCTGGCAGATGCTTATTGGCACCTACCAGTCAGCCGCCCCCTCTCCTCCTACCTAGGATTCAAACTACAGAAGACAAATTATGTCTTCACAGCCATGCCCTTTGGACTAAACATAGCCCCAAGGATATTCACAAAACTTGCGGACGCAGTCGTCCAACAGGTACGCTTAGAAGGCATTCAGGTAGCAGCATATCTGGACGACTGGCTGATGTGGGCAGCATCCAAGACAGCTTGTCTGCAGGCAGCCATGAAGGTGATCCAGTTCCTGATTCATCTGGGCTTTAAGATCAACTATAAGAAGTCTCGCCTCTCTCCAGCTCAAGAGTTTCAATGGTTAGGAATCCATTGGAACTTGAAGTCACACCGCCTCTCCATTCCACCAAAGAAGAGGAGAGAGATTGCGGGTTCTGTCAGGAGACTACTGAAATCCAGCAAGATTTCAAGATGCCAACAGGAAAGATTACTGGGCTCTCTCCAGTTCGCAGCAGTGACAGACCCAGTGCTAAAAGCACAACTAAAGGATGCGTCAGGTCGCATCAAACGCTTGAAGAGATCAACAGAGATTAACACCGACCTTAGTGCGATCGCTTCTAAGGCCGTGGTCAAAGGTCAAGAGCCTGACAAGAACAATTCCCTTACAACCACCTCAACCTTCAGTGGTCATCCATACAGATGCCTCACCGGAAGGATGGGGAGGCCATTCCCATCAAAGGAAAGTGCAAGGGAATTGGTCACACCAGTTCAAGACCTTTCACATCAACGTTCTGGAAGCCATGGCAGTCTTCCTAGCGTTGAAGAAACTATCCCCTCACTGATCAGCCCACATCAGGCTGGTCGTGGACAGCGAAGTAGTAGGGAAATGTCTGAACCGACAAGGCTTGATGTCGCCTTACATCAATCACATGATGTTAGCCATCTTTCACTTGGCAAGGAAGAAAAGATGGCACTTATCAGCAGTTCACCTGCAAGGGTTCCGCAATGTGACAGCGGACGCTCTATCCAGGCGAAAACCGATAGAGACAGAATGGTCCCTAGACACAGACTCATTCTCCTCCATCTTGGAAAAAGTCCCTGAACTGCAGATTGACCTCTTCGCAACAAGCGACAACAAGAGACTACCTCGATATGTGGCCCCATACGAGGACCCTCGGGCAGAAGCGACGGACGTTATGTCCCTCGATTGGAACAGAGGGAATCATTTCTATCTGTTCCCACCAACAAATCTCCTGCTGAAGGTCCTCAACAAGCTGAGATCCTTCAGGGGAACAGCAGCAATAGTGGCCCCCAAATGGCCCAGAAGCAACTGATTCCCTCTAGTTATAGAACTGAAGCTGAAGCTGTTTCCTCTACCGAGTCCAGTTCTATCCCAACTGGTTCAGAAGTCGACTGTCTACGCTTCATCATTGAGAACCTAAAACCTACATCTCATGATTTTCTCGCCCTAGCAGCTAAGAAAAGGTTCGGGATCTCAAAAGACAACATCGACTTCATAGAAGAATACAAGTCAAAGTCAGCCAGAAGACAATATGAATCATCTTAGAAGAAGTGGGTTTCCTTTGTCAAAGCAAACAGACCGGCAAAAATCTTGATAGACTTTTGCCTTTCCTTCTTCATCTACCTTCATGAACAAGGCCTGGCTTCCACCGCAATAACTACGCGCAAGTCAGCTTTGACTAGACCTCTTCTTTACGCCTTCCAGGTGGATTTGTCAAACGAAATCTTCAATAAGATTCCGAAAGCATGCGCCAGACTCAAACCAGCAACCCCTCCAAAGCCCATATCATGGTCCTTGGACAAAGTCTTGCACTATGATTCAAACTTGAACAACGAAGATTGTACCCTAAAGGATCTAACACAGAAAGTGATATTCTTGTTTGCTATAGCCTCAGGGGCTAGAGTTAGTGAAATAGTGGCCCTATCTAAAAACGAGGGCCATATTCAGTTTACAAAAGTGGGAGAACTGAATCTTTTTCCCGATCCTACCTTTCTCGCCAAAAACAAGCTGTCCACCAAAAGGTGGAGTCCTTGGAGAATCTGCCCTCTGAAGGAAGATGTCTCTCTATGTCCAGTAGAGTGTCTTAAGGTCTATCTTCAAAGAACTTCAGACTTCAAGTAGGGACAGCTCTTCCTAGGCGAAACCTCAGGATCAAACTTATCCTTAAAACAACTGAGGGCAAAACTCACCTACTTTATTCGCAGAGCGGATCCTGACAGTACACCCGCAGGTCACGATCCTAGAAAAGTTGCTTCCTCGTTGAACTTCTTTCAACATATGGACTTTGATAGACTCCGCTCATATACGGGGTGGAAATCTTCTAGAGTTTTCTATAAGCATTACGCAAAGCAAGTGCATGAAATAAAACACTTTGTGGTGGCGGCAGGTAGTGTTATAAAACCTGTCTTCTAGTGCTGCGATGAACAGTGGACTGTTTTGGGTCTTAACAGTGGACTGGTTGAACAGATATTAGCATCTTTGAGTGTAATACCTTTTAATGAAAGTCACTATGGTGAATTTCGGACTGTTCTATATAGGTGTAGAATCTAACCAATAACACCAGTGCCGTGTGAACATTTGTACACAGTGTTGAGACATATCCAACATCTAAGTGAAATCAATCAAGTAATTTCACAATAGTGAGTGGCACCTATGGATGTTCTATAATATATGTATTTCTTCCCTTACAGGTTAAAAATATATATACCCAAAGATGTAAATATGTCACAAGGATTCTATTTATGATACATTTTGCTTTTGTATTTTTATATTTGTCTATACAAATAAAATATATATAAAATGTATCTGCATCTTATTCGCCCTTCATGAATAAGAATAAACGATCCAGAGTCTTTAATTTTTTCCTAAAATAACATACTTGAGAGTATAACCTCCGAAAGAACAACCTGGCAATCTTTAAAGTTACACTTTGTTCCTATGGAATACAGACTTTGACGCCTTATAGTTGATATCGACAATTTCCCTGCAGGGGGCAGGAAGCCCTAAAGTAGTTCCAAACTTAGCGGATATGACCAATAACGGTAATGTCATATATGTAAGGTCTGGGAGACCATATAAGGAACTCAGTCAAAGTTAAGGCACTTATACAAACCCACAGATATAGTACTTTCAAGTAATTTTCTGGTAAACTTCCATCAGGACGACATGGCTGACCCCAAAAAACGGATTTTGAGCAAAGCGAAAAATCTATTGTTGGGTGATATGGTCATGTTGTCCTGATGGACCCTCCCTTCTTTCAAAAAAGGAGTATACAACTATGTAACAAAAGTCCCAACCTGAAACTACTCTATCTGCGGCTATCCATGCTTAAATGCAACAAGGAATAGTTCACCGTAGTAGTACGGGGAGGGGATCCACCGGATAACCTTGATAATGGCTCCCCTTCAATTTCGCCACTTCCCCCTCAAAGCGTAAAATCTTTTTGGGGTGAAGATTGCCATGTGTCGTATCAAGAAATACGTCCCCTGATATGCGATATCCTTAAAAGTTATATTTGAATTCTGGAAACCTGTGGTTAATTCTCTGGGAGTATCACTGTAGCCAAATATCCCTTAGAAAGCTGCCTAAAGGAACCTTCCCTCAGGACGACATGGCCATATCACCCAAAAATAGATTTTTCGCTTTGCTCAAAACAAAATTTGTTTTTTCTTCATCAAGGTCCTCCTTGGTCAGCACATCATCATGCCCTTCAAGCATTTCCAATAGATTGTCCTCAGCCATATCAGGGTAGCCTTTGATGGGCACTCTCTGTGCCAGTGCCACAATCTTCTTCGCCATTTCCTTGCAGGCATCATCAGGACCAAAGGTCTTGATACCTAAACACATTCAGGCCACAAAAATTTCCAGCAGGAATTTACTGTGTTGCTTCATGTCCTTGAAGAATTATTATTAACCTCTGTTTGGAAACTTCCGATATTGCATAATTTCCAGATCAGGATCATCATCCATCGTCAATTGAAATGTGGCCATCATATTATTATTATTATTATTATTATTATTATTATTATTATCATTATTATCATTATTACTATTGTTATTATTATTATTATAATAATAATGATAATTATTATTATTATTATTATTATTATTATTATTATTATTACTACTTCTACTACTACTATTTTAAGCTATAATCCTAGTTGGAAAAACAAGATGTTATAAGCTCAAGTGCTCCAACAGGGAAAAATAGCCCAGTGAGGAAAGGAAACAAGGAAATAAATGAACTACAAGAGAATTAATGGACAATCAAAAAAGTATTGAAAGAACAGTAACAATATTAGATTATATATTTCATACATAAACTATAAAATCTTCTATTACAAAGAAAAAGAGAAATAAGATAAAACAGCATGACTGAGTGTACCCTCAATTGAGAGAAGTCTAATCCAAGAGAATGTAAGGCCATGGTACAGAGGCTATGGCACTACCCAAGAATAGAGAACAATGGTTTGATTTTGGAGTGTACTCGTAGATGAGCTGCTTACCATAACTAAAGAGTCTCCTCTACCCTAACCAAGGGGAGAGAAGTCACTGAACAATTACATTGCAGTAGTTAACCCCTTGAGTAAAGAAGAATTGTTTGGTAATCTCAGTGTTGTCAGGTGTATGAGGACAGAAGAGAATGTGGAAAGAATAGGCCAGACTATTCAGTGTATTTAAAGGTAAAGACAAAATGAGCTGTAATCAGAGAGAGGGATCTAATCTAGTACTGTCTGGCCAGTCAAAGGTACCCAAGAACTCTCTAGCTGTTGTATCTCAGCAAGTGGCTGGTGCCCTGGCCAACCTACTACAGTATGTCTTTGTTGTAAAAGGTTTTAAAGTTATTAATGGCCTCTTGGTACAACAGCTGGATAAATGATGTGCTGTTGGAAGGAAAGAACACTACCTCTGCAGTACTGTATCATGGAGAACCTACGCAGAATTTGAATGTCCATGAACATTGTAAAAAGTCTGCAGGACTTTGAAATTCAAATGTAGTTGCTGCAGGTACTGGTTAACCTCTGGTAGGAAACAATTGTGTAACCAATTCAGAACGTTGCTCACTGGCCATAGCATCTTATTATGTACTCAATGATTTGATAGTATGTTCTTGCTTTGACATTAGAATGCACATTAGTATACTGACTTGTGAATAATAAAGGCAGGATGGATGAGGTGACCTATGACATTAACAAACAATATCTAAGTTCAGCTGGAGAGACAAAGGAAAAGCCACACGCAGCATTAGAATGTGATTTATGCTGATATCAGAAGGTAATGCTCATTTATCAATTAAATGTAAAAAATAAAGTAGAAATAAGGTTGCGTTTAAATTAGATCTTGGGAAAAAAGAAATCATTTATTTAATCAGACACTCAAAATTCTACAAGCTTTTAGCCCACATGTCCTTGGCTGCCCTAAAACAGGAAGCATGGCTTTCTTCTTTATCAATGAAAGTTCTCTGTGGCATCTTATTCCAGAATAACCTGCTAGGCAATAATTACAATATTTTGATTACAGTATTAACTTTTATATTCCAGTACTAGTAAACATTACAGTAATTACCAATTTAGGTACACCAGTTAGGTTTACATTGAATTTCTTTCAAGATTTTGATCTAAAATAGATTAAAGATACTGGTATTTTCAATGTGAAATACATATTATTAGAGGTACTGTGCACTTTTTGTATGGCTCAAACATTGAACACACAAACCTGATGACTACACTCGCTTTAGCTTGTGGTAATAATATATCTCGCTACCGAAAGGAAAGCTTCCACTGCCTCTTGGTCCAGCTATGTTGACTCCCCAGTCATCTTTTTTTTTTTTTTTTTTTGTGAAAATTGCTGTTTGAAATTATTAAATGATCCATAGGGTTTCAGTGGTGCTATATCCTTTTTCCTCAGCGATACACATATTCAACTTGCAATGTAGAGCAGAGAGGATTCCACTTTCTCCTGAATACGGTCATAGTGAGGGGATCTGCAAATAACCATGTTTAGTACTTAAATGATATTTCATGTCCTCCCAACAAATAATCGGATCTACAAAATTTCAACCTTTGAATGGGAAGGTCTAACTGTATGTAAAGTATTCTTGACATTTTTGGTGATTTTCTGACGTACACAGATAGGTAAAAATTACCATCTTTATAGATTGCAAAAAAGTTTTGGTATAACATGCACCTTTATTGAAACAGGTCTAGTTCTTGTTACTGATGCAATGGCTGCAATGGGGCTGGGTGAAGGAGAGCACACCTTGGGTCAGTTTCAAGTTACAGTGCAAGGGAAAAGAGCCCTCTTACAAGGTACTGAAACCTTAGCCGGCTCGATTGTGACAATGGATGAATGCATTCGTCATTTCATTCATGATGCAGGTATGTTGAGGATTATGGCTTGATGTTTCATATTGTTTTAGTATTTTACTTGATGGGCCTAATAGTAGTTTCTATCTTTTTAGCATATTTTTAATGAACTTTGTTCCCATACTAACAAATCTTCTGTTATTTAAGTGGATTATTTTTCAGCGGCGGCTGGAGGTAGCCATTAGACTTTAAATTACCAGGTGGCAACTCTGCCTAAACGCTTGAGCGGGTAGGCTGGGGCTGGCTGGGGGCTACCCAGCCGCCTTTATATATACTCTCACAGCAGTGAGAGACGTCACTTTTTCTTTTGGCTCAGTAGAGATTAGAGATCGGACGTGTCCACTCTCCTGACTATCATTGACTTTTTCAATTTTGCTTTTTCTTTTCAGGTGTGCGTGTCTTCTCTTGCGATTGCCTTCATCATACTTGTCCAGGGTGTGAGGGTGCCGCTTGCGGGACCTTCATGTCGTCGGAGACCGACCCGCACTCTATGAGTCCTACTTGCCGAGGGCATCAATGCGAGCAGGGTTCGCCCTGCGCAGAGTGTAGGCAGTGGTCTGCCTCCCAATGGGAGAAATTTGGGCAGTGTATGGAGGAAGAAGACGAATCGCAACTGTTCTCCCTCAAGGGCAAGCAGAGTGCATTCTTCTTCTCTCATCCCCAAATCTCTCTCAAAAGCTCCTTCTCGCTTGCACTCTTATGAGGGACGATCGAGTAGGAGCACAGATCGATTAACTCCTTGGCAACCCTGGGGTACTGGGGGGATTGTTGCTTCCCCTAGAGGAGCAACTTCTCCAGCCGCTGGCGAGCCATTCTTCCTTTCAGATCTGCTGCGGGTGTGGTCATCCTTAGGGATTTTGGGACCCCCTTCGAAGTAGGAGCTGCTGTGCCTTCTTCACCGTGGTGCCAGGAAGGACCCTTCTCCGGAGCTGTCGACATCTCACGCTCTGGAACTGTGCAAGGTCCATCTGTTACCTTCTCCTGGCCCTTCCACACGTGCAGGAGGTGATCGCTTGTGTTCGCCTCTCCAACAGACTCTGCTGACGACGAACCCTCTCTCCATCCTGGGACCTCGTTGTCCCCTAACCTTCAATCCTTTATCTCTCCCCACAGGTGTAGATCTTCAGGGGACCAGCGCTCCTTACCATCAGCACGATCGGAAGATTTCTTGGATCGTAGGTCATCACGATCCGAGCGCTCTTCTTCTAGAAGGCGTTCATGCTCTAGAGCCCAGCGCTCACGAGACCGCAGGTCTCAACGTTCTCCTCGGATGCGTTCCTCTTTATGAGGACAAGGCTCGCGATCGTGTTCTACACGATCACAAGCAAAGTCTTGACCTAGGTCCAGAAGCTCGCGTTCTAGATCTGTGCAATCTGGATCACGAGAATGCTGGTCACGGTCGCGAGGATGATGCTCCTGTTCATGAGGACACACTCATGCTCGCGAGGGTACTGTTCACGAGAACGATATTCTCGATCGCAAGGCCAACGCTCACTTTCACGAATTAGGCATTCGAGACCTTCACGCCGTTCTCGAACGAGAACTAAACGCTCTCGTTCACGAACATCTCGTTCATGATCACGAACATCTCGTTCATGATCACGAACATCTCGTTCATGATCACGAACATCTCGTTCATGATCACGAACATCTCGTTCATGATCACGAACAGCGTGTTCACGATCAAGGTCTAGACGTTCCTTGTCTAGAGGTAGAGGTAGGCGTATGCGCAGTCCATCAACACATAGCCCGTCAACCAGACCTTCCAAAAGACCTCGGACAGGACCTGAAGACTAGAGGTAAACCCCCAGTGCCTTTCACCGCCTGGGGAGTTCTTGCAAAGCGTTCGCCTACGCGATGTTTGGAAACACATCCCACTTTGACGTGTTCTCCAACTAAAGTAGTCCTTACTCGGAGGCCTCCTCTGCCATCTTCGTCGGGCCTAGGTGCTTCTCTGGCGCAGCAGAAGGGCATTAGACCTTCCTCTTCCTCTGTGTCTCCTGTTGCAAGCACTGCTGCTCGGGAATCAAGTCAGTTGACGCTTGAAACTCGCTATTTCTTGCATGAATATCACGATTTCACGAGCAAATCGGCGATATCCACAAGCGATTCACGAGCAGATGTGTCGGAACTGCAATCTAGTGCAGTACCAACACCTTCGCCTCGTCCCTCTGCATCTACCACCTCCAGCGGAAAACCGACACCCTTCCCAGAAGGGTTCAAGGAGCCGTCTAATAGGTTTGTGAACGTTCCTATTAGTCCGGACCTTCCTTCATGCCTGAAAGAACGTGTTCCTCTGCCTCAGAGGTTATCACCTCCGTTGACTGGAGTTCCTTATAGAGTTTCACCCAAAGAACACTCTCCTAGGGAATTCCAGAGTTTACCCTAGAGGTCCGAAGCTTCCTCTATGGGTGAACACTTTCATGACCACCCTCCTGAAGACTCTGAATGTGGCCTCTACACCGTCACAACCTCCGACTGTCTCAGTCAAGGCAGCCCCTACCATCCCCCCTGGAACCCTCCTCGCTTTCGTCAGTTGGGAGTCAGGACCCTAGAAGGAAGTCGATGGCAGACAGAGCGCGCAGATTACCTCTACCCCGATCGCGTGCAGACGGTCCAATTCCTTCTGAACCTTATATGGCCAACTTACCTTTTATGCCAGTAAAGGTAAAGGAGGTCATCATTAAGAAGCAGAAGAGAAGGATGAGAGGCATAACAGCACCTAACGCTGATATTATCCATCCTAGGACGAGTAGGGATATAGTCTCAGCCAGGGAGATCACGATCCATCCCTTCAACCCTTAATAAATTGAGGTAGTGCCATCTGAACCAACATCCGGTTTCTGTACCTCCTCCCAAGGAAGAGCCTTTAGCTCCTACTGCCAAGGCTTTGTCAAGTGCCTCGAAGACCTCTCAAGCTCCCCTTCTAAGACCGGGGAGGAACGTCCTGTGCGTAGGGAATTGAAGGACACGAAGACGAAACCTAAGAACGCTGCGGCACGGGAAGCTAGAATGGCTGATGCACAGAGACAGTCCCCTGTGGCGGGTCTCTCCCTGTGATTCTGTTGACGACCCTGACTTACCCCAGGCTCTGGATGTGAGCTTGGAGGGAGACGATCCCTTAGACTCAGAAGATGAGAATCTTCGAAAGGCGGCCAGTCTGAACTATCACTCCGAACAGGAGAGACATAAGTCAGAACATACCTTTTAGCAGATCCTTGCTGGTATGAGGGCCATCAACAGGCTGTCTACTCCTGGTTCCACCATCCAGTAAGGGAACGATATGGTTCTTCATGAGATATTTGAGACCCAGAAGCATTCCAGGTCCAGTGCAGCTTTGCCCTGGAGGGTTTGACAGCCAAAAGGAAAGCTATAGCCCAAATAGCTGGAACTTCTAGTTCCTTTAGAGCAGGTTCCTCCTTCAGTCCCTTCTATTTCCTTTTGTTTTACAAAGGAAGTATTACGAGATCGAAGGGGAACCACATTCCACCATGACCCTCGACACTTCGGTAGAGTCCCTAACGAAGGGTGTACTGACTCAGACCCTCTCCTCTCTGAAGGACTCCCTCTCGGCAGTCGGGCTCCTAAACATAGAGAGAGGCGCGAAGTACCCCATACAGGCTGCTTCGTGGCTTGATTTATGGCTGGGATCCTTAGGCTTCATGGTTCACTCCCATGATCTTCCGAAGGAGTCGGCCAGGAAGACTATGGACTCTTTCCTGTTGTCAGGTACTCAGACTCTTAAGTTCCTATCGCATCACGTCGTCAACCTGTGGGCGAACACCATTCTTAAGAGAAGGGATACCATCTTAGGTAGGTTCCACAAACAGGTGCCGAAAGTGGAAGTCTTTCGTTTGAGGAATTCCACCCTCGAGGGTTCATCTCTTTGTTCCGGAAGAGATAGAGAGGGCTGCTGAGTGATGGAGGAAATCGTCAAACGATTCTCTCCTCCGTAGGGCCATAGCATCGCTGACCTATGGTAGACCTTCCTAGTCTTCACGGTCTCAGCAAGCACCTTCCTCTACTCACCAGCTTCTAGGTCCTCTGGACCTTCTAAACTGTCAAAGCGGCCCTTTCCATCCTAAAGACAGAAGGGATCTAAGGCCTTCAGAGGAAAGAAGGGAGGAAAGGGAGGTGGCCGAGTGGTCACTCCCAGTAGGAATGGCATTCCTCATCACCTACCACCTGTGGGAGAATGCCTAAAGCACAGCTGGCAGAGGAAGCAGCTCCACGGGGTAGATCCCTGGACGGTCGAAGTGATCGCCCAAGGGTATCGCGTCCCGCTCAATCAATCTCTCCCTCCTCTGACTCGGGATCCAGTGCGTCTAAGCTTCTATGCGAAGGGATCCGCAAAGGAGCTGGCCTTGAGGTTGCGGACGGGTCCCAGGCTTTTACAGTCAAATTTTTCTGTTGAAAAAGACGACTGGAGGCAGGAACTCAGTCATCGATCTCTCCCCTCTGAACAAGTTTGTTGAACATACTCAGTTCAGAATGGAGACAGCAGACATGGTCATCCAAACGGTTCGTCCAATGGACTTCATGTGCACACTGGATCTGAGTAACGCATACCTGTACTTCCACATCCCAATCCATCTGTCTCCTTAGGTATTCACCAGTGTTTTCACTCTAGTGTCATCTTGGGCTCACAGGAACGGCATCCGTTTCCTCAGATATCTGGACAACTGGCTGATCGTCACCGGGACATGCTTTTCGAGTTTTGTCAGGATCTGGGGGTTCTGATAAATCACGAGAAGTCATTGCTGCAACCTTCACAGGGACTGGTATACCTCGGTATGATCATAGACATCGTCCAAGAGAAAGTCTTCCCATCAGACAAAAGAGTACACAGACTGAAGGAAGTGGCCACACCCTTCCTCAGGAAAGAAGCTCTTCCAGCCTCTCATTGGTTGAGACCTGTTAGGCCATCTAACCTCTCTCATCCATCTTGTTCCAAATGGCCTCCTCAGGATAAGATCCCTGCAGTGGCAGCTGAAGTCCGTGTGGAACCAACACTCTGATCTACCAGACACCTGAGTTCCTATAACTCAGCATCAGGTGACGAATTTGAGTTGGTGGATGGTAGACGAAAACCTTCGAAGGGGCCAGAATCTTCTCGTTCTCCCTCCGGATTTGATGCTCTTCACAGATGCATCAAAAGAAGGGTGGGGTGCTCACCTACTGCTCCATACGATCGCTGGCCTTTGGTCAGAGTCAGAAAGGTACCAGCACATCTTCTAGAGATGAGAGCAGCTTACCTAGCTCTTCATCAGTTCCAACAGTTGCTGGCAAGTCACTCTGTAGTGTTGATGAGCGACACCACAGTAGTTACTTACATAAACAAATAGGGCAGTACCTTTTTGCAGCCTCTATGCCATCTTGCAGTAAAGATCCTCAGATGATCAGAAGAACATTCGGTGTCTATATCAGCTCGATTCATTCCCGACAAGAGGAATGTGCTTGCGAACAATCTGAGCAGTGTGACTCAGATAGTAAGCTCTGAATGGTCTTTGAATTGTCAGATAGCCAATAAAGTCCTGAGTTTGTAGGGTTCCCCGCCTGTAGACCTGTTCACATCATCTCGGAACAGCAAGTTTCCGCTGTACTGTTCTCCAGTCCTGGACCCTCAGGCTCTAAAGCAAGATGCATTTCAACAATGGTGAGACATCATCGACGTGTACTCCTTTCCCCCGTTTTGTCTGATGAGAAGACTGCTCAACAAGACCAGAGCCTCCAAAGATCTAATAATGTCCTTTGTAACTCTGCTATGGCATTATGCAGAGTGGCTTCCGAACCTCCTGCAACTTCTAGTAGATCTACCGAGAGAGCTCCCTCCACGAACATCTTCCACAAAACCATGCATTCGCTTCGACTTCATGCGTGGAGACTATCCAGTGTCTCCTTTCTTAGAAGGGCTTTTCAAGACAAGTTGCAGAGCGAATGTTCGGATACTTGCGTAGGTCCTCAGCCTCAGTCTATCAGGCAAAATGGAGAGTATTTTGTGGTTGGTGTCGTGGAAGGAATATCTCTCCACTTGATGCCACTATTCCAATAATAGCGGAGTTTCATGTATACCTTCGGGAGGAAAAGCTCCTTTCAGTCTCGGCGGTGAAAGGCTATCACTCAGCCTTAAGCCTTGCCTTTAACCTGAAAGGAGTGGATATTTCCTCTTTATTGGAGCTTTCTTTACTCATACGGAGTTATGAGATCACTTGCCCCCAGTCAGTTTGCATCTTGAGATCCTTGAAAGGATCCCCTTACAAAGCATTACGCCATGCAACTGACCGAAATCTCACTTTGAAGATGGCGTTCCTGCTTGCTTTAGCCTCGGCAAAGAGAGTCAGTGAACTTCATGGCCTCTCGTATGACATCACCCATTCAAGGGGATGGGGAAAATGACACACAGCTTCGTCCCTGAATTTATTGCTAAGACTTAAAATCTGGGGGTGCTAGACCATAGGTTCAGGCCCTTTCAGGCCCTTTCAGGCCCTTGTTCTGTAACCAGTAACCCAGATCAGTTGTTACTATGCCCAGTGAGGAGTTTGAGATACTATCTTAAATGCACTGCAGCAACATGGCCCAGACTAATACCTCTGTTTGTTAGTTCAGGGAGAGAAAAGAGGAGGATCACCAAAAAACAGGGTTTCCTCCTGGATTTGCCAAGTAATCGAAAGAGCCTTGGCTCCTGATCCTCCTCAGGCTCGTCAACATAGAGCCCATGATGTCAGGGAATCAGTATTTCTCTGGCATTCAAGTGCAACTTTTCTGTGTTGCAAGAGTTCTCCAAGCGAGCGTGTGGAAGAGACGGACCACCCTCACAGCTCATTACTTAAGACGTGACCCACAGGAGATTCAATATGTTCACTATCGGCCCTGTGGTGGCTGCTCAACAAGTGGTTTAAGATACCTCAGGCTTCTTGATGGACAAGTAGCAGTTGGTTGAGGGCATTGGTTACCTGGGTTAAGACTGGGATGAATGAGAAGCATGTCTGGCTTTCCTTTCTTTATCTTACCCTCCCTTGGGTTACAGCACCATGGGTCCCTCTGCAAGCTGGCTTCAACCTCTGCAGGTAATTATCACTCCCCTTGTGTAGCCCAGTGTAAGTTATAAAAACTGTTATACTGTACTCGTCCCCATTGCCTCCTGTGAGGGAACAATGGGATATGTCTTGTTTTCCTATATGAATTCGAAGGCGTTCATATAAATTAACAACCTCTATTACCCAGGCCGCGAGTATACACACTTGATATATTTCAGCGAGGTGTCAAAGTTTTCCCTAGACCACAGTCATATACTGCACTAGGTAAAACCGGGTCAATATCCATGCCAGATCTAGGACTTCCACCCACCTAAGAGTGAGTCATCCACATAACATGGAAGGCTTGTTAGTATGGGAACAAATGACAAATACAGAGATAATTTGTATTTTCCCTAACTAATACAAACCTGTATTTATTTATATAAATTGGCCCGCCATCACCTGTCGTCCTCCAGAAGTACTGCCTGCAATTAAAAGTGACGTCTCTCACTGCTGTGAGAGTGTATATAGAGGCGGCTGGATACACCCCCAGCCACCCCCAACCTACCCGCTCAAGGGGTGCCACCTGGCAATTAAAGTCTAATGGTTACCTCCAGCTGCTGCTGAAAGATAATCCACGTAAATAACTCGAGGTTTGTATTAGTTGAGGAAAAATACAAATTATCTCCGAATTTGTCATGTTGATTTCAGACATGAATATCCTCGTACTGAGTTATAAAACCTAGAAAGGGTTTTTATTTAAAGAAGTTGAAATTAATGTTATTAAAAGATATCCAACATTAAAGATGGCATTGGCCAAATAATGTGTTGCCCAACTTATTACAATTGATTAATTTCAGGTGTAAGCATTGTTGAAGGCATTGAAGCAGCCACTTTACATCCAGCACAAGCCATGGGTATTAAACACTTGAAAGGTACCCTTGACTTTGGCACTGATGCAGACTTTGTATTTTTGTGTGACAAAGGTCCTTTGAAAGTCCTTCATACTTTCATTGCTGGGGAATGTGTGTATTCGGCGAATGATGCTCATTCACTCAAGCCAGTGCATCGTAATTTCTCCGAAGAAGTCATGATAAAATAGGATTTACTTCTTTCAACTCTTGTTAAAGGCATATATTTGTGACATGCTTATGGCAAAATTTTTTTGAGAGAGAAAGTATTAAAGGATCTCATTTGTCAATGATCTGTAGAGGAAGTTACTACTGTATTACAAATACAGTACTGTACTAACGTTAAAGTGTCCAACATTTGTTTGCATTTCTTTTTCTATACATAGAATATTAGATGGCTTTATTTTTAAACACATTATATTGACTTCTAGCATTCTTGAATATCAGCAGAATTTATTTTTATATAGTACTTTAGTGAAAACCACTTTTGAATTTGATTGACTTAAGTACTGTAATTGGGTGTTAAAGAGTGAATTTAAGGTCAGTGATGTTGATATTTATGGTGCTTCGTACAAAAAAGAATTTTTTTGTAGGTAATGCGTATTCAATCAAACAATTTTGAAACAATATTCAGCAAATATTTTGGAAGGTAGCCTTAAATTGTGTTATTTAGAGAGAGACAGGCTGTGTAAATATTTGATTCCTTGCTGCCATTTGGTATAAACTGAGAAGAAAATTTCAGTGATAATGATTAACTCATGTACTTGAGTAAATATTCTTAGTGATAGCACAGGTTTTAGTCTGAGCTGTTGCATTTGTATTTTTTTAGAAAACCACTGAAATAAATGTATTCATGCAGAGAAGGATTTCTTTAGTATATAACATCAAATAATATTGTACAGTATCTTCTTTTCTATTGAATGTAAATGAAAACTTTTGTCATCCATCTAATATTCCTGTTATTTTATTGATTAAGGGATTATAGTGTAGTTTATTCTTCAAAAGTGTACATCCAGTTTTAAGCAACCTGTATGATTTTCAAACTAAATTTCCAAACTTCACTTTGCTCTATAGAAGAAGAAATAGCATGATGCAGATACAGTAGTTACATTTATATAAAAGTTTAATCTTTAGATATGTATTCTTATAGCTCCTGTTCTTTTTTATGGATATTGAAGTATATTGAATTATATTGTCTTTGTTTCCTTATTCAGTAAATGGCTTTTGAATGTACAGTTTACAGGTCCATGAAAAAAAAATTGCTTATTTTTCTCTTATATTATTGTCTTTAGTAGAACCTCACAGTAACAGACTAATAAGGGGAAGGAAGTCCCGTACCACTGATAGGCCGTTGTATCCGCAAAAAAATTCCCCAAAGCAAAATTATACCAAATCCTATAGGCTATAGGACTACCATAACCATATATGCCAAACATGTGGGTAACATCAATGCGAGCAGCTAAGATTAACACACTTTAGCTTTTCACCTTTGGATGACATAATTAAGGAATTAAATTAATTAACACTCATGAAAATGAAGGAGTATACAGTACTTGAGAAACTTAAAATGAAACTCACATAAACAAAGATTACTTCAGGTATGGGCCTTATTAAAAAAACTGAATATAGCCCTAGAAAACTCTTGCGTGTAATCTGGGAACTACTGCTACTGCTTTACCTATATTTAAGTCAAAGAAAATAATAAAATAATGTATACAAGATTACTTTATTTATAAATGAATAAGTAAATAGGTTGAATATGAATATTGCATATACTCTTGCATAAAACGACCTTTAGATTGGACAATGTAAAAAATAAGACAAATTCTAATTCATCTTATTTCTTTTGTATAAAGACTGCTAAGTCGTGGAACCATCTGCACAGGCCTATAAGGTAGGGTTTGGTTATATAAAGATGTTATTACAATTTCATTTTACTTAATGTATGATTAGAAATTCAAAATAGATTAAATAAAACCAATTCTATATCATATTTTCCCTACATACGATGCCCAAAAGGCAAACCATTTTGTTTGTTTAGGTTTCATCAAAGCAGAATAACATAAGGTGTGTTCACCGAGGGATCCGATCGCTAATTTCCCTCTCCAGTGACGTCACTGGAGTGCATCAACTGAGCGTTGCAATTGTCAGAGTGTCATTCTGTCAATTGCATTGTTGCACCTCATGATCAGGGGTGGGTGTTCCATATTTGGGTGCACTGATAGTTCCAGAAGAAAGGGATTTGTTTTCACAAGGTTCCCTAAAGACCCCATGGTGTCACAAGTGTGGATTATTGCATGTAAAAGTAGGGATAGCATTAATGTTAATGATGCCAGGATTTGTTCTGTCCATTTCCGGACAGAAGATTACGAAAGAAATCTTCAACATGAACTGCTACCACAACTTTACCAGAGAATTTATCACAGATTAAAGAAAACCACAGTTCACTCTTTAAATGTACCTGGAAAGAATGCAAAATCAGGTATGGTTTAACAATTTGTTTACAATCTCATTAGTGCAGTTTTTAGTGACATATCTTTGGTTGATAGGTTGCCTGGACTAAATTCTTAAAATGAAGTACAAAATTATGAAGAAATTATCAGACAAAGGCTATCCATTTTTTTCTTTCATACTTTCTTTTTATTAATGTTGAGTTGTTTGAACAGATTTATAGGCCTATACGTAGTGACCTATTTCTGAGTAGTCTTCCTGTGTAGACAATAATTAGGATTATTTCCTTTATTTTTCAAATACCCCACTAAGGGTTATTGGGGAGTCAGAGCGTTGAATCTGGTAATAAAAGTACTGTTTAGATCTATTGATTAGTCATGTAGTGTATAGTGAATTAAGTGTTTTTCATTAGCCTAATCATCCAACAGCTTTTTAGGCCTATGCTTTGTTAAGTTCTTTATAAGGGGCAGAATACATTTTAAGGTGTAGATATTAAATGCTGAAAAGAAATCGAAATTTCTTAAAAAGGAGTAAACAAAATGAAAAAAAAATTCTTCAGTAGTATTTTGGAAATACATAAAAAAAGGATTTCATTTATAAAGAATTATTCCTTGAATAGGGTATGAATAAGAAAGATATACCATTAAAGAACAAGGTAAATTATTTTATTACTTTTATATAAATAAGTAGAGTAAATAAATTTAAAGATCTCTGAACTATATACTTCTTATATAAACTGAATGTTACTCTGGTTTCCTGAATTTAGTCTGGTATATCTGAAGTCCGTAGTGACAGTGTCCGTTGCTGCAAGGTTCTACTTTTACTATGATGGTTAGGAAAGGAATATCATATATTCTTCAGTTTGTTACGTGGACAAACTTCCTTAAACTTTAATTTTCAATTTTTTAATTATATGTGAAAAAAATTCATGTTAGCAGAGGAAATTTTCAATGATACAAAAATGAAAAAAAAAAAAACAATATTTAAAAGATAGATTTAGTCACTCATGATGTTCACCTTAGTGGAAGATAATTTTGAATTGATGAAAATTCTCACCATTGAATTTTTCATTAAATTAAACTGCGCATACTCTTCATATAGAAAGAAATTACAGCATCATCATAAATACAGGACATGTAGTTTGCAAATAATCATATTTCTTTGTAGTATTTTTATACTTAGATTTTATACATATTCTGTCAATGATTTTTTTTTTTTTTTTTGCTGAAAAAGTGAGATACAACATTGCTAATTTCCCAGTTAACATGTACTTATTGAATTTTGATGTACATGCTTACATCTGCTTAAATGTACTGTTTTATAAAAAAGAAAAAAAAAAGATTAAGATATTTGTATGCTATACTTCCTGTAAGTATACAGTACTGTATTGTAAACAATTTTAATACAGTATGTGGAATGTTTGAATACCAACCCTAGTACTACACTGTTTATTGAATTTAACTGAAGGTGTCTTTTTGATTGGCTGTGATAAAATAGGCATTAGGAACACTATTAGTTACAGTTGTTAAAATTAAATGAAAATTGGAACTGGGAAAAAATGTGAAGGCCTTATATAATAGATACATGAATTGTTGGAGTAGCACTTGTTTATCATATATGATACTTACCCATAGAATTTTGAATTTTTCTTTTTATAATTTACTGGTTAGATTACCTATTAATGTTATCATACATGAGAAGGTTTACTAACCTGCATCTTTATTTACATTAATGACAATGCTACGTTTAAAAATTATTAATGTAAATGAAGTTATGGTTCAGCAACTCAGATATTTATCTTGCCTATGAAGAATTCCTTATTAAAGCATTGTACTATAAACTGCAAATGTTGCAAAATTTAGCTTTTATGTATGGCTAAACAGTACAAATTTAAGAATGTCTAGCTTGCCAATTATAAGACTTGGTGATATGTCTTTTAGACTGATATTTTTGAGAAAGCAATCTAAATTTATGATAGCTAAGGAAACTGATTAGTCATGATAAATGGGTTTACTCTAACAATAGATTCAATTGAATCTTTGAGATTAAGAGCCAAGAAATAAAATCTAAACATGTACCGTGTGTGTGACTGCAACAAAGGGACTATAGGCCTATCATGCATAATTAGAACATTATAATTTTATGAGATCAGTAATTTATTGGAACTTTTTTGGATTTTAATGATAAATCTATATTTAAGTTACAGCTAAGATTTATATTTGCATAGTACAGAAGTGGAGTCACTTTATATAATGAAGCAAAGTTAGGAAATGTATATATTATGGAAAAATTGTTGGTTTTTTGGTGTAGTAAGAATTTTTGAGGCTATGGTTGTTGTTGTTGTGCATATTATAAGACTACTGTACTGTGATGTATTGAGAGCTTATTTTAAATGCTGTTGTCAAGTTATTTTTAAAAGAGTACTCAATGGAATGCTGGTAGAGGAATAAAGAAATTGCTGAATATTGTCACTTTCTTGAGACATGGAAATATTCATCATACTGTAAATGGTAATGAATTGTAGAATTAGATATTTTATCATGAAGTAAACTAGTATCATTTCTCCAAGATAATCACTTTTATACTTGCCTTAAGTCTGTATACTACACAGTAGTAAGTGTCCACTTGTGTCGTAGATTAGTTGCGTGTCTACAGTGTACAACTCCGTGATTTAAATCATGGTATATATAGTAATTGGTATTGAATTCTTGCAGATATTTTAGTCACCCAGTAAACAAAAGAAAACAGCAGACTTTTTCTTTCGGATAAGGAGCCTGCCTCAAGTTAAACTTCTCACTTGCTTTGTCACAGATCTCATTTTCTGCTCTGGTATTGTATAGTCTATTTGTTCCTACACTAAATACAAACCCTCATTCTTTACTATAGGAGAATTCTAGCGTGAGCTGGAAAATACGGCAGAAAAACCTTAACAAGGTCGTTAACGACCGGGCCGGTAGTTATCCACCTGTTAGGGGTGGGGGACTGCCGGCCAGTAGCTACTGAGTACCTTCAATCGAATTCTAGCCGTCGCAGTGGTAACACCGCTGCTCCTGCTTTTGTTTGACTGGCAGACTAGCCTTTCTTTAGTGTGTTTTTTTATTAACTTTTTCTTTTTCTTTCTTTATTAGATGTGATGTCCTCTAATATGAGGAAGTGTCCCGGGATTCCCCCGAAATCTTGTGGCACATTCATGTCACCACCGGAAGTGGATCCTCATTCCCTATGCCCTTCGTGTAGAGGTCATAGGTGTTCTGAAGGCTCCCCCTGCCAAGTATGTAGAGAATGGTTTCAATGCAGTGGGATAAGTTCATGAAGAGGAAGAAGAAGAAATCCAAGAAAGATTCATTTCCTCCAGGTTCGCCATCGAAAGGTAAGGAGTCTCGGGCCTCTTCTTCGGCCTCTCGATCTCTTCCTTGCCTCCTTCCCCTGGGGGGAAGTCAAGGAAGAGCGGCACCATTGACTTAACTCCCATTCCCCCAGGTCAGGCGGATCAAGTTGCCCCTCCCAGTGGGACAGTTTCTTCCATCATCGGAAATAATTCTATTACCGCTTTGATTCCAGATAACGTACGAGCGGTATGGCGTGCCTTGGACTTCCTGGTTCTCCTTCGGTGGAAGTGTGGAACCAGTTCCTTTCAGGCACAGTTTTACCTCAGGTCCCTTCTGTTTTGGAACCTTCGGGAGTTCCGGACCTCGCCAACATCCCGTCGGCGCAATCGGCGGCCGCTGAAGTGTCAGCAGATGTAAGAACTTCAGCGTCCGAGGAACCTACTTCGCTCCGTGCTTGCGCTTCTACGAAACAACGTCGCAAGCGCGATCATCGCGATACCTCCCCCTTTTCCTCCTCCTCATCGTCTTCGTCATCCTCGGAGGATAGGAGAGAGAGAGAGAGAAGAGGAAAAGGAGAGCTCCCTCTCCTTCGCCCAGACGTTCTCGTCGGAGAGAGAATCGACGTAGGAAGAGACGTCATCGTTCTAGCTCTTCCTCGCCTTCTGTCTCTTCAAGAAATGTCTCGCCAAGAAGCGATAAGCGCTCTCGTCATACCCTAGAGCAAGAGAACGCTAATCCAAGACAGTGGAAGGCCATGGTACAGAGGCTATGGCACTACCCAAGACTAGAGAACAATGATTTGATTTTTGAATGACCTCCTAGAAAAGCTGCTTATCATAGGTAGTCTCTTCTACCTTTACCCAAGAGGAAAACAACCACTGAACAATTACAATGCAGTATATATATATATATATATATATATATATATATATATATATATATATATATATATATATATATATATATGTGTGTGTGTGTGTGTGTAAATATACATGATAAAACAATGAAATGAAGCCCTTTTTTTCCAATTTTTGTTTCATTTTTTTTATTCTTAATTCTTTTCCCTGATTTTTAGGGTTTATTTTTTTTACCATAATGAAAAAATTCATATCTGGCCAAAAAATAACTTTCAGAAAAAAACTCTTCATATTATTGAAGGTCTATATCAGGTCTATATAGGGCAGTAATCCCAGATCTTAGTAATAATTATCAAGGGATGAGATAGAATTTGAAAAACACTAATTTTCAGAATAAATTGCCCTGGCATCATAAAACCGGAGGTCAGAGGCAAAAATTCTATGCAGTTTGGAGATGTCCTAAGTCACTTTATTAAGTGGTATGAATGTCAAAGTCCTGTCATTAAAAATCGGCATTAGCTCGCCAGCCCCCCTTGAGTAATGTTTCGTAGAACACCCATGAAGATTTCCAGCTTGTGTAAGCCTGGAAGCCTGCAAAGAACATAGATCGGAAAAAATTTAAGGGAGAGGCAACTTTCCTAGGGTCATGACCTGATGGTATACTATCAGGGTCATGACCTGATGGTATACTATCAGGGTCAGCCCTTCTGATGAAATAGATGAGATTGGACCCTGGCTGTTTCAAAGAAAGATCAGATCCTGTCGTATCCCGTTTAAAAATTGACCGCCTTAAAGCCCCGGCTCTTTAACAGGTAGGCCTTAGGGCACTCTACCGGCCACAGAGAAGGGTCTTCCTGAAGTGGGACAATCTTCTAAGGCCCCACCCTTTCGTGGGAAGTTCTTTTTTCATCAAGAATGCAGGATCAGGGTAAAGATCCACGTCCCCCAATTCTGAGAATTCAATGTGCTCATCGTCCCTTAAAAGGGCCACAATTGCAATGAATAGAACCAGAAGCCATAGCAAGTAAAAACATAGACTTTTGAGTAAGATCCCTCAGAGAAGTAGAGGTGTTATCTATCAAGGAGGCAAAGTGCAGGACTTTATCCAACAACCAAGAAATAGCCTTGGGAGAAGCATTAGGATTTAGTTTAGCAGAAGCCTTCGGGATCTTATTGAACAGGTCGCTGTTAAGTTCAATATCAAAAGCATAAGCAATAGGTCTAGTTAGTGTCTACTTACATAAGGCAATAGTTGTAGAGGCCAGACCTTTATCATGCAATGAGATAAAGAAAGAAACACAAGTCCATAGAAACGGAAGAGGGCTGATGACTTTTCACAAATGCAATCTATTTTTTTCAGGGAGACAAATACTGTCGTTGTGGTGTTGGACTTGTACTCTTCTATGAAGTCAATTCTCTCCTTTGCAACTCCAAACTTTCTTTGAGCCACGAGGGCGAGAAAATCATGAGCTGAGGGTTTTTTTGTTATCCAAGAGGAAGTATTGAAAAACACTACTCTCTCATTCTACTGTGTTGATCTGATTTCACTGTGTTGAACTTTCTGGGAGCTGTTGTGGATTGTGGTCTGTCTCTGTAGACATGAAACAAGTTGCATTATCAGATACAATTGTGTCAGGAATACCATAATTAGCAAAACATGACCTTAAACATTGTATGGTATCCTCTGAAGTTATATTCTTGCAAGCATAGACATTAACAAATTTAAAAAGGGTATCAATGATAATTAAATATTGAATGTTATCAATGGGTCCACAATAATTTACATGTAAACGGGACCAAGGTCTATCTACTGACGGCCAAGATAAAGGTGAAATGGCTTTATGTTTGAGATTTGTCATACATAATGCACAGTTATTTGTTCTAAATCATGGTCCATGTTAGGCCAATACACAAAAGACCTTGATTCCGCTTTCATGGCAACAATACACTTGTGGCCCTCATGAAGCATTTCCATAACACGCTTTCTCAACATCTCAGGAACCAAAATACGATTTCTAAACAATATTACATTTTCATGCAAAGAAAGATCATTTCTCTACTTATAGAAAGGTAGCATATAATTTTCCATTACATTTTCCTTAGGAAACCCCTTCCTTACATAATCTCTTACTCTGCATAAAACAGAATCTCTTTCTATTCAGTCCTTTACCATTGTAAAATCACAAGAACTCTTATTTAGAATATTAATCAAATTTACATATTCTCCTGGTACATGAAAATCAGCATCATCTTTAGATAATGGTAGTTTACTAAGAGCATCTGCCACTGTAGTATTCCCTCCCTCAATGTGCTCAATTTTAAAATCAAAACCGGACAGAAATAAAACCCACCTTTGAATACGAGCATTAGATAACTGTGGAGTACTCTTATTAGGGTTGAATAGATGAAGCAAGGGTTTATGGTCCGTCCTGTTGATTTACTTCCTACCCAAAGGAAATCGGAAGACTTCTTGACTCCAAAAATAATGGATAGGCCCTCTCTATTAATTTGAGAATAATTACATCCAGCATTAGATAATTTTCTACTTTTAAAAGAAATGGTAGAAATTTTTCCCTTACATTCTTGTTTAAGAACAGCTCTCACTCCTACAGGGCTAGCGTCAACTAATAAAATCATTGTAGCATTAGGGTTGAAATTATCCAAAATATCAGCTCTACCCAAAGCTTCCTTAATATTCTGAAAAGCTTTTTCATGAACTGCTGACCAGTGAAATTCCAATTGATAGGGAGACTCAGAATTTCTTTCAGAAAAATTGTGTTAGACATTGTTCAGGAGTACCATATAATCAAGGCACCAATGAGCTTGCAGAACGTGCTGTACGAATATTCAAAACTATTTTTTAAAAGTTTGATTGTAATTTGCCTGTAAAAACGAGAATTGCTAAATTTGTGTAATACGTATAGACGTACAGTACAGTTTTCTACTGGCTGCTTACCAGCTGAATTATTATTTGGAAGGAAATTTAAGGATCCATTAGGTGTTATAATGCCTAAACAAGGAGACCCACAATTCACTAGTTTAACCCAGGTAAGTTAGAATTATCTTGTTGGCTGGATTTATTCTCCGTGATTTGTGAGGTAAATGAAATAACAGAGGCGACAGCAAAAAGGGCTTTGTTGCTTTCTTCAGTTGGAGTAGAGACATTTTCCACAATCCGTAAGTTAACAGCACCAAATTTGCCGTCTGCAGTTCCCTTTGATGACTTACTAAATCGACTAAAGTCTTGTTTCATAATTAAACCTAGTTATCATAGAGCCTTTTGTGATTTCCTACAGCGAAAGAAGAAAAGTAGTGAGTCTGTGAAGGAATATCATGCAGAACTAAAATTGTTAGCTCAACAGTGTGAATTTAATAGCGATTTCACCGAAGGTTGAAGGAACAGTTATTAGTTGGTATTGATAATGAGGTTTATTTTAAGGTTTTATCAGCGGATCCTTTCCATTTTAAATAAATTTCCTTTCGTGAATTGCTTGCCAAGGTTACCAATTTAGAAACTGCTTATGCTGTAGAGTGTAGTCATACTTCAAGTTCTTTTACAGATAATAGGCTTACAGGTACCTTTAACAAAGTGAGGAGTGTACTTAAGAGACCTTTGGATATTCAGTGTTTTTATGTATTGCTGTCTGGGAGTTATATAATTGTCTCAGAGTTTGGGTATTGATATTTTCAAGTGTAACAGATTTAATGTAAAAACAAACAGGTGATTTTGGAACTCGAGAGGTTGTATAGCTTGCCAGCCATAATATATGTAATACAGTATTATATTTTAGTCCCCAGACCATGGGACTGTTGTATAACAATATATTATTACGGCTGGGGAATTATATAAACTCCCGAGCTCCAAACTCACCTGTTTATTTTTACATAAATCTGTTATACTTGAAAATTGATACCCGAGCTCGGAGAAAATTATGCAACCCCCAGATGCTAATATATAACAACACTGAATATCCAAAAGTCTCTTACTTTACTCTCAAACCAAAACTGTGTGATTATTCGATAAGAACTATTCCAAAACAACCTCTTACTATGGTTCTAGTCAGGGATTACAAGCAAATCACTGTAAAGAAATATTGATCTAAATAATACACTCATTACAAAAATAAATATATTCTATAAAAGTTACAACAATAATACCAAAAGAATTAACACCAAAATTAAATTACTCGAAATATTAAATCTGAACAAAACCTTAGACCAAGACAGTAGAACATATTTTTTTATGAAAATTATACAATCACTTGTTTCACTGGAAATTGATTTATAAAAATATTTAATCTTGATAATGAATGAAAAAGTTAACACTCTAACACTCTAATGATTAAACACTAAATGGAATTTACATAAATGTAACTATTAAACTTACGTTGTTTGAGTTTACATATGAGGGTACCAAACAGGTAAGAAAAATAAATACACTAGACTGTTTATCCTGAGCTCTCGGCCATTTAAAAAAATTTATATGACACAGTACTTACATTAATGTTCAACACTTGATTTGCCATTTAATAAATTCCAACAAAGTTTGAACAACACTATACACAATATACGTTGGATCAAAACCTTATTCACGTTTGAGAGGGCACACACATGATGCACTTGAGAGGAGAGAGGGCAGACGAACTTTGGCTCTATCAAAGGGACAGGCTGGATCTCTCATGCTGCTTATGTATTTCTGGGGCTTATATATAGACTTAAAAATTCTAGATAATTCTAGTAGCTCATTCTAGTGGCTTCGGGGACAAGGCCTACCGGTGTAAGGTTGCCAACATAGAAAATTAAACAAGGGAACTAACCTTGCTTGCAAGGTAACCCTCTGTCAACTAACTCCGCCCACCTCTCTCTTCGAAACAATAAAAAAAAATTTAAACTATTTCAAGTAATTTCATGCACATTCTAACCAGGTGGGAGTATAATATGACGTAATACCTCGTGTTCATACCTCTTGTGGGACATACAGTATACCTAAAAAAATTACGTAAGACTTCGTAACATAATACAGAAAATAAAAAGTTAATTCTTAAAAATAATGTAAATTTATATATACAGACTTAAATGAAAAATACAATCGAATGAATGACGAAAGTCTTATGTAATTTACGTACCTTTACTTAAACCTACATGAGTGAGATCCACCTTACGAGCTGGCTATAAACCTCTTAAATACACAAATAAAATACTTGAATAAAATATCAGCAAATTTTCTTAGCTCGTGAATATTGTTTCTTTCTTCCCCTGCTTAATTTGAAATCTCTAGGGACCCTTTCTGTTATTCTTCTAGTCCATGGGACATATGATATATGTCTTTTAGTGTTATTCTCATCAATATTCTTTCCATTGATCTTTCAGTTGATCCTAGATTATATTCTAAGGCTTTAGTAAGAATCCAAGGTTTTTATGCATAAGTTAATACGAGTAGGATCATCTAATTAAACACTTTTCTTTTTGGAGAAAGTGGCATTTTACATTTCATAACCTCTTTTTGTTTACCAAAAACTCTCCATCCAATGCTTATCCTTCTAATTTTAGTCTCATTTACTATATGTCTTAAGACTTATATTTATGAACAATCCCTAGAGGCTCGTTCTAAACCTTATATGTTGTCTTTCTGCATTATAATTGAACATTATCTTAGTTTTGCTCATATTCATTTTCAGTTCTACAGTTTTCAATTCTTCTATTATCTTTTGAAATTTCTCCCATGATTCACTAAACAGAACTATGTCATCAGCAAACGTTAAGTTGATAAGGTATTCCCGTTTAATGTTAATTCCTATATTTTCCCAATTTCAATTTTTAAAAACTTCTGAGCATGCTAGGAGTAATTTAAAAGAGATGCGGTCTCTCTGTCCAACTCTTTCCTCAATCAGAGTTTTCTCACTATCTGTATGTAGTTTTGGGATTGCTGTACTTCCTGTATAGATATCTTCAACTGTTCTAACATAATTATCATCTATTCCTCAGATATTCATTTATTTCCGGGTAATTAGGAAAAATGTTAGTGTATATACTACATATACTTATTACTGCTAAAGTTTTTACAGAATCAAAAGCTTTCTCCTAGTTTTTAATTGCCAAAAATAGCGGTTGTTATTATTATTATTGTTATTATTATTATTATTATTATTACTCGTTGATCTACAACCCTAGTTGGAAAAGCCTGATGCTATAAGCCCAGGGGCCCCAACAGGGAAAATAGCCCAGTGAAGAAAGGAAAAAAGGAAAAATAAAACATTCTAAGAACAGTAACAACATTTAAATAAATATTTCATATATAAACTATGAAAACTTTAACAAAATAAGAGGAAGAAAAATTAGACAGAATAGTGTGCCCGAGTGTACCCTCAAGCAAGAGAACATTAACCCAAGACTGTGGAAGACCATGGTACAGAGGCTATAGCACTACCAAAGACTAAGAACAATGGCTTGATTTTGGAGTGTCCTTCTCCTGGAAGAGCTGCTTACCATAGCTAAAGAGTCTTTTCTACCCTTACCAAGAGGAAAGAAGCCACTGAACAAATACAGTGCAGTAGTTAACTCCTTGGGTGAAGAAGAATTGTTTGGTAATCTCAGTGTTGTCAGGTGTATGAGGATAGAGGAGAATCTGTAAAGAATAGTCGAGAATAT
This sequence comes from Palaemon carinicauda, assembly GCF_036898095.1. Lineage (NCBI taxonomy): Eukaryota > Metazoa > Arthropoda > Malacostraca > Decapoda > Palaemonidae > Palaemon > Palaemon carinicauda. The sequence goes on from NC_090728.1 coordinate 72,429,327, forward strand.
TCGGTGTATGTGTAGGCAAAGGGAAAGTGAACCGTAACCAGAGAGAAGGATCCAATGCAATACTGCCTGGCCAATCAAAGGACCCCATATAACTAACTACTACCTGCATACTCAGTTGATTTTTCCATTAACTGGTTATTTTCATGGATATGGTCATTTGCTGAATATCCGCTTCTAAAACCTGACTGTTCTTTTAGTCGATTAATGTCTAGGTTTCTTCTCGTTTTGCCTAATATGATCTTTGTAAATATCTCTTATATTACTAAGCGCAAACTTATTGGGCGGTATTTTGTCTGTTCTTTTGTGTCTCTATTTTTGGGAAATGATATAATGATAAAGGTTTTCCAAGCTGAAGGTAAAGAACACTCTTGCAAAAGTTTTCTGTAAAGCTCAGCAAGATTTACTACCATGAAATATCCTCCATCTATTATTAGATAATTTGATAGGACATCTTCTGCTTTGCCTCTTTTCCTGGTATTTGATAGTTATGCTATTTCTATTTTATCTTTCTTTGGTTTTTGCCCTCATTTTCAATCTCTCCTTTATTAGATTTTCAGAGTTTTCTGATAGTTTTCCTTGATGTTGTTTCGAAACGTTTCTAAATATTTTTTGTGCTGATTCCAATACTAATTTTGTGAAATTACTATTCATTTCTCCCATATTTGCTTCTATTTCGTCATGTAGCTAGGAGTACCAATTTTGTATTGCTAAACTAAAGTCATATTTTTTTCTTATTACAAGAGTGTTTATTTTCTTTCTTAAAATTAATGTTTTTCTTTCTTTCCTTATATCTAGACAAACTTTACTTCTCACAGTTCTGTTGTCACTTGAGTTTAACTTGTTTAACACTTACATCTTTAACTAAATTAACTTTTTCACAGAGAATAAAGTATATTTCGTTTTCACATTTGGACTTCTCCATGTCCATTTTCTATATTCATTTTTATAAACTAAAAAAAAAAAAGTTCTCATGATTTTTAGATTGTTTTTTTCCAGCAAATTTTACAAACACATCTGTCATTTCTTGCGTCTACTTATATTTACCCACAGCGAATTCTCCTCGCTTCTCTATGCCTACTTTATCATAGAAATCACCAAAACAAATGTAAATTGAATCATGTTTATTCATAGATATCTTCAGACCTTCATAAAAATTTTGTATTTGTTTCACTGTGTGGGATGTTGTTGGTGGGTACGGTAAATGATTTTCAGTTTATACTTCGTATTTAGTGTGATGATTAATCCTGCAATTTGGTCAATAGTACTAAGACATTCCATGTTACCTGTAAGATTTTTATTAATAAGAAAAATCACTACATTTTCTTTATTCCTTACACATCCTCTGAAGCAAAATATATGGACCTCTTTTAAACCTATGTAAGATTTCCCAGTTCTTCTAATTTTACTCAATCTTATTATATCCCAATCTAATTATTAATCCATTTCTTTTAGCGATGCTTATTTGCACCGACTCGCAGCGGTGCCCTTTTAGCTCGGAAAAGTTTCCGGATCGCTGATTGGTTGGACGAGATCATTCCAACCAATCAGCGATCACGAAACTTTTCCGAGCTAAAAGGGCACCGCTGCGAGTCGGTGCAAATATGCATCGCTAAAAGAAATGGACTATAGTAACACAGCAATATCTTCCCTGACATTGTACTTTGTAAGGTTCAGTTTCCAAAAGTGACCTGTTCTAGTTCATATATATATATATATATATATATATATATATATATATATATATATATATATATATATATATATATATATATATATATATACAGTTCATGTATGTATATTTTGCTAATAGAAAGGCATTTTATAAACCTTGATTTTTTATGACCAAGGAAGTATTATCAAGTCAATGGAGTACTTCTCTGTTCATGAGATTTTCTACTTCATACCTTATCACCGATTCTAAAACCAAAAACAAATAACATAATTATGAATTAAAACATTAGATAATAGTCTTCTGTAAACTACAAATTAGACTAAATTTAGAATGCAAAATCCGTCAAAATTTTGATATATATATATATATATATATATATATATATATATATATATATATATATATATATATATATATATGTGTGTGTGTGTATATATACATATATAAACAAACACACACACATATATATATATATATATATATATATATATATATATATATATATGTGTGTGTGTGTGTGTGTGTGTGTGGGTGTGTATATATATATATATATATATATATATATATATATATATATATATATATATATATATATATAATAAATAGTAAGTAAAAACATAGTAGGTTTAGAAAACTAATAGTCTTAACTTGATCGATATTGGGAATAAGTTATAGCAAAGAACCAACATCATTACTGCGATTTTGATAAATTCAACAAGTAGGCCAACCGGTATTGTATGTTAGTCATTGTGTATAATTTGGACACATGAAAATCGTCCAAAAATATGATTTTGTTGTTGCTACAATCTGATGTCCTATTCCGGGAAATCACATCTAAGGTCGTTTCCTCGTAAGACCCTCGCGGTCAGTGTCTTTCAAACTTTAGCATACTCTCCCTCCCAACTCGAGAGAGAGAGAGAGAGAGAGAGAGAGAGAGAGAGAGAGAGAGAGAGAGAGAGAGAGAGAGAGAGAGAGACTTGGGTGTTCATAACTGAAACAGATTCTCTCATTCTGTATCAGTGAAACACCATAATGTGTGGTTGCAAATGTGTTCTGTACCAGTCCCGACCTTTCTTATTATTTCTCCAATTTGCGTACCTCTCCTGTATTGACCCCGAATGGATTCTACTTTCTTCTTCGGTTTCACTGAAGCTGACTTTATTTCATTAATTTTATTTCTAGTTTGTAAACATCTACGTTGACGTTTCATATGTATCGGTTTTGCCGGTACAGTTCGATCAACAAATGAGCTCCTTTACTTTCTCAAGGACAGCTCTCCTCCGTAACATGGCTTCTTTCTGCTCACCAGTCAACTTATAACAATTGGTGTTCAACGAACAGAGTCCAGCCGTCTGGACTCACCTTTACAATGTTGCATTCTCTATCGCAAGGATCAATACTACATGGCAGTTATTACCTCCGCCAAGCAGGTTATAAAATAGAGTTGGTTTATCTATTTATTTGTCTGTGTGTCTGTCTATCTGTGGACAGGATTATGTCAAAACTACTCGATGGATTTTGACGAAATTTTCACCACAGATAGATCTTAGGTCATGGACGACCCCATTCAATTTTGTAGATGATCTGTATCCGGATTTGCATTTTTCACCATTTTAAAGATAACAACAAAACAAAATCTTGACGAAATTTCCACTACAGACAGATTTTAGGTTATGGATGACCCTATTAACCTTTGACGGAGGTCAGAAATCTGTGATTGCTCTTGTTCCAGCGGTGACCAGACTGTGACATGATTTGAACTTCCTAATGGAATTTCATAAGTTTAAGCTTTTTGCAAATGCTTCTATGTTGAATAGTTTGACATGTTTCTTTTCATTTATTACTTCTCATGTATGGCTTATTCATTTCCTCATTTGCCCGTTAAAGTCCTATGGCTTGTAAGAGCCTGCTTTTCCCAAAATGGTCGTAACTTAACTAGTAATAAGGACTATAAGCTATATAGCATTTTTAGTGGCAGGTGACTAGGTAGGCCTAGATCTAGCATTACCACCCTTTTCGTTTTTACCTTTTGTTCACTTGTTAGCCTAATGTTCTCAAAAGATTAACATTTTAATTCATAAAGAAATATTCTATTTTCTTAAAAATGTTACAGCGTTTTATTACTTTTTAACAAACATCATGTAGGTCAGCAGACTGAAAGCACCATAGATGTATGGAGACGAGTTAGTTATCATAAGCAAGCAAACAAGAATGCTATGAGAGCCACCATATTGTTTCCCTACCAAGAAGCAAAGTAAGATGAGTAAAGTGAGAAGTCTTTATATTCTTATAAAAAAAAGAAAATGATTTTGAAGTTTTATAGAAGTAACAAATTATTATTGCAAAACCGGAAAGCAGAACAACTGGGGCCAAAGATATATTACAACCAGTATTCAGTAACATCTGTAATGTTCCACAAAGAGAACTGTGAGAGCTTCAACTCTTTCGAGACTTAGGGAAGAGCAGGTAGGACGAAGATGGCTAAACAGAGAGGACCATAGTAAAGGAGAAATGATTAGGCTATACAAAAAAAAAAAAAAATGTCAGATATGAAAAGGTTACTGTAACAAAAGTTTGCGGTCTCCATTATTTTGACCTTTACTTTCTCTATTAATTCTCTTCCCTGAATCTTTGTGTTCTGATTTACACAGGTGTTTAGCTTGATGACCATGAATCCACTAATCATTAAGAAAATTGGTTGCCTCAAAGGTAAGGTATGAGAAGCTGGATATTAGAGTTTGGAAATAACGCTACGATCTTTATGTGAATGTTTTGGTAGGGTGATCATAGCTTGGTATTACACTATAAAGTTGCCTCGAAGAAGAAGTGTATGTAAACCTTCTAGCAAGGTATGTCACAGCTTGTTTTGGATATTTCTGACACCTTCAAAGACCTGGATAAGATAATGATCTTGAGCAAATATTGGTGGGAAAATTACAAAAAGAATCAAGTGTTGTTATTTGAGTGTGTATATTCAAAGAGGTTATTGCGGTTAAACCTCCTTGTGTTTATTGGTACTAAAGTTGTTGTGAACTAATTCATAAGGAAGACAGAGTCATAAGAAATTAATTGTGCAGAACACGAAGACTATATCTCATTAGTAAGTGTGAGAACCTTTATATTATATTACTCACTTTCCTCTGTCATTCATGAGCGACCTTCAAACCATTACAGATTATCATAAAAGTAAATTACCAGTAGTTAAAGATGTTGACTCATCATTTGACGTTGGTCTTGTGTGATATATCTTACCATTTACTGATGAGGGATTGGATGCATATGAGGATACGTATGTTCTTAAGGTTAGGAGGTTTATATTTCTGATGAAGGCAGTTTTCTTTTCCTAAAGAGAATTATTTAATATTGTTTTGTAGAGCACAAACCTGATTTAAGGCTCCAGTCACAGGTAGTGAGACTTCAGTTAGTGACGACGTTTTCGATGAAAAACCAGGACTATGCATATTGCATGAACTGCTGTCTTTAGCATGGGATCAGTATCAGGAGTATAAACAGCGTTCATTTACTCGAGGGATGTGGATCCTCACCAGAATTGGGGCATGAAAGTCAGAATGGAGTTTCTTCTTAAACAGTGAAAGCAGGGGTTATTAAGGCTACATTGGAAGTTTGTCTGGTTTGCAGATAAATGTTTTGAGATAAGCAAGACTGCTTATCCAAGAATAAGTTTTAAGAGTTATTTAAAAGATCTGCTACTCAGATACTACTTCTAGACCCATAAAATCTGCATTGTTGGCCAAGGCACCAACCACTTGTTGAAATACTACCGCTAGAGAGTTATTGGGTCCTTTGACTGGCCAGAAGGTACTATATTGAAGCTATATTTACTCTAAAGAATCCAAAATAGTAAACATGTAGAATCTTCAATAAATATGGAAACCTAAACTTACCCTAATTTGGTTTACATATTACCAGGTTCTTTAACAGATTTTCAAGGATTCTTCTGTTCCTATCATTCAATAAATCGAGACATTGCGTTAGTTTTTAAATCATTATTAGACCAGGAATAAAAATATTCACATTTATTACTAACCTTAACTATTCATTGTAACATTTCCTATCCGGCAACCCGAAGTACAGTCCTATTTTACAAATGTCTGTCAGTAACGATATCTAACGTGCATGCATGCCCTTCAATATCACTAACATAACAAAACACTTATGAAACCTTGACTTAGCTTTTAATCCATGATGGTAAGAACTCCTCTCGTAGGTGTGTTAATCTTGCCCTCCCCGTTGAATACCGTAAGGTAACTATAACCCTCACTGTCACGTAAGTGAGCCGGTATTAACTCCTTCTGAGTTCTGTTGCTCGAAAACGACTGAGGATCTACGCAGGCGCGACCCGCATTCGTCAAAACAAACAGTAACAACTCGTTAACGATTGCTTAGAGTCAAACAACTATTTGATATATTTTGCCTTACAAAACTTCGACAAAAAGAAATATTATATACAAAATAATTCAATACAACAATTATGATTTTCTACGCATCTCACATTGCATAATGTTCATAATATTTCCCTTACAAAATAAAAGATAAATGACTGTTTACTGGTCTTTATATATACACTATCGTGATTTCATCGTAAGTCACGATAAAAGCCTTCTCTCTGGTTACGATTCACTTTCCCTTTGACTACACATATACCTAATAGTCTGGCTTATTTTTTATATATTCTCTTCTCAAACAATTCTTCTATCAAGGGGCTAACTACTGCATTGTAATTGTTCGGGGGTCATTTTCCTCTTGGTAAGGGTAGAAGAGACTCTTTAGCTATGGTAAACAGCTCTTCTAGGAGGACACTCTAAAATCAAACCATTGTTCTCAAGTCTTTGGTAGTGCCGTAGCCTCTGTACCACGGCCTTCTACTGTCTTGGGGTTAGTGTCCTCTTACTTGAGGGTACACTCGGGCACACTATTCTATCTTATTTCGCTTCCTTTTATTCTGTTAAAGATTTTATAGTTTATATATGAAATATTTATTTTAATGTTGTTACTGTTTTTGAAATATTTTATTTTAATTGGTAATTACTTTCTCTTATTTCCTTGTTTCCTTTCCTTACTGGGCTATTTTTCTGTTGGAGTCCCTGGGCTTATAGCATCCTGCTTTTCCAACTAGGGTTGTAGCTTGGCAAGTAATAATAATAATAATAATAATAATAATAATAATAATAATAATAATAATAATAAGTACTGTAGAATTATTATTACATACAGTACACCGAATTCATTAAATATCAAAAGTTATGAAGGCTCAGCAGAGGCATGGAATAAAACTAATCAAAGTAATTCTGGTATTATATACGAATCCTTCTTTTACTCAAGTTCCCCCCTTCTCACTAGTGTTGTGGACATCACCATCTACTAAGATTGAAATAGTAAGCAGTGACAAAGGAAACATATTGACCTAACGACATACATAATTTTTTTTTTCTAAATCATGTTACTCAAAATTTTCATTAACCTGCAAGAAAATGGTGCTGTTTTTTAAAACAGTACAGTAATTGTCTGAAATATTAATAATTTTATAAAAACCACAAACAGATAATTAGAACAGCCGCCCGTTGAGATACTACCACTAGAGAGTTATTGGATCCTTTGACTGGCCAGACAGTAATGCATTGGATCCCTCTCTCTGCTTATTTTTTCTTTGCCTACACTTACACCGAATAGTCTGGCCTATTCTTTACAGATTCTCGTCTTTCCTCATACACCTGACAACAATGAGACTACTAAATACTTCTTCACCCAAGAGGTTAATTACTGTCCTGCAATTATTCAGTGTACTTTCCTCTTGGTAAGGGTAGAAGAGACTCTTTAGCTATGCAAAGCAGCTCTTCTAAGAGGACATTCCAAAATTAAACCATTGTTCTCTTGTCTTGGGTAGTGCCATAGCCTCTGTACCATGGTCTTCCACTGTCTTGGGTTAGAATTCTCTTGCTTGAGGGTACACTCGGGCACACTATTCTATTTTTTTTTCTCTCTTCCTCTTGTTTTTTTTTTAAATGGTGTGTTGGGCAGGCTTAATAGAAGGGCCATGGATGCCTGGTGATTTATCAAGAGGTTTTCTTTTCCTTATCTGATTCTTTTTCTTCTCAAAACCATCTTTACTGTCCTCCCTTCAGTTGAAGTGGCTATCCTGGAGGGTATTTAGCCATGCATGGTGTATCGGCTCCTCAATGTTGACCAGTTGTTCTTACTTTTTACTATACTCTATGGTTTTGATCAATCACTTTATTTATAATTCTGTACATATATTTTTTTTTATATAATTTTTCTGGAGACATTGAGCGAAATCCGGGACCAGCACGTCCTAGATTTCGTCAATGTCGTCTTCTGTATTGCAATATTCGTGGTCTTCATGCAAATATTCAAGACCTTACAGTTGCGTCCAGACAGTATGATATTCTTTTGTGCTCAGAAACTTTGGTTTCTAATATGAGGCACTCATCTGAGCTCCTTATAACTGGTTTTAAGAAGCCAATCATGCTGAAACGTGATGCCATCTCTAGGGCCAGGGGAATGGCGGTGTATATTAGGACCGAGTACCCTGCTTCTCATAAGTCCTGCTATCAATGTGGATGTCATGAGATTCAGGTAATAAAAGTTTGTGGCAGGAATAACAACTTTTATTTGTGTTCGATCTACCGGAATCCAGACATGGATGATTCCATCTTCGATTGTCTTCTTACCATTATGGCTAAGATACAAGAAGATGATAGATAGGCTTCTTTTGTCTTTGTTGGTGATTTTAATTTTCACCATAGGAAGCGGTTAAGTTCTACCTCTCCTACCGATCGCCATGGCCTAAAAGCTTTAGACTTTGCCTCTGAATCAGGCTGTGAGCAAATCATAAGTGAAACTATTCACAGGTCTGGTAATTGCTTGAACCTCGTATACACCGACTCCCCTGGCGTTATAACTAGTAATGTTGGTTCTCCAGTCGGGACATCTGATCATGCCTTGATTTCATTAGTAGTGAAGACTGAGCAGCCTGTCCCTGATGTATCATACTCTTGTAAAATCTATATGAAATCTCAAGCAGACTGGAATGGGATTTTGCATGATCTTTTGTGCTTGAATTGGTTATAATTATATAGTAGTGTTGATCCTGTTGTCCCTCTGAATGAGAATCTAGTCAACATAATTGATAGGTGTATCCCTTCTCGTGTGCTAAGGTACCGAGTGAATAACAAACCGTGGTTCAATGATGATTGTAGACGTGCTTATTTGGAGAAGCAGGGGGCCTATCATCTTTGGAAGGGGAACAGATCTGATTTGACCTGGAATAACTATACTCAGCTAGGAGCTTTTGGTCAGAGAGTTTATGCCTCAACTGAAAAGGAATGCAATTTAACCATAAAAGAAACCCTTAATGGTACAACTCAAGAACATAAATGGTGGTCTACCCTTAAATCTGCAACAGTTCCTCATTTACTTAAACCAGATAGCTTAGTCACTCACTGTTCAAAGGAAAAGGCAACCCTTTTGGCTGATGTTTTTGACAGTAAAGAGAGTACTGAAAAACTTGAACTTCCTCATTCCTGTTTTCCTGAGACTAAACTAAGTAGTTTAGCTTTTCGATCTCGAGAAATTGAAGCTCTGTTGATGGACCTTGATGCTTCTGGAGGTGTAGATCCAAACGGTATTTTTCCTTTTTTTTATAAAGACTGCAGATTTCTTAGCTCCAAAGTTGTCTGATATTTTGCACAAGTTAGCAAGAAGAGGAGCTTTTAGCACTTGTTGGATAATTGGTAATGTTACTCCTCTATGTAAGTGTGTTTATGGTAGCTCAAGTCCAACTGATTACCACCCAATTTCCATAAATCTCATATTATCTAAAGTTTTTGAACGTCTTCTGGCAAAACGTCTTAATAGGTTTGCTGAAGGTAATCATCTATTCCCTAGTTTACAATTTGGTTTTCGTAAAGGCCTTGGAGCTTTTGATGCCCTTCTTACAATCTCCAATGCTGTACAGAAATCCCTTGATTGTGGTCAGGAAGTTCGTATGATTGGCCTTGATTTTAGTGCTGCCTTTGACCGTGTTAATCATGAGGCCCTTGTTTTCAAACCGGAACAGTTTGGAGTGAGTGGGTCGTTTCTTAGCAATATTATTGATTTTTTAAGTAATATATCTCAAAGAGTTGTTGTTGATGGTCATCATAGTGAGTATAGGAATGTGATATCTGGTGTTTTTCGGAGTAGTGGTCTTGCCCCATACTTTTCATATTATATACACATGACACATGGTTTGGCCTAGAAAACAAGCTTGTTGCCTATGCAGATGATGCTACTCTCCTTGCATTAATTCCATTCCCTGAATGTAGATCTGGGGTTGCTGAATCCCTTAATAGAGATCTAGCTAAAATTAGTGCATGGTGCAAATTATAGGGTATGAAGTTGAATCCTAACAAAACTCAGACTATGATTGTAAGTAGGTCAAGGACAGTGGCTCCTCAACATCCGGATCTCAGTATTGATAATGTTTCTTTAACTTTGTATGACTCTTTTGAAATATTAGGTGTGATTCTCGACAGCAAATTTACTTTTGAGAAACACATTAGGTCTGTGTCTTCTTCCATTGCACAAAAAAATTGGATTATTGAGAAAGTCTTTTAAGATTTTCGGTGATCAATCTATTCTGAAGAAGTGTTTTAATTCTTTCATTCTGCCTTGTTTTGAGTATTGTTCTCCTGTCTGGTCTTCAGCTGTTGATTCTCATCTTAATTTGTTGGACAGAAACTTACGGTCTATTAGATTTTTTATTCCTGATCTAGATATTAATCTTTGGCACCGTCGTTCAATTAGTTCATTATGCATGTTGCATAAGCTTTTTCATAACTCTGACCATCCTTTTCATTCAGATCTTCCTGGACAATTCCATCCTGTTCGTAATACTAGGCAGGCAGTTAATTCTAATAGCCAGGCCTTCTCCATCATGAGGCTCAATACTACACAGTATTCTAGAAGTTTTATTCCAGCTGTGACCAAGTTGTGGAATGATCTTCCTAATCGGGCAGTTGAATCAGTAGAACTTCAAAAGTTCAAAGTTGCAGAAAATGTTTTTATGTTCAACAGGCTGACATAAGCCTTTTTATAGTTTATATATAACATATCTGTTTTGACGTTGTTACTGTTTTTAGAATGATTTATTGTTAATTTGTTCTCATCATTTATTTATTTCCTTATTTCCTTTCCTCACTTGGCTATTTTTCCCTATTGGAGCCCTTGGGCTTATAGCATCTTGCTTTTCCGGCTAAGGTTGTAGCTTGGCTAATAATAATAATAATAATAATAATAATAATAATAATAACAGTATAAAGTAATGAAGTTCTTATTCATTTCTCATTTTACAAATTTGTTTCAACTAAATGTTCTGTTTCTCTTGCAAGAAGTTAATTACTAAAATTGTGTGGAAGACATCTAAATGAGTAACGATTTCCAAAAATTTAAATCTTTACACCTAAAACCGTCAAATCTACAGGTTTTGGATTTTTTTTTTTATTAATCAATAATATTTGTATACACAAACAAAATAATGGTATAAAAATTAAGATGTTAAGAAAAAATTCTGTAGCGAAACATGAATTTTATTGATATTCAACAGAAGTGTCAAGGAAATACTTCTTAACAGAGATGAGCCAGCATCCATACTAATGTTTTGGAAAATAGAAAGAAAGTTCTATTTGAGTAGTAATACTTAAAATAGTTAGTGATAATGATGAAATGAATGATTAAGTGATCAATAAATAAAAATATGCCAGTCTGTAACTTTATAAAAATTGGAATATGACATATACATCATAGCAAATTGTAGTCCACGAGATAAAAATTTAGTAGAATATATCAATGCTACAAATATATTTTGTTCAGGTAGTTTTTAGCACATTTCTTTTTTGGTAAAAAAATACAGGACAAAACCAAGGCCATTTCCAAGTGGCTTGACTTGGCTCTCCTTCAATTTGTCTAAAAATGAAAGTTATAAATAAGCTTAAAGGGAAAAACTTTTCTAATGAACAATAAATAAAATAATCTGCAACTATAATGATTGCCAAATCAGGAGTAATGTAAGTTGGCCCAATGTAATTAGCCAACACTTCTAACTCTATGCATGCTATGGGGTGTATTTGATACAATGTATACTTTAAGCAAACTTGTTTAGGAGAATGATAGTGTATACAGTATATACAAAATACCAGATAACAAAGTAAATTTGAAGAATCATAATAGAACATTTCACTCCTTAGAATATGAATTAAACACTATAGTTGCAATTTAAAGTTTAAATTGTGGATACTTAAGTACCTATAAAGGTGCTAATTTGTGTTCTAGCAGAGTAAGTAATTAACAAAAATAGATGAAATGAATTAAACAGAAATATGACTGGAAATTATCACAGCACTAATTGAAATGAAGGATGACATGAAATAAAACAGAAAAATATGTTGGTGTCATTGTCAAGATTCAAAGGACAGGGGCAGATATTTTCTCGGCATCATTAACAAGTCTTCTAAAAGGCAAAACATTTCTTATTACACCTTAATGATGAACAATTCAATGTAAACTTGACATTTAAAAATAAATTATTACCTGAATTTTCTTGGATGAACACCAATAATTTGCTAAATACTGTATTGTATAATAAATATTCTTAAATGTACTACTTTAATATTAACTATGAATTGCTTTAATTATAAAATGTATAGCTGACTGGTTTAACGTGCCTTATAATATATGTAGGGTGAATATAGAACTTCAGTATATATATGGTATCTGCTAATTTGTCATCATAATGGCAATCTTGATTTTTTCCCCAATTCCAATGCTATATAAATATAGTATCTTTATTATAATAAATAAAATACTTAAAAAGCAGAATAAAAAAAACGATTGACTATGCTCCTGAGGCTTAAACACCTTCAAAATTTGGAAATCGTCAAAAAAAAAAAAATTATAAAATTTAGAAAAAAAAGATAGCCATAGTTCATACAAGACAGAATCTTAGACGGTGAATAAATTTTGACACTTACTGTATAGTAATACCACGATAGTACATTATGCATATATACAATAAAAACAATCGACAAATACACGTATCATACACAAAACATCAATATATTCAGTGAAGGCCTACATTATACTGCTATTCCAGCGGTAGGTTAAGAGCAGCATACTGCATGTAAAGCCTTCGTTTACAAAATTCATAGAATTCTATCTCTCTGGTGAAGTTCTTTCTAACGATATCCTTAATCTTCTCTGAAACAGGTGGCTTGTAGATGTTTCGATTCACTTTGGAAAAGCGTTGCACCTCATCTGAGGAGGAAAAGCATATACACTGGTAAATATTTACATAAACTATGAATGAAGTACAGTACGTAATTACAGGGATGGTGCCGAGGGTCAAGGTAAAACTAATACTAGATTTTAATGGTTCAGAATATATAAAACTGCTTGTGGTTGCTGAGTTTCTAGATAAACTAATATTCAGTTGCTTTTTTGTACTATTTCCCTTTATCATTTCAATATCGCACAGTATCAGTCATTTCTATTGTATCAGTGTAACACTGACCCGATTATATCAGTTAGATCACATATAGATTGTTTCACAAATATGAAGTTGTACTGTACAGTACATATGAAATTAATTCAAGACTCGAGAATTAACTTGCATGTCATCTATTCCCTAAGAAAGCTACAAGCAATTAACAAGCACACAATTATGTCAATAGATTAGTATTGTGTAGATATTCAGTTTATTACAATGCTGAATACTAGAGTGTTCTCATTGAACACACCAAAAAAAAAAAGAAAAAAAAAATTAAACAGTCAGCTGACATTGTACTTTTATTACTCAAGTTTACTGGTTACAACTAAAGGCCATAATATAAAATAATTAGAAGAGCTTTCCTTGTCTTTGTCTCGGTGTAAACACATTAAACATTTTACATGTTTGAAATACTATTTATATATCAAGCTTAAAATTATGTCTAGAAAACATATGGAAAAAAAACTTACTCCAATATAAATGCTTAGCTCCTTTGAAAAATCGTGGAACATAATGCTCAAGAACTGTTAAAGTAGTGTTGAGGTCTTCCAACACACCCACCACAGCATAGTTCTTCTCAACATTTTCTTTGGCCTTTTGAAGAGCATAAGCAGTGTTGAAGCCTCTGTGAAAGAGATTAAGGAATTAATCTTTCTTTTCTTGTAAGGGAAAATCTGGAACAGAGAATGTGTAAGACAAACCTAGTCCTAATGATATTTTGAATATTTATTGTACGTTAAAAAGTGTCTAACATTAGTATCTTCGCTTTTTTTTTTTTTGGGGGGGGGGGGTTATGAGATAGGGTCAACTGTTCTTCTCCAGATAACAGATGAGTTGAAACACCCATACCTACTTGGTTGAGATCTATGAGACAGAAAGTCTGGAAATGAGGCAAAATGTTTCTAAAGGAAAGCACAAGAAAAACATGAGACAATTCCGACCGGACTTCTGCATTGCACGACATTGGAGGCCATCGTGACGTTCATAACCTTCCATATCATTTCACGTCTCCTTATATACTACTTACCAGTTATAACTTTACAATACAAAATACGGACTAAATTTGACTACATAAAAGAAGAGACTGAATAAAAAGTGTAGGCTACCAAAATCGGGGCTGTGTCAGAATATTTGAAAATGTTAATGTTGCGGACAGTAATAATAAAGCTCCAAATATCTGTTTTCTTAATAAAGGCTGAATGGACAATCGTTATAATGCCCTTATTAATTTGTCGAGAAAAGAATAAAGAGAAATGAACATAACTCCGAAACGATGAACAATAATAAAAGATAAAGCACAGAAAAGCAAATAACTTCAAAGGTTGGAACTAGAGAGAAACAAATAGTCACTGAACATTGCAAACCAAGTAATATTGATTTTTCTCAGAATAGATACGATTGAATTTAAGAATTTAGGCTATCTAGCCAGGCACTTGGGGCATCTGAGGCACAGAAATGCAACTGGGGAAAACCGGTCTGCAGATACACTGTGAAGCAGAAATTAAAAAAGGTTGGACAACCAGAAGGAAGAAGGAAGTAGGAAGGGAAGTATAGCAGGAAAAAAAAATTATAAAGCAAGGGCAGCTAGGGACCGAGGAAACACCGGTAAGACCTTTATGCAATGCCTACCATGTGCCACGCGAGGTGCATTGACGGCACTACCCTCCAAGGGGCAGAACAAGTGTGGATGCTGTAACAACAGACGTTTACTCACGTGCAGTTCCTATCTTGGCCACAGAAGAACTCGGTTAGCTGAGCGAAATCAGGTCTTTCATCGCCCTCCCTATACTGACATTCTCGGTCGCCAGAGAGAACGCAAGTTTCATAATCCTGTAAAGACAGGAATATTTATCATGCTATTACTGAAATGGAGTTAAACAATCACATGGAGTACAAGCCTGTTTCTGTATTCGTATGTATGCAACAAGATCTGACGTGAAGTTCTATCATGAATTTTAAGTTTGTTTTTATGTTGTGGTGAAATTATTAAATTTGTTTAATAGCAAAACAAAGTAAATTACGGTGATTTTTCTTAACCCATCCCATAAAACCTTATTATACAAAATGCTACAAATATTGGTAAAAAAAATCACTACTTACCTTTCTCAGCCACATGGCGGACGGGAGAGGTAATTCCGGGAACGCTTGCTTGCGCTCCACGAAATACCAGGGTGCTCGGACGTAGTAATACCACGATATCACTCGCTCAACGGGATCACGTACCATGTTCACGTACAAAGGTTGCGATACGTTGAATCTACAATTAACGAGTTACAAAGATTAAAGATATGAATATCTTTATTAACTTCAGACATAATTTAAATAACGTGGACAATAATTTTGCGTATATACATTCACATTTTACCTAAAAAAAGGACAATGATTCTAAATTCGAGGCACACTAAGCTTAGTTTAATATATATCAATAAGGCCATATTTGGAATGTCAGGGGAGAGTGGGAGAAAATATCTTATCAGCAGGGTAAAAAAAAAAAAGCTTCTCTTACATAGTAAAATTGATGTAACAGACATGTTTGACGTAGACTGACGGTGGTCTGAAAACATCCACTAGTTGCACAAGACGTTTCTGTAAAAAGGAAAGAGTCAATTAATGCCTTTCTGCATTGATCATATCTCTCGCCACAGTGTGTCACCATATACAGAAGGATTCAGAGATAAAATTAAAATAAGAACTCTAATATATGCTACATTAAGAAGAGCTATTTTAAAATTGTAGGCCTACTGATCAAAATACAAAAAACAAAAAAAATATATATAACTCCAAATTGTAGAAGATATATTTTTCTTTTCATAACTAATTACTTTTTTTTCTATCAATTACTTGAGATAACAGTTGGGGACACCAAAAATCACAAACCTGTTCCCTAACACTCAGCTTGATATTTTCGACCTTCTGCGGCCTGTCCTTGTGGAAAGTGAAGCCGTTCTTGTAACTGAGAGCCCTCAGAAGCTCCATGGTACTTTGGCTACCAACTTTAGGTACCCTGTTGAAGACTAGCGTCAACTTCTTGTGGTTAACTGTGTTGTTAAGGGTCATGGGATTAATCTGCAAGAATTAATGAAAACTATTACCGATGCTTTACCTTTTGCCATCAGGATTTCTCTATGATTATTATTAGTTATTTACTACATCAATGCAAAATAATTGATGAATAAGAAAATGTTTGAGGGCACGGTCTCTTAGATAGATGGTCTCAGATTGGGCCGTAGTGTTAGTGAAGGAGATGGTGAGAGAGGAGAGATGGGCTGGACTGCATAACTAATTCTTACACCAAGAACAGTAACACTCGATGGAAGTTAAGGTTTTTGTATACATTAAGAGTCCCAGAAATGTGTCAGCTAAAATTAAATAAGCTTTATTTGGGGCTTTTTTTGGCATATAATAGAAGTCGTTACACTGAGGACCAAAAGGCTGCCTATTTAAAAGTTAAATGATATAGAGAAATGGAAATTGAAGTAAAGTAGAAAAGACCAAATAAGGCATCCAAATTGCTTATATCCTATTGGCAATTATCAAAGTCTGCCTATTTCTATCTTTTGTGCCAAAAGATTCTTTTCTGGTAGGACATCACAACAGTGGTTGTCCCTTGATTAACCGCTCATATCGTTTATTTGAACAATATTAAAAAGGATATGCAATTTTTAGCTTATTTTTTTGGAAAATGTATATTGATAAACATTGGCAGAGATATGTCACAAAGAGCCACTTAGAAAACATTAACTTTCCAAGATGAATTCCATAGTTAATATCTTCGACGCCTATATAAATGAAAGATGACTTTGGTCGACCTTCAACGTGATCTTGCACATTACTCCAGGGACACAAAGGATTCTTCCGGGATATTTTGTGACAATCTCCCTTGCAACGAATATGCCATCCACTGACACATTCGACCCTGAATTTTGTATACATAATTTGATGGGAATCGCAATGACCTCTACGAGTACCAAAAGGGTCACGTTTTGAAAGGATGATAAAGCATTAAGATATACAACTTGATTGAAGCGAGTACAATCACTCAAAACATCACCGCTCATGTTTGAAATTATCTTCTATTATAAACCAGCTGGATCTATTCGTGCAATTATGTACATTGAAAAATATTCTACAGCATTGAGATGATAAAGTCTTATAAATATATGGTTATAAATGAGTGCATTCTTTCGTATGCCAAGGTCATTATGCTTCGTTGCTGACATAAATAGAATTGCAGCGTGTATTCTTTCCAAGTATGTAAGTAAAATACATAGTAGATTGCTTTTTGTTTTCTAGCGTAATTGATGTCACAAGATATCTGTCTGGTATAATATGAAATCATAGTTCACCAGTTTACACGTACACCTTTAATTTCAGTCAAATAAACATAAACAACTGATAAACAGAGGAGCATATATTTCTACAACATTGCTTAATCAATTACAAGGTAAATAATTAAAGCAACCTCCTTACTAAATCACGACTAATAGCGGTAAACAGCGGAAACTAATGCAACCGGATTGGGACACCATCTCGTTTCTATTGTATATCAGCAATCAGCAATGTATTGTTAATATTATATGTAAATTACTTTATCTCCTTTTAGAGATGCTTCTCTCGTTTGCCTATTAACAAATGACCATTCCATTCTGTAAACATTCATAAAACACGAGATTTTTTGTAATTTCCCCACGTTTTCATCGGACTGTGGGCACTTTACAAATATATTTTAATAATTCTTACTCAACTACAAACCACAGCAATAGAATTTTTCTTTCTGATTACTAAAGTACTGTTCTCTTCGCTCTCCTTTACTGAGAACGGCTGACCCAGAGAGTTTGTTTTCTTTCAATGTAGGATTCCCATTATGAACACTAACTTCTTAAGCCATAATACGAAACACCTTATATTAAGGAACGAAGAGTCAAAAGTAAACGCATTCATTCCCTGGAAAAGAATATGAATAATTTGATAACGGTAATTTTTATTATTTTATGTTTTTGGAACAACTGTATGCTATTTGTCGCACAGTATATCAGCCAAAATTCCATTTTGGCGTGAAGGACCGAGAAACGAGTCACTGGTACCCAATTTACAAAAGGTAGAATTTTTTAAAATAAAAGATCGTTGATGAACACATTAGGAACTAGAGTTATACACATTATTTATCAGATTCTATTTTGATGGTACACATTGTAATAGTTTGCTATTATTATACCGAAATATTGTAGGAAAAATGCTGTATAAAATAAATACATGAAAATTAATATATATACAATTTTTTTAAATCACAAGGACTCTATAGATGTAAAGATGTGACTTACATTTCGAAACTCCTCTAAATTAAATCCTCCAAACTTTGTCTTGTGTCTGGAAGATTCCTCGCTGGATCCACTGTTGCCAAGTCTGTTGCTGCTGAGGCCTCCGCTGATGCCGCTGCCGCTGCCGCCATCTCCTCGACTCCAGTACCTGCTGTAAGATCCTGGTGGGAACGAGGACAAGGAAATGATCATTAGTATGTATGACTCAGTTAATAAATGACAACAGCATCGATCAAATAAACGCCGGTGCTAAATTCAAATTTTTGTTGAATGACAAATTGCTTCAAACTTGTTATGAAGATGTATGGTAAAAGACTTGCTGAAGTGTAGTGACAGGTACAAGTCTTAATTCGCAATTGTCTCTATTAGTTTCCATAAAAATATCTATTTATGATATAAACATTTAACTGTTTTCTTTACATAACTCAAGTTCAGCCAAATGAAATATATTCAACAAGTAATGTTTAAAGATTTCTGAGTAAAGTTCGTGCAAGATATAGATTAATACAGTGATAGAAATAAAAGAATAATGATTTGACTTAGAAACCGAAAATAAGAAAACTTTTTATGAAAAATAGAAAGAACATTTCCTTAAAGGACACGAAAGGAAAAAGGAACGCGATAGGGACGATAATTTACTTGAAGGACGTAAGTCGCAGGTAGTCTACAAAATACTTAGTTTCAGGAATGAATTGGCTTTTATAACTGAGAAGACGAATTAAGTTTGACACATTGTTCTCCTTTACCAGAGAGGAGAGGCGATGGTGAATTTAAATAAGAGGTAATATTCCTTTCGGAAAAAAACATACTCTAAAAAGATATGGCGATGCTCCATCAAGATCTCTTGATTGGAAAATCTGTAAAAGTGGAATTAGTGTTTGTCTATTCTTATTTGAAATCTCAGTTCTCCGGACTACGTTGAAGATGCTTCCATGGACACAAAGAAAAGTGGGGATCGTTCTTTTCGTGTAGGATTATATATATTTCACACACGAGCAGTTTCTTGTTTTCCAAAAAAATACTCTTAAATAATCTCCACGTGATATAGAAAATATCAGTGAAAGAGTAAAGAAATTTCAAACTGAACATCTGTTGAATGAAATAGACCTTTCGGAAGAAAGGAGTCTTTAGAAAGAGAAAGTATATACTGGTAAATGATGGCTTTACTACACCACCTGTTAAAACAGGGAAAATAAACGGCTGATCAAACAGTCACAGACTACCAAAAGAGTGATGGAAGTTATGTACCCATCCATAAATAAAGATTAATCTTCATTTATTACTGTTTAGCAATACAGTTCCAAGTCTAAAGCAACGAGGAGTATTCTTGTCACTTGAGCTTTCCCTTGGAAATCATTAAAGCTAATAATTGTCTCTGAAAATCTCGAGGCTCCTGACTGGTCATAAACGCAGGGGAAATTCACGGAAAGAAAAAGTTTCATTAGTCACGCCAAAACCGGCAAGGTTCTTGACTCACAATAATTACCCGCGAGTTATCGTCGCCAAAAGAAGACTGTTTTTGCGGGCAAATTTCAGTGTACTTTATCTGCAGACGAAACGACGATACACACACATATACTCTCTCTCTCTCTCTCTCTCTCTCTCTCTCTCTCTCTCTCTCTCTCTCTCTCTCTCTCTCTCTCTCTCTCTCTCTCTCCAGCTTTTAGTTAATATATCATGTCAATTCAGCACTTCCCTGTCAAAATAAAATGGACAGCTATTTTTGTCAAAATTTCTTAGACCACTCTTTATCATTACCGAAATAATGCTATTAAACCAAAATATATTCGGAAAGATTAGAAAGGCCTAAATTCTAAGAGATCGTGCAAAAATATCCTTAGAACCGCAAATAATAAAGTTTCCCAAACTTTCCAAGTAAACGAACCATCAATAAAAAAAACGAAAACACCAACAAAAGGATTTAAGAATTATTGTGCAGGACCTTCACAGACTATATTAATGCCTTTCTTTGATACTTTTGTATGGTAGCAGGGTAATTGTAAGGTCAATTTGATTATCGCACGTAAACTCTATGATAGAAGCATCGGTATACTGAAGGTTGTGAGGACAAAATAGATAAGAGGAAAGGGAGGAAGGCAGAGCAAAACAATATATACCCACGGAAGGATCATGCAAAAGTAGTAACAAAGGCGGGAAATACAGTACGAGAACACAATTTAGAAAAGATATCAACTAATGATTTTTTCTTTTCTGTTGCTTTTCCTTTTCAGAACAGCTGGAGGATATTCTTATATACGTAGACTGCCTCATGAAACTTTACTAGTAATGCTTCCGGTAAATGAATAGGTAAACGAATTACAGCAAAGGATTAGGTCGGTGATCGGTAGAAACTCAATAGTGACCCAGGTGGAAATCAAATTAAACAGATGGAAATAATCTAATGAAAAATTTCCCTTTTATAAAATAATATCCAGAATTATTATTACCGATATTTGAGAACAGGTTCAGCGCTTGCTGAAAGACGAGTCTTAAATTTAGCTGCTTACTTTAAAAAAAAATCTAAAATTTTCACGAATCAGTTGAGGTTATCATTTGGATAAGAGACAGAATCATCAATAATAAGAGCGGAGATTTAAATGTAATTCTAGGGAACAACAATGATAAATGTTGAAAGACTGGGATTCGAAAATACAACAAACCAAAACGTATTCATTCTGGTTACTGGTAAGAAGAAAAAAGTAGACTTGGGTTGGTTATATATCAATATAAACATTGAAGCAGAGAAACTTAAGGTGAAAGAGAAAGTAAAGGTTTTTTGTCAATAAAAAGAATATTTGAGCTGATTATGTCATACGCAGAACACACAAAAACCTGAAGACGACTGGATTTGCAAAAAAAGTTATTTTTTTCTCCGTCTGAGAATGAGCTGCGAATTTGAGCTGTTCATGTTAGACACAAAAAAGAAGTTTATGTGGTTTAAATTAAAACGAACGTACAAATAAGAAAATATACTTTTATCCTTCAGGTAAAATGTGGGGCATGTGTTGGGAAGCAAAGTTGTATCTGCAATGGGACCGAGGTTGTTTTTACCATGGATGATACAGACGAGGAGATATTTTTATTGGCATTTCTATGCGGTGATTCTTCTACTCCCTTCTTTTAGACGGAAGAACTAGAGATACGCTGTTTGGTAAGAGGCATCACCCTAAATGCAAAAATGTTACAACAACAACGACAATAATAATACTGATAATGAATATAACACTTACCGGCTGTTGAATGATGTTGAGTAGCATCGTCCAGATGATTTGTGTAAACAGCTAGCTGCGACTGCAGATTGTTCGTGTGCAGGAACAGCATGCAAGTAGAAGTCACGCTCACAAGCGCCAGTAACTCGCTCACCCTGGAAGATAAAACTGCAAACATTAAAAAAGAATTATTTGTAAAGTCTTCTTAGTCATAAGACTACGTATAAGTCGAGTATATTTTCTTTAAAGGCAATTCACAACAGTAATTTGACAACTAATCTTATGTTGGCATTTTATGATCGCTACTTTTATATGGAGAGAGAAAAAATATATAAAATATAAATAGGCGAAGGCTTCTTGACTTCCTTTCCCATAAAGTACAACAGGAGTTTTCAGATTGCAGACCTGTAATCTCGAACCATTGTATTGGATAGATGCAATAATGGTAAAAGAATATACATGAATAAGAAGAGAAGAAATGCAGCTAGTGTTTGCTTTCTGTTTTATTACTGTTGGCAGCATTTCGGGAACAAACTGAGCTTCGAGGAAATTCCTTTCCTTTTTAGAAGCTACACTACCCATGTCATACTTTTGTTATATGGTACCACATTGAGTCTAGATTGTACCAGAATACTTGCTCTAAAAGCTTCCATGGCACGATCGAAGGAAGGAGACGGGAACGAGATAGAAATGAAAGCGTTAAGAAAACAGGAAGTCAGACAGAGTTAGTTTCCGATAGCAGTCTCCCCTTCAGACAGCAAACACCTCTCTCCAAAATTTTGTCATATAAGAGACAAAGAAAAGCAGTTAGCCCTTAAGCTACGTCCTCAGCCTTGAAGTATCCGTACCAATAACATTTCAGCAAATGAAGATAATTCCCCTACTCCCCATTTAAGTATTTTCTTGCTCTGTTTTCCAGCCCATTCCCCCAGTCAATTAATATCTTAAATCAATTTTCATCATTGAAAGTATAGGAGGTACAACACTAATTTTTTTTGTAAACAAGTTTGTGAATAATGTGGTATTTCTGCGTTTCTTTTTATATTCATTTCCCATATCTCAATAGCTTTATGTAACGATTTTGAGGTTGCAACAACCATATGTATGTGTATATATTATCTTTTTATATATTTTTTTTTTTTGTTAATCACAGTCTATAGAGACTGGTGGTTTATATTGCGGGGTTCCGGATTGCATCCTTACTATTTGTGCTGTTTAAAGTGGCAAATCTTTTGTACAAGTCCTGAGGCTATAATTATCGGCTCCTACCTTCTCAAGATTACTTTTCAATGACTTAGGTGTGGTCCGAGCACTCCTATGGATATTGACATCACTTCTACTTGCATATTCTATACCTTTCTCAATTCAGTTCGTAAGACTGGAGGAGCTTAGGTTCAAGCCTTTGAGGAGGAATACCTGGCCCAGGGTTACTTGGAAACCCTTCACTGCTGGCACTGACATACCCTGGTCGACTTGTAGGTGCACCAAGAATTCCGCGATGACCGGAATTGAGTCCTTGAGGGGCTGAATGCCCTCCTTGTGACACCATTTGCCAAAGGTCCCCCATCTCGCTTAATATATGGCTCTCGAGGATTGTCTGAGGTTCGAGGTCATCTGGGCTGCTGCCCTCTTGGAGTACCCCTCTATCCTTAGCAAACGCTGGATAGTCTCCACATATGAAGAGAGAGGTTTTGTAGGCCTCCATGGAACTTCTGGAAGTGAGGCAGTCTTAGCAATTCTTGTAGCAGAGGCAGGGGCCACGGAGGTTCCACTGCCAAGACCCTCAGATCCGTGAACCACTCCTTTTCGGGCTACCACAGGGCTACCAGAGTCATTTTTGCCTGCTTCGCCGCACCCCCCCCTCCCCCAAACAGTTTAAGGTTTGCTGCAGTAGGGTAAACTCAGGGAAGGCGTATACGTCGAGGCCATCCCACGGGTGTTGAAACGCATCTTTCAGAGTTGGTGCTGGGTCCGGCACTTGGGAACAGAAGACCGGCTGCTTCGGGTTCAGCTTTGTTGCAAAGAGGTCCAGGCAGGGCGAACCCCACTTCTATATTACTGCCCATGCTACCTCTGTATGAAGGGACCATTCTACGGGCAACAAGTGACCCCTTCTGCTGAGACTGTCTGCGACGACATTCCTCTTTCCCGAGATGTACCTGGCCATCAGAGAGATGGCATTGTCCTCAGTTCAGGACTCGTCAGGGCTACCCTTCTTCCCAATAACGAGCTTGCTATGATGATGAGAGCCTTCTGTACTGCCAGAAGCTCAAGCTTGTTTATGTGGATGGCCTGCTCCTCAGGGGACCAACAACCTTTGGCTATTTTGTCCGTCAGGTGGGCTCCCCATCCCTCCCTGGATGCGTTTGTGAACATAGGAACTTCCGAAGGAGGATCCAGTAGTGAAACACCCGCTCGGGTGTTCCTTGGGTCCAACCACCACTGGAATGTCTCCCTGGTTGACTGGGATAGGGAATGCTTTGCTGACGGACACTGGATTGCTAGGACCTGTACCTCTTTCATGTCCCACTCAGCCAGACGCAGCATCAACTTTCCTCCGGGAACGAGCTTCTCCAGGGACACCATGTTTCCTGCCAGCCTCTGCCACTCCTTTAATGATGCCAGTTCTCTCCTGATGAGAGGCTTCGCCAAGTCTTCTAAATTCCCGATCCTCTCCTTCGTTGGAAAGGCCCTGACTTGCAGAAAGCATATTTCCATGCCCAAGTACACTGCCCACGTGGTTGGGGAGGGGTGCGACTTCTCCCAGACGAACACTACCCTGAGTTCCGTGCAGAAGGCCACTAACTCGTCCCTCTGCTCTGACAACTCCTCTCTGGACTCTGGGAGGAGTAACCAGTCCTCTACAAACCATAGTAATCACCGGCAGCAGGTAACAGGCTGTATGGCTACGCCGGAAAGTGGGTTAGCGGTTATGAAGACCTATAAGGTCAGGCTGCCCTTGCCACGCCATCAGCGGAAGAGCGGATCAGGTTACGTGGTTCCCATGCGGAGCTGCTGAGTGGGGATGAAGGTTACCGCTGAGAGAGCCACGCAACCCTGGAGCAGACGCATACATCTAGACATTACTGCTTGTAAAGTTCCAACAACCTTCTCTGACGCCTCTTTCGGAGAAGTAAAAGGCAAGGCGACGGTTCTGCCGTCCATCTTGCTAGGAGATTGACTCCTGGCCCAAGAGGGCGATACACGAGATCCTTTCTCTGACCAAAAGGTAACTTCCTCCACTACCGCAGGCAACACGGGCGACAGAAAAGGGCCGGAAGCACTTACCACAGACAAACAAACCAAAAGAAGGAAGAGAACCACTGCCCTTCCTCATGGGTGACTTGTTCCTCTTGCCCTTCTTCTTCTTTCTTGTGGCCATCTTGGCCCACTGGGCATCCCTCCAGCCCATACATTCACCGCAAGTGTTGTTCTGTGAACATACATGACCTCGACACGAAGTACACAACACGTGGGGATTGACTTCCACGTGGGACAAAAGAGCTGCACATAGCCTACCACCAACACCTGGTCAACAACGTTGCACTCGCACAGATTCCATAATAGGAGATCGAGGGACATGAGATCCACACAAGTAACACACACTGAGCACAAAGGAAAATTCTGACAAAAGCAAGAGAGACGGAGGTCGAACGCACACAAGCACGACCAGAGGTTGAATGGTTAATGGGGACCTAGGAAGGTTGTCTGAAAAGTCCCTCTATGGCATGATGGGTAAAACAAGAGAGGTCAGGGTCACGCAGGTGAGAAGGAAGGGGTTCAGGGGACAGGCCTGTTAGGGGTAAAACCTTTAGTCACAGAGATGACGATTAAGGGGTCCAAATTTTATTGTGCCGTGGCAAGGAATCGTATCGGAGTATATATATATATATATATATATATATATATATATATATATATATATATATATATATATATATATATACATATATGTGTGTATATATATATATATATATATATATATATATATTTATACATATATGTGTGTGTATATATATATATATATATATATATATATATATATATATATTGATTGATTGAATTATTGATTGGTTTCGCCTGGGGCTCTGATCCTTAGGTCGATAAGAGAATGCGGACATTAATGTACCAAAATATATGGCTTATTTGAATATGAATAACACGTATAAATGTGCAAAATTTATCATTGATCAAATGCCGAGTACAAACATACTAATTAGCAAGGATGGTGAAGATGGGTTCATTTCAATTCTAAGTACAAAAAAAAACCTGAATTCGACAGGTATAAGCACAGAAGAATTGTCATTGACTTTTATCTTTCTTTATGGCTGAGTGGTATGTCACTGTTGTTACAAGTTTCCTGGACCAGATTAGATTTCCGGAAGGTCGGAAGCTATTGTCTTTGAGTGGTTTCGTCTGGGTCGGTAAGAGAATCCCGGACATTAATGTATCAAAATATGTGGCTTATTTGAATATGAAAAAAGAAAAACGTCTATATGTGCAAAATTAATCATACACACATATATATACATACATTTTGTGTAAACAAATACAGTATAGGCTATACATATTCACGCATATATGAATATGCATATATATTTTACATATATATATATATATATATATATATATATATATATATATATATATATATATAATTGTTTGAACATATTCATATAAAATAGTTGTGTTTAGTGATTTATGGGAGAAATTATAAAAGATGGTAAAAGACTTGAACAGAGAAAGCAGAAATGTAGGACTGAATATGAATATGAGTAAAACTAAGATAACGTTCAATGAAAATGCAAAGAAACAACAAATAAGAAGCGGAGCCGAAATTAAAAGAAGAGGAAGCATGGAACGGAGATCATTTGGTAAACAAAATGAGATTATGAAAAGTAAAATGCCAATTTCTCTTAAAAGAAAAGTATTTAATGAGATACCAGTACTGACTTTTGCATCATAAATTTGGAGCCTTAATAAACTAGTTACACTTCAAAAAGCTATGGAAAAATAACGATGATAATAACGCAAAAAGCCAGATAAAGAGTAACATGGATACGAGAGCAAACTAAACTAGAGAATATTCTAACAACTTGCAAGAAAAAGAAATGGACATGGGCAGGACATATAATGAGAATGACAGATAATATATGGACATAAAGAAAAACAGAATGGGGCCCAAGAGATTGTACACGAAACAGGGAAAGGAAGAGAAGACGATGGATAAACTAGCTAAAAAAAAAAAATGGGTATAGACTGACATAGAAAGACAAACTATAAAGTCCTTGGATTAGAATTGGAGGAGTCTGCATTCAATTACAGACGTTAAATCAGTACTTATCATGGAGATAACCGATTATTGCCCTAACCACAAACATATTTCGATATTCTTAATTACTCTGATCTTGACCTCATATATAAATTAGATAAAGTTTTTCCTAGATTAGCTAATAAAATCTACGCGAATATGAATAAAAATCATTTGTATGGAGAGATTAAACAAGTTATGAACTTCGTGAAATTTTACGTTTTAATCAAAACTTTCTGGTGAATTATTCCAAATATCGGTTTCCATATCATCTGATATTACACCTAAATCTCATAGAAGTGGACTCCTCAAACATTTATCCTTCCCTACCAAGTGTAAATGTGTAAACAAAATCTGTAACTTGAAGGTTTTTTTTATCTTTAAAAAATGCTAGAAGTATATAAAAATATAAAAGCAACGAGACCGGGAAATCTGCAATCATATCATTCCAAAGCATGGGCAACCTGCGGCCCCCGGGCCACATACGGCCCTTGATGTGTTGTTGTGCGGCCCTCAAGACTTTCTAGGTTACTGAAGCCCTATATATTTATAACAGTAATCATCATTAGAAAATAATGAAAGATGTCAGTTTTACGTAAAACTTTCACATTAAGATAAACAAAAAATGGAAGAATTGCAAGAAAATTCCGTTATATATTTGACAAGCAATATTTTTTGCACATCTATTATCATGCAGCCCTTTCTCACTTAGATATATTTGAATGTGGCCCCCAGTTGAAGAACAGTTGTCCATGCCTGAATATTGGACTGAAGCATACATAATTCATGCAAAAAGAAAAGTGCTGAGCAAACTGTTGCAGAAAGTGATTCGGCTTCCTTGGATTCAAAATGGGAGACCTGCAGCGGTGAACGGTTCAGCGACTTGTGGTGTCTCTCATATTTAGGTTACGAGCCAGATCGAATTTCGGATCAAGAGCCATGACATTGCTGTATTGCGGTCGTCGTTAAAGAATCTTCCAGAGAGAGAGAGAGAGAGAGAGAGAGAGAGAGAGAGAGAGAGAGAGGGAGAGAGAGAGAGAGAGAGAGAAAGAGAGAGAGAGAGCATCCACTAAATAATGGAATCGTCAATAAGTTATTATAAATAGAGGGAGTAAAATCTTATAATCGCAACCCTTTCTCTTTATATAGGCACAGTATTAAACATGAAGCGTGTTAGGAATAATCTTTCTATAGAAGGATTATCACGTGTGCCTTAAGAGCTTAAAACAATATGGTGATATGAAATGCAATAATAGAATATTATTTATACCTATTATTACTATCATTAATTCATTGCTATGTAAGTGCTCAGCCATATGTATAGTATATCAATAACGTAAATGAATTGTATTTTCTAATGAAATTACTAGCCTACACCACACAGATTTAATGCGGTGTATGGCGCGGGAAAAAAATTATGGCGATGTATGAAGTCTAGAAAGCAATACTGCACACGTGGAGGTTATAAGGGAGGGAACCTCATTTAGGATGATTCTCGAATCTAAAATTATGTTGTGCCTTAGTAAATATGGGTTGGTTTATGAAAGTGTTTTTATCAAGTGAATAGGAATAATTATTTTAGTTACATCCTATAAAATGATGTAAACGTAAACTTCTTTTATTACGAAGATCCTTACGAGAGCATTTTGGGAACAATGGTTTATGATGTACTGTATCACGTGACACAGCCGTAAGATACTGATCCTTCTATTATCTTGTGCTGTCTTTGATCTCTGTAATAATAACTTCATTGTGTTTGAATTGCTCAAATGTTAATATGACTGTCTAATTATGGTACCATTTTTTTTATGGTACTCTTGTATTAATATAACTGTTTAAGCATAGTGCATTTTTTGCATTTGAATTGCTTAAAGAAACGAGGTGTTAAGAATTCTATATAATTGCTGTTTTGTCAATCGGTCTAATTACCAAGCTTAGCTTTTACATTGCTTGCTGTTAACGAAATTAAGTAGTGTATTAATCTGTTGATCGAACCCAATGGTATAAAGAGACCCATCTTGTGCATGTTGCAGCTCACAAGCGTCTTGTATTTTTTTAAATGAATACGATACTTTGGATATTTCTTAGGATTTAGCACAGGCGAGTGTGGATCGAGATGTAATTTGAATTTTCATGTAAATTATTCAGTGAAACCTGCCTGATGTCGCTCAATTTGCACTACAGTGGTATTTTTGTTGAAATTTCATATTCTCTCTGAATATGTTATAGACTTATATTTTTGTAAGCCTTCACCATCATTTAATCTTTTGTCATTTTTTTTTTTTTATAACTTTTACCACTTCTAGTCTGGAAACTATTACTCTAAAAACTAGTTAAGGTGTAGACCTAAAAGAACTATAAATTAGATCATTGCAGAAAATTGCTTATTCTGGTTGATTTTCTGAACTTTTAAAACGACCAACTCTAACAGTATGAGTTAACATGCAGGACTATAGGCATGCATACTTTCAATTTATGACAATCTATCGAATCCCTAAGATTAAATCAAATAAAACAGAAATCCATCAACTTATTTCATTTGAATAGCGGAATGTAAAAGAGAAATATGAGGGACGTCGTTTGCAATTTACAATTTGCAATGTCCAATCTCTGAAGTAGACGGTCATGAAAAGAAACTTAACTAATTATGTGGTTACCTTTTTCGTTTCCGAATGAAAGTGTACCATAATAATAATACGTATAATAATCACTGGCCTATTCTGAGTTAATTTGTTGCTATAATAAATTAGAGCTGAAT
>NC_090728.1:72464157-72471657 GCF_036898095.1 Palaemon carinicauda
ATATATATATATATATATATATATATATATATATATATGAGGAAAAACTATTGCCGAAATCAGTCCATATTGCTCTGCATAATTCTAAATTCTGTATTATCCTCCAAAATATCAGTTTATCATTTTCTAAGATCTGCTTCGCCAAGGGCTACTGCACTCATATTTTAGCTTAAAGCACTAAAAGTATGTCAAAGAACCACATGACTGAATCAATTGTTTTATCGATTCATAATCGAAATCGCTGAAACCCGTAACGAACATAATTTCGGTGTACAACAATGGCAAGTTTATATATTTTCGGTAGCTCTAGACATAATTTGCCTATCAATTGAAACTAATAATATACAAGTTTTTTTAAGACTACACCCGAATAAACATGCCAGCAAACTTTCAGGCAAACACGTTTATCAATTCTTGAGCTGATTAATGTTTTAGATTAGACATTAGAGCTAAGCCTAGAAGGTTACCAGGTTGCGTGACAGATCAAAGAAAATATTGGTATATTGTTTTAAATTGGTTGTATTAGCAAGGTTTAACCCTAAACAATAAGTGTGCCAACTGTTTAGTTACTTGAATAATATGGCAGGTTCTTACTTTCGACAGGAAATCTGAGATCATAGCTAGGCTACCTGAGCATATTGTGACGGGAACACAGGAAGAGTTAATATAAAGGCGGCTTCCAAACAACTAACTTTATTTACAGAAGACTTATAAGCCCCTCAAGGGGTCACATAAAGGTGAAAATGGCATGTTCACAATCAACGGTTTCTGTTGATAAGGTTGAAAATAGCATAAAAAATAGATCATATAACAATGGAATCATAATGGAACTTAAATGACCTTGTTACATTCAACAATTTTTTACTTAAGATTCCAGTGATGATTGTAGTATAGAAGAAAACGAATATAATGTATCTTTTATTGCATGTGCATTGCTTGCTGCACGTGTATTACATGGCTCCCCCTCTGAAACAGACATGCATTTAAAAGAGGGCGACCAGCCCTACTGTTGGTGATCGTCTTGGAGGAGATACACTGGAATAAGGCAGTCAGTGGTGATCTAATCTTCTTTATCACGAACGTTGAGGAGGAAAGCTTTTAGGGTATAACATACATTGGCTCGTATGTGAGGGCATAAGTGGATGCTTGCAAGCGTCGCTGCACACGAAGAAATGTGTTGCAGTGCATAGGTCTTTCGGTATGTACTGTTTTGGCAGAGTCTTGTAAGTCTGACGGCAGGGGGTAAATTTACCCACAACTTGATGTAGGAATGTAGATCCTCAGAGGTTGTGGTCAACAGAAAAAAATCCACAGGGACAACCAGCAGGTCACTATTTATCATTTCAGCTGCTGAAACATCCTTGGTGTCCTTGGGAGTGGTCTTCAGTCCAAGGAGGACCCCGGGAAGTTGTAGAAACCAACTGTAGTCGTTTCAGCAGAACATCAAAGTTGTTATGAGGGTATGATGGAAATGTTCCACTATTCCGTTGGCTGCGGGGTTGTAAGCAGTAGTCTGATGTAGAGTGATACTGAGAAGATGCCCTAATGATGTCCATAATTGAGAGGTTAAAGTGGTACCTTTGTTGGAAGTGATACGCTCTGGGAAGCCAAAGCTTATCATCCATCTAGAAAGTACGGCACTAGATATAGCATCTTGCATGGGGATAGCTTCTGGCGAGTGAGTGGAGTGATCGATGGCTGTGCAATGGTGACGGTGTCCTTGTGAAGTGGGTAGGGGCCAACCATGTCATCATGAATATGGGCAAAATGACACTGAGGTTTATGAAAAGTGCCCGCACCCAAATCCATGTGTTGATACACTTCTGAAGTTTGACATGAAATACATGTGCAAACTCAATCCTCTGTATCTTTAATAATACCATACCATATGAATTTCGACTTCAGCATCTGTGCAGTAGATCAAGTAGATCAAGGCATAGTGTGTAAAAGGTCATGGATCAATAGAAATACCTGTCAACCTGTGGCGACAAGTATCCACGAATATGGCCTACCAGTACTGATATAACGGAGGAGGGTCGCGTTGGAGCCATCAAGGCAATATCTTTCCTATGGAGAGACATGCAGGATGTCTTGCACGTTTGGTACTCGTAGTCCTTTCCTTGGACTTCTGACAAAACCTTGTAATCCATTCCCAGGTGTTCTATGACCAGCGTGTTTGGAAAGGGCATTGACAACAGGATTCAGTTTACCATGGATGTGTTGAATAGAAAAATTGTAGAAATGGCAAAGATGTCAATATTGATGGGCAGACCAGGCACCAGAATGTCAAATAAAGGCGTGCACAAAGGGCATGTGGTCCATGTGAAAGATAAAGGACGTTCTCTCTAAGAAATGACGGAAGTGAGGGACAGCCAAATACACAGACAGTAGTTCACAGTCAAAGGTAGAGTAGCTGGATTCCGCCTTGGAAAATTTCCTACTGAAGAAGGCCAATGTTTAAGTACTGCCCCAACAGCGACTTCACTAGTATCAGTGGGGGTGGAGCATAGGAGGGGTGCAGTTAGCATGGGAATGGTGAGATCCGCAGCAGTTAACAAGGCTTTCTTTGCGTTAAAGATTGTTTTTTGGCTTGCTGTCAAGGGAGTTGCAGAGGGGGGTGAGTGTGGCAGCAACGGCTGGCAAGAACTGGTGATGGTAGTTCACCAAGCCTAAGATCTCTTGCAGTGCTCTGACAGTCGAGGACCTGGGGAATTTCTGTACTGGTGAAACCTTCTCACATGGGGTGAACACCCTTAGGGGTGATGCAATAACCGGAGAATGCCACTTCCTTGCCACCAAAGGTACCCTTGCTGTACCTGATTACAAGACCGTCATGCTACAGGCAGTTGAGGATGATGCATAGGTGACATAAGTGGTCATATTTGGAGGGGGAGAATTTTAGTATGTCATGTACAGAATGTAACATATGCAGAAGGGAAAGTCCCCTAAGATACCATCCATGAGTCATTGAAACGTGGCCCGTGCATTACCAAGGCGAAAGCTGGAGTAATTGAAAGTATATGTGTCAAAGGAGGTGGTGATGGCATTCTAGGGATGTCTTCTGGGTTCATGGGCATCTGATAATACCCCATCGGAAGGTCGAGGGTTGAGAATACTTTTGGGTAGTAAAGGTAGGTGGTGATGTCAGCAATGTTGGGGAAGAGGCAGCAGTCTGGTTTCATCTACATGTTATGATGCCTGTAATCCCACAAGAGCTTAGTGATCCATCTTTCTTTGGAACAATGTGCAGGGGTGACAGTCATGGGCTTGAGGACTAAGGACAAAGTACCATTTCTTCCATTTTGGCGAATCTGCATTTAGCAGCTGCCAAATGGTTTGGTGACAAATATCTGAATCTTTGAAACACCGGAGGCCCCATTATTTTGATACTGTGCTTGGCAGGAACTATCGGTATTTGGCGTAGTTTTGGCCGAAGGATGCCGGGATATAAAGTGAGGAGGTGGGCGTAGGCTTCAATGGGCATGCTGATGCGGAGAGCGAGATCAAAGGGAGGTGATAAAGGCATGGACGAGTAAGAGCTCCCGTTGACTAAGCGCTAATGTGGGACGTCAACTGTGAGGTGGAAAAGGGCTAGAAAATCTGCACCAATGAAAGGTAACGTAATGTAGGCAATGAGGAAATTTCACCAGTACTTGGCACCCCAAATGACAGTATCAGTGGGGGATGGCATTTCTGTTAGAAACCCACAGAGGAACATCAGCAGTCTTGGAATGGCAAGGTTGCACCCTTAAAAGGGAATGTGGCAGAAGGGAACAGCATGCATCAGTATCTAGTGGAAATTGCACATTAGATCCAGAATCATGCAAAAAGGAAATAATAAATGGGGAGGGCACTGCTACGTGCAATGGCCTACTTGAATGTTTTTTTACCATTGACATCTAGTTGCACATTTCTTAGTAGCAGCCCCGAATCTGGAATGGTAGTTGCAGAACAGAAGGTGAGGTGCATCATCCAGAGGCTGTTGAGGGTGTCGGTTGGAGCTCAGTTGGGTGTGTGTGGCTTTGTCATTGCCCAGGCTTGTCACAAAGTAGGCGTTATTGGCTTACCTCGTTAACCTCTACTTCAGTCGGTGCTGTATAATTGTCCTCTTCATCAGGAGTGGAGTTATTGATGGAGTTCACAGTAGAGAGGTAGCTGTCCATGAGGGCATTGACTCTGCCCGCCAAGTCCTTAACGGGCAAGGTGTCAACATCGGGAAGGTCAGCTCGCACCAGTTCCAGTAGGTGTTGTGCCTGAAGTGCACAAAGGGCCTTTACTTCACACGGAGAACCATCTGCAGCAGGTTGAAGGTGAGTAATACTGATTATTTCCCTGAAGGCCATCAATGCCCTCTGATCCTCCAACTGTTGTTGAGAGAGCTGGAAAAACTTGGCTGCATGGGCAGCTGGCGATGGTGAGTATTGCTCTAGGAGGAATGATTTGAGGGCATCATACTATATGGGGGTATCCCTTTGCTCAAAAGAGCCAGTCTGAGATTTCTGGGAAGATGTCATTGGGATCACAGCGATGAAATACTCAGCTTTGGTGCGTAAGTGGATCACGGCTTTAATGCCGAACCGAAACACGGAACTGAAACCAGGCAAACACACCTCTGCTGGCGAAGTGTGGGAGCCTCATTGTGGCAGCGTGGACAGAAGAGTCAGGATCGGTGGTGGGCATCATTGAAGGCTACGGTGAGCTGCGGGGCGGGCTGGGTCACAAATGTGCCGGGATCGGAGGATGAGTTAATATAAGGCAGCTCCTAAAAAACATACTTTATTTACAGACAATACAGATATTTATAGGACCCCATGGGGGTTACATAAGGTAACAATTGCATGTTCACAATCAACAGTTCTTGTCGATAAGGCTGACATTGGCATAAAAAATAGATACCATAACAATGGCATGATAATAGAGTTTATATGTGCTTGTTACATCCAACAACGTTTTTAAATGGAGTCCAATACGTTTTTTTAGATACTTTGCACATTGTCCAATACCATTAAATTCAATGATTCACTGTTCCATTTTTTCATAAGTCCAGCAAAAACACTGAGGGGTCAGCCATGCTAGTTTGGCCTTTTACTCAAAATGCTAATAATTAAAATAAAGAAGAAGCACGAGACGAGTGCACACCTACGCCAATGTCAAACCTCTACGAGTACATGTTACAAGATGTGGTTACCCGTTGGGGTCTACAAAATTATTCAGGTTAATACAAGTTAATCTCCACTGAAGCTCTCTTTTCAGAAGTAATGGTAGACTTTTGTTTCCATAATCTACGTTACTGTCTGTTTCTTAGGCCAGGAAACAAGACAGAGCAATCCTAAAGGTCCCTTCTCACAAAAGTTACTGTAACTTAACCAACCACCTGTTGGTTACAGTGACCTTGACCTTTAGTAGAACCTTTGTATAAATCCCCACGTGCTCTTTGGCGTAATCTTCCTAACAAAAAAACATAAATACAAGCAGAAATGTAAGCAAGCAATCGAGTTAAACCCAAAAACGGAAGGTACTTGTGAAAATATAATAATAATAATAATAATAATAATAATAATAATAATAAAAAGAAAAAAACAGTAATAATAATTATAATATAAAATACCCCCAAAAGTCGCGCTAGTGGTTGAAACAATGTTAATGAAAGACATCCGGAAGATCAAATGCCGGGAACACCATCATACCCGCACCATTTATGTATGGTACTTGACCTAACCATCGGGGTAATCATTTTCTCTGGTATTATTATTATTATTATTATTATTATTATTATTATTATTGCTGTTGTTGTTGTTGTTTTATTGTTATTAATATTATTACTATTGTTAGCTAAGCTACAATCCTAGTTGGAAAAGCAGGATGGTACAAGTCCTCGGGCTCCAAAAGGGAAAATAGCTCAGTGAGGAAAGGAAATGAATACAGTAAATCATATGTGAGAAGTAAAATAAAAAAATAAAATATAGAATATTTCAAGATTAGTAACAATGTTAAAATAGATCTACCATGTCAACCGTGAAAAGAAACTTATATCACCCCCTTCAACATGAAACCATTTGCAGCAATTTTGAACTTCTGAAGTTCTATCGATTCAAGTACGAGATTGGGAAGATTGTTCTACAATCTGGCCACAGCTGGAATGAAACTTCTAGAATACCGTTATTTTCATTGTTTTTGTATAATTCAGTTTACATCAACAACATCATCATCATTATGATGAAGATGATGATGATTACCTTGGCATAAAAAACAAGTGTAGATGCTTTAAGATAACAATACTCATTCTGAATGTCAAGCAATAAGAAAAAAATGAATTTAAGAGGGAGGGACGAACCTGGAAATCTTACCTCGCATTGCTATATATCATTGCCAGTCAAGCATAATTTTTCCCCGATCATGCGCATCTGAATAGAAACGCCTTTAGAAAAAATAGACGTTATTACTAGGAATCAACTGAACATTACTGCTCATGGCGTGCATGTAACTAGTGCCATATAAAGAGCTCCTCTTCCTCATTCCTCACATCACCCTCTCCATTGCCCTCTTTGGCACACTGTCTACGGAAATTTCTATAAATTTCTCCTCAGACACTTATTTTGCAGTCATATAGATCGCACCACACAACCTACGAGTAAAAATCAGGAAAAGTTTTGAGTGACAAGCCTCATTAACTTAACCCACCTTCCCTAACAGCCTTCATATGTGTAGCAACCAAGCCCTTCTTAATAATAATAATAATAATAATAATAATAATAATAATAATAATAATAATAATAATAATAATAATAATAATAATAATAATAATAATAAGAACAATGCCATATCAGCAGCAAATGACTAATCTGTAAAGACTAGTAGTAATCCATCGGGTGGAACCTCTTACTTCAGAGGTAAGATAAATGAAGATGAATCTTAAAAAAATGTGCCAACGCCAAGACATATTGGATTACATTCGTGGGTGAGGTGAAAAGCTTTAGACACGTTCTAGTAAATCCCGTTGTGCGTTTCCTCATCTCTAGACAGTGAATTAAAAATGAAGACTACTGTAGGTAGCCACTTCCTCCCTATACAGTATACCTGCTAAAGTACCAAGAGGCTACCATCGTTTGGAACCCGCTGTGGGGGACAGACACTCTAATTATACATTAAACACAAAAACATTAACATAATGTCCATGATGTCCCTGTACTTATATCTTTCATGCTTTCGAAAATCTACTGTCGATATTACCTTCATAAGAACGAATACAGTAATCATATTGAATAGAAGAAGAAATAATCGCCAACGAAAAGCCATTTGATCGGGGCCTCAGCAGAAGGACTACAATACGGGTCCAACAACAGCAATATCCGCTGCGCTTGATTTATAAGACAAGAAATTACCAGAATTTCTACGCATAAGAAAATGTCATAATATATTTATTAATCACTATGGATTAACGTACATCTCCATGTGTGTATATATACTGTATATACACACACACATATATAAATATATATA
>NC_090728.1:72474157-72491657 GCF_036898095.1 Palaemon carinicauda
CCCTTCGCACACCTCCTTTCCAATCGTTGTGCTCTCGCTGCCAAGTCGAGTGGCAGTCCATTGGTAATCAAGTGGTAATTGAGCGGTATGCTAAAGCCCTCTCAATAAATCTCACGGGAATCCGCACTAGTCACGATTATTCGTAAGGTTAATCCCATGTTGAACGCAGTAGGCGGCGACTCCCGTTTAACTCGCCCTTCAACAATCGCCGAAGCCCAGGAATAAGCGAGCGGGAATCTAGCATGCAGCGTGCAACAGGTCGTTTCGACATAAAAGAGCAGAACAGTCGCTAGACTTTCCGCCATTCCTCGGATTTTTTTAACATCGAAGAGCTTAGTTGCAGATGTGTGACCCCAGCCCTATCAACCATGCTATCAAAATAATCCTTGCCCCACAAGAAACGTCTATGATAAGGGAATTTTCAGTGGATATGACCTACTGTACATTCCCAAACGTAAAATTAGTGTTATATACTGTATATATATATATATATATATATATATATATATATATATATATATATATAGATAGATAGATAGATAGATAGATAGATAGATAGATATACCAGTATCTGGTTATGTTATGTGCCACGGAACATTATAGACAAAAGGAATTTTACCATAAAGATATCATTGATTTTCTTTTGAGGCATAATTCTCATGTTTCTCTTAAAGAGCATTGCATTCAGTTTTCCTCTGACGCAGATGACCATACTTCGGTGTTTTCTCAGATTGTCTTCTAGCTTCTCATTTCAAATAGATATGAAACTTTCTGTATGAGCAATTCTACCATGTAAACCATATTAAATTGATAATTCAGTATGTTGTTAACTGTAGAGAGAGAGAGAGAGAGAGAGAGAGAGAGAGAGAGAGAGAGAGAGAGAGAGAGAGAGAGAGAGAGAGAGAGAGAGAGCAGTAATTCCTCCCAAACGATCCCGACTAACTTCCCTCCAATATCTATCAGTGTCGAAATATTAAAAACGTTATTATCATTATTGAGCGTTAAGGGGTTTCAACTATTTTCTTCTAACAATATTGTTTTTTGTGAACACATGACCAAAGTTATAGATACTTTTAGTATAGAAGTCATAGTTTAATACAATTTTAGGATGCAGACAATGGCTAGGTTAAGTAAAATTCGGAAATCAAATAACCTGAAATTCCATATAAAAATCAGACTATATATCAGTTTAGTGAGATCGGTGTTACTCTATGGACATGAGTCATGAAATGACAATGAAACAATCCCCAATAGATTTAGTAAATTTTAGAACAAAGCCTTCAGAAGGATATTGGGAGTTGACTGGTAGGACAGGATTATAAATGAAACTATAAGAGAGATTACTCGAGTGGCATATGTCCATATGTGGATGAGATCATGATGAGATGGTTTGAGCATGCTCTTCGCACTCCCCAAGATAGATTAGTTCACCAAACGTTCAGCTGGGCTCCACAAGGCACTAGGAGAGTTGAAAGACCCAGACCTACATGGCTGAGGACTATAAAGCGCGAAGAAGGAGATGATGAATGAAGAAGTATTGAACTAAAAGCTCAGGATAGAGACGACTGGTGAAATCTAACCGAGGCACTTTACGTCAATGGGCGTAGGATGTGATGATGCTGATGATGATGTCCTGAAACCAATGCTTGTAAATAATCAACTGACTCGGTCAGAGCATCTTTTCTACTCTTCCGACCTCTAAAGTCTTGATTTTATTCGTGTGTATTTTTTTTTTATTATTCAAAAAAAAAAAAAATTCTTCCATTATGTACTACTTTTGAAAATACCTTAACAAGAGATAAAATCTCAGGATCATATGAGAGTTTCATTTTTCTTATAGGGATTTTGTATTCAAACATCCCGTGTTCGTGCGTGAGTTCTATACTGTATATGAATTATCATTACTATTACCATTAATAGCCAAGCTGTAACCCCAATGGGAAAAGAATATCAAGATATATTAACAAAGGAGACAATTCTGAACAGGCACGTATCATATAAATATAAAACGAGTCTTTTGTCAACTGCTTAACAGATGCAAACTTCCACTGATTCAGCCATATGATTGGGAGGACCATTCCATAATTTGATCACTAAAATACTGTGAAGTATTGAACCTTATAAAAGAAAATATAAAACGGTATTATGTTATAGATGGTAGCTACAGTCTGGGAAAATCTGAGAGAGAGAGAGAGAGAGAGAGAGAGAGAGAGAGAGAGAGAGAGAGAGAGAGAGAGAGAGAGAGAGAGAGAGAGAATAGTCTCTATTAAAATCTAGCAATAAGAACGTATGGATAACATATAGGATACTGTATACTTTTGAACAGGAAAACACTTATGAAAATAAAAGCACTGATTTGGAATACAGTAGACACTTGCAAGCGCAAAAATGCCAATTCGTAGACCGGTCATCATTTGACAGAGAATCATAACATTTCTCAAGCAATCCACAAGAATATAAAATACGCCCTTTTCCTATGCAACAAACAGACGTGCTTCCCCGAGGCCTAGAATTGCTAAAGGTTCTCTCGCTCGACTGTCGATGAGCTTTCTTAGCGGGAAAGGTCCCGTTAAAGAAGCCGGAGCGGACACCACTGTAGATTTCCAGTTCCAGTTGCCAGAAGTAGCGGGATCCTAAAGAGGAGACACACAGACGTAACTACACACAAACCAGGGTCTAATTCATAGTCGCCGGAAAGGTCGGCTCTCCTATGGAGACATTAAGGCTCCTCGTCCTAAGGGCTTCAACTCTCGGCTCGTCTAGTCTAATCGCTCTCAAAATCACTACTCCCTAACATCAGAGATAGTAA
Organism: Palaemon carinicauda; assembly: GCF_036898095.1. NCBI lineage: Eukaryota > Metazoa > Arthropoda > Malacostraca > Decapoda > Palaemonidae > Palaemon > Palaemon carinicauda. The sequence goes on from NC_090728.1 coordinate 72,476,967, forward strand.
TAACATAGTAACTATTATTTTGCTTTAGCTCTGCTGATTCTCTCATTCCTACTGTACAATATGTTTCTGTACACTGCGGAAGAGTAGACTACAAATATTTTCATCTACTTTACAAGAGGCGATATTCAAACAGGATAAGTATTATCAATCTAAACTCTAGAACGGAAGTCAAAAGAAATCATGAGAATGACAGATAAGACATCCACCAAAACTGTACTGACTGTCATCATGCTAATCCCTACAATCAGCCGACGCTGACGGGCTGCGATTCTGGGAACAACTGGCAATGGACACTTCACAATCACTGCAACTCATACTTACCAAACACGGTCTTAATTTTAAGAAAGCAGTCAGAGAAAAACACTTTCATATAATGATAATTGTTATGCTATGGTACTCTTGAGAAACATGTATTAGGATTTTTTTTTCTTTACAGATTTCTAGACGATTTATAAGATCAGTTAAGGTGATACAATTTCAGACACTCATACTTCAGTATGTATTAAAATAAAATCTTTTAACAAGACGAAAAAATTCTGACCTTTGTTGAACTCATTAAACCCCCAAGAAAACCACTTGATAAAAACTTGAGGGAATGCATCTAGACGCACATCAGCTTCCCGTCTTGTGTGTTGTTTACTATGAACATGAAGACGAGAAGAGTTATGAACACCAACCTGTTCTGGCACAAATTGAACCAGTTTCTCCAGTGCTGTTTTTATCTTGAATGAGAAGCATAGACGCAGGATATCGTGAAAGGTTCTACTGATAAACCAATGATACCTAAGAAAGACAGATCTGACATTCTTTTTGTTTACTGTTCAATTCATATCGATTTGAGAAGGAATCAAAGTTCAGTCACAGGAGCCAAGTCTTTCCGCTCTACAAATACAAACTCCTACTCTTCATAGAATCCATAGAAGCAAAAGGCGTTTCGTCGCCTCTTTAAAACGTACTGTTTACATTCTTTAGATTAAATGTAATTTTTTAATAATCAAGCTACCTAGCCAAGCTTATAGTACACACTCATTGTTTAGAAAAAAATTAAAGCATCCATCCATCTATCTATCTATCTATATATAGTGTATATACATATACATATATATATATATATATATATATATATATATATATATATATGTGTGTGTGTGTGTGTGTGTGTGTCTGTGTGTATGTGTGTGTGTTTCTGCGCGTAGAAAGAGGAGGCAGAAGTGTACGAATACTTCAATTCATATACTTTTCTAAATGTAAATGAAAAGTCCCACGTTCATCACTTGCTGATACATTTAGAGGACTGAAATGCTTCTTGGCGGCTCGAAAGAAATTCCCATGTTAAGGTCATCTTCTTCCACATAAATCTGAACAAAATGTTTCAAAAGAGACCAGAAAAGTTATAATTCTCTCTGCCAGTCCATGTTATCGCATTAAAAAAAAAAAAATAACATAGTTTCCAAATCCTATGAAAAACTTTTACTAGATACAATGCTCGTTAATTATTTTGGCTTGAAAAAAAAATGATAACAATAACGCAATTTTAATAGTATATAAACAACCTACTACACATACACTTAAGTATAATTTACCATTTTAACGCTAAATCTTTTTCAGAGATGAACTATTCTTACTAATATAAATAAACTGCAGCATGTTTCCCATGTGAATTCGAAAGTCTTCCTAAAGATAAATAAATCTTGGTATATAAATGAACCAATTCACAATAGCCTATACTTTTAACGTTGAAAGACAAGCAATTAACAAAATCTTGTACTTTCTCCTTTTGAAGAAGAACGGATTCTTCGAAGAAAGTCAAAATTCTCGTCTAAAGACTATCATGAAGGAAAAAAATGGTCGAAAGTGATGACTCTGCAAAATCAGAGGGCGCTCCTTCTAACCGACACCCGCTGTATTTCCTCCTCCCAGGCGTGACGTCACGCACAACGGCATCTGGATCATCTTCACCATTATTTTCTCTTGAATCTCAGATCAATAAACGAATAACGGGAAAAATGTGTACGGTAAGAAATACACATACAAACAAAATTCTTATAAATATCAATAAATTCAGTAAGATATATTAATATTGTTTGTGCATATACAATATAAACTGAAGAAATGAAAATAAATCATATGCATTTGAAGATGTTTCTTTTTATAATTTCCTATAATGATAATCATAATAATGCTAAGAGAACATTATAATAATAATAATCATAATACCAAGAGAACATTTTAAATGAAAAGTTCTAAAACAATTCTAATAACTATACATATTATAGATATTTTCTCTATATCTGAATACATGACAGAAATCTGGTTTAAAAGCATCCCAGGTTATGCAAGACCGACATTTATAATTACGGTGCCATTACCAATAGTCCAAAAATTATGATTATTTAGCTTAGTGGAAATGAGGGTGTTGTTTTATTGCCTTTCTTTTTAATGCTATATGAGCATCTACTGAATTTATCCCTGTTTCAATCCTCTGAGTGAACACATCCTTATCTAAGTCTTGCAATAGAGCAATTGCTGACAATGCGAAGCTGTGTTGACATTGCGTTCGCTATTTGCTTCTTCCCTTCATTATAGGATACATTATTATTATTATTATTATTATTATTATTATTATTATTATTATTATTATTATTTGCTAAGCCACAACCCTAGTTGGAAAAGCAGGATGCTACAATCCCAGGAGCTCCAACAGGGAAAATAGCTCAGTGAGGAAAGGAAACGAAGAAAAATATTTTAAGAAGAGCAACAACACTAAAACAAATATCTCCTATATAAACTATAAAAACTTGAACTAAACAAGAGAAAGAGAATTAAGATAGAATATTGTGTCCGAGTGTACCCTTAAGCAAGAGAACTCTAACCCAAGACAGTGGAAGACCATGGTACAGAGGTTATGGCACTACCCAAGATTAGAGAACAATGGCTTGATTTTGGAGTGTCCTTCTCCTAGAAGAGCTGCTTACCGTAGCTAAAGAGTCTCTTCTACCCTTAAATATTTGACTCCTTGGGATAATAATAAGGAAAAATATTTGGAATACTTGAATTTCCAGACACAGCTACAATACAAACCAAATGGAGGTTTAGAGAAAAACAATTGAAAAAAAAGTTCTACTGTATAATGATTATTGATGGATAAGGCCATTTTTTTTCCTCGTCTCTGGGGTAGCGAGTGATGCTAGGATTTATATTTGGTTTAAAGGTCATTCATAGTGGACAGAGACAATGAAAGGTCATTGCGCTGTCACACGATGTCCTAAACACTGAACATATAATCAGCATCTAGGACCCTCCCCACATAAGCAAAGACCAGGTAGTAGCAGACAATGGCTGCAGATGACTCGGTGAGTAGGGTTCTGGATTGTATTTATGAATTTGTGGTTAAGGGTCGACTCATGTGTAACTGGTTGAAAAAAGGACTTAGTTGCAAAATGAAGTCAAAGTTAAGAGGTTGGTCAGCAACATGGAAGAAAGGAGGTGGGAACGAAGGTATTTTAGATGTGAGGGCAGTTATGGCTGAATAGACTTTTAAATAATGCCTACACTGCGAATCCCAGGCTCACAAGAACTATGAGGTGCTTCACTTTATAACCTTCGTATTTACCAGTTTATTAACTTTGCTAGACTTGACGTTAAATGTTATTATTGAAATGAAACATTTGATTGATATGTCAAACTTCATAAGCATAATCATGAAACGAAAATCTCTCTCTCTCTCTCTCTCTCTCTCTCTCTCTCTCTCTCTCTCTCTCTCTCTCTCTCTCTCTCTCTCTCTCTCTCATAATTTTGAATTCCCATATGCTTTCCAAACCCTCATTAACCCAAATCCTTAAAAGCCTCGTCGACACGAACTGGTGGCGTGCTAAAGCTCCATGATCGCACTTCTTGTAAGTAAAGACAAGCAAGAGACGTCATACCCGTGACAGATTTTACGCTCTTAATCACATGCATATCCCAAGAGTGAAATGTATGTCATAGCAATCAATCTTTAGGTCAAATAGTCACTTATATTGATACAAATAAGACTCCAACAATCCAGTATGATATTCAAAGGACATAGAGCCTTTTCATCCTCTACTATGCTATATATAAGAAAGTACCTTGTGTCAGTGGAAAGTATGAAAAAAAGCGATATCCCGATACCTTTGATTACTACCATATAGCGCTGACTTTTCAGCTATAAAACGTGGGAATAATTCAGAATATTCTTAGTCATCTAAACTTTTCCTGTATATTCATGAAATCATACCAGCGAGAAGGCCCATTAAGAACGCGTTTCATATGAACGATTAATCTTAAAGCATTCGTTTATGTGACTTGCGGGAAAAGAATATATATTCTTTTCGTAAATTCTCAGCCCCAAAATCTCTCTCTCCTTCTCTCTCCAACACAAAAATCACACCCATCAATCTGGCGGTGCTCTAACGTCAGCTGTTAAACTCACGTCAACATGAACCAGCTTAGAGCAAGTTAACTTACCGGAGCACATAAGACGTTCGTCGATGAATTGCAAGCAAAATTTTCTGTTAAAATGTTCAACGAGAAAAAATCAAAACAAAAGCTCTGAATAACAAGGCCAAATCGATAAGAATACACTTTACAATCACAAGGGAGCAAGGAACTTTGAATTTGTTTTTACTACTAAATTCAGATAAACAATATATATTTAGAACAATATTTTTCACCAAAGAATATACAAAACACTTATACAAACAGATATTTAAAAAAAAGATTATATACATAATGCCAGAGTGCGCTGATTGCAAGAAACCAAAATTACTCAAAGAAGATTATTGGGTTGCAGTTCTCAAGCACTACTAACTCTACTAGGGAAAATTTACACGACAGAATTCATTGCTGGTGTTAGCCAGGAGTAACGTTTAACCCAAAAATAACCGCCTCCTTCCACTCTTCCTCTTTCCCGCTTTATTGTTCAGAATGAGACACCAGGCTTTCTTTTCTCATTTTTAGAAATTTATTTTCTCTTCTCTCAGCCAATTTATTCCTGCAACTATTTCTAGCTTCGTTATTCAAATTTGTCTCTTTCGTTCAGTTTTTTTTTTCGTTCAGCTAACGAAAGCAACTACAACACTGAATGTATTATAGCACTAATCGCCGTCGCTGCCATCCTTAACACTATCTTTTATTGTCTTCATAGTGAAAAAAAAAAAAAAAAAAAAAAAAAAAAAAAAAAAAACAGCCTAGAGATCTATTACCCAAACTAAAGTCATGAATTTTGACAACCTGATCTTTGTGTTCTCGGTGGTACAAATAATATTGGGTCTCAGTCCATGATCTCATTAGCTCTCGTGTGTAATGACTAGGAAGAAAAAAAAACAATAAAAGATAAAGTACTGTACTACACCAGAGGGGAAAATGGCTTAATCGAGCAACTATATATCAATAGCTGAAAACTGGTGTCGTAACTGTATTTTTTTTTTAATTTGAGCAATCTTGTCCTATAGAAATCTGATGGAAAGTTTTGAAAATAAAACTTGGTGGGTACATAATTTTCTTTAAATAATCATACATATCTGGTAAAGGAAATTACTAAAACAATCATGGTATCAGCATCGAATTCATCTCAAAATAACGAAAATGTGTCATCAATACATCTAACAAATGAAATAACTCAAGGGGCAATTATCAAGCAGGAAAATATTAGCAAAAATGGGTCCCAGAGGGGAACACATAGCCATTCCATCGACTTGTTTATAGAATTATTATTATTATTATTATTATTATTATTATTATTATTATTATTATTATTATTATTATTATAAATAATATCTAAGTTACAACCCTAGATGGAAAAGCACGATACTTGGTACAAGGGCTCAACAGAAAAAAATTGCTCAAAATTAAATAAACTATACGAAATGCTATGAATAAAGAAAATAAAATATCTCAAGATCAATAACAACGTTAAAATGGATACGTCATATATAGACTATGAAAAGAGACCCATTTCAGCCTGTTCAACATGAAAACATTCTCTGCAAGTTTGAATCTGTCGTAAAAATATCGGATCCCTGGGATGTGATGGCTTCCTTGGTGGAAACGCGTTTCTTGTACGAGGTTCAAATAGTGAAACAAGGAACTTTGCTTATTTTGTAGTTTGGTGTATTAAAAGCTCATAGATTTTGGAATATTCCATAAGGTGAATCAGAAAAAAAAACTTTGATAGGTAGTTTCTTTAATTGACTTTCCATTTGTAAATATTTAAAGAAACTATTGATCTTATCCTTTTTTGAAAATTTTATGAATGTTAGGCTCACCAACTTATAAAAATTTGGAATCATTATGTAACATTCTCCATTTTACTCATGTACTCTCCCTTGCCTATAATAACGATTTCTTTGCCTTTAACTGGTTTAGTAATAATAATAAGGTTCTCTCTATTGGCAAGTTCCTTGCGTATATCAAAGCTGGTTTCCTTCAAAAAAGTGTCCTGAATGCAGCATATGAGAGTTCAAACACTTGAGATTGCAGATTACCAAGCTTATGCTAAAATATGTAAACTTAATATTGACATTAAAGATCTTTGCATTTTAGGTCTAGAATGCAATCACCTTAAGACTTACTCTTTCTTGAGTCGATGATAATAAAAAGACTCGTTCAGTCTTTAAACACTCAAACTTCCTCCACATAATTATATAGATATACGGTATAGTATACACACACACACACACACACACACACATATATATATATATATATATATATATATATATATATATATATATACATATATGTCAACTCATGTCTGGGGTTTGGTCAATTTTCATCACCATGCTGGCAAGTGCAGATTGGTGATGAAAGGAAATTTTCGTGTTTGCTCACAGCAAACCAACATAGTATGGGTGGCCCTGGCTAGTACAGCTTTGTTCATCATGGTGATACACAAAACCTTTCACCACATTAAGCAGTCCCCACCCAGAAATTAATGTAGGTACAGTAGTAGGTTGGCCAGGGCACCAGCTACAAATGCAAGCGTTTCTAGTCCACTGCAGGACAAAGGCCTCAGACATGTCAATTCAAGTCTAGTTTTTGGTCAGTTTTCATCAACTCATTGGCCAGTGTGGATTAGTGATAGTGGGAGATTGTCACTGATCGCTTACAACAAACCAACCTAGTATGGGGGACCCTGACTGGTATAGCTTTACTGATCATGGTGATACACAAGCCCTTTCATCAAGTTAAGGTGTGTGTGTGTATATATATATATATATATATATATATATATATATATATATATATATATACAGTATATATATATATATATATATATATATATACTGTATATATATATATATATATATATATACATATATACACACACACACACATATATATATATATATATATATGTATATATATATATATATATATATATATATATATATATATATATATATATATATTATATATATATATTGGGGGATATCTTAACAACTTAAAATTTGCATATAACATGGTGAATCATGAGAGGAAATAGTAAAGATGATAGAAGATTTGAATAGAGAAAGCAGAAATTAAGAACTGAAAATGAATATGAGTAAACTAAGATATTGTTTAATGAAAATACTGAGACAACAAATAAGGGTTGTGGGCGAATCTGTGGAGATTGTTAATGGATATTACGTACTAAGGAGAAACAATAGGTGTTTTCCCAAGACATGAACACGAAATTAGAATAAACATTGGATGGAAAGCATTTGGTAATCAAAATGAGGTTATGAAATTTAAAGTGCTACTCTAAAAAAAGAAAAATAATTAAAAATGGCATCAAGCTGCTTTAAAACAGTTTTTGTTTAGCTTCTTATACAAATTGTCTGTAGTATAATTCTCATAGAACGAGATAGAGACAGACACACCAACAAATCTTTTTGGTTGAAATTGAAAAATTATACAATAAACCTATTAGCAACTCGAAACATATTTCGAAAGCAAACCGTTATGGTGACGTTAGCGGATCATTGGGTTCACAGGGTCGTAACAGATGCTTGCAAGGTCTTGCTTGTCATCAGCTCTCAGCAATGGAAAGAGTAGCACACCTACGAACACACGCACACAGAGAGAGAGAGAGAGAGAGAGAGAGAGAGAGAGAGAGAGAGAGAGAGAGAGAGAGAGAGAGATCATCTCCGACTAAGAATTCATTTTAGGAGTTTACTTCCTTGTCGTGTCTCATTTAAACCAAACTGATATATATGATTATGTGTTCCTATGAATATTTCATAATAATGAATCGATGGTAAAAACACTAAAATTTGTAAAAAATAAATATCAATGTACTGTAATAGTCAATTTCATTCAATATAACAATAATAAGTGAACTTATGTGCAACATAAAAACTAAGTATCTGGAAAATGTTAAAAAGTAGCCACTTTTCAATATAAAAGAATAAATTTGAGTACTGACATAAAAATAAACAAACTTTGAATAATTCATACAGTATATCCAAAGTTAACTCAATTAGAACCTAATTCTGAATGCCATGAAAAAAACAAATTATCTGTGTTCAAACCTTATTAAGAAAATTATTGAACGTACTCCCGGCCACATCAAGCATAGCAACCGCCGATCGCCTCGGGTTAGCCTAAACTCCAATTAGTCAAGGTAACAGACCATTGCAGTAATAAAAATTTTGTCTCAAGGATGGTTAAAGTCCTCACTTGTGGTTTCCAGAGAAAAAGAATTGTGGTTTGGTCAGTGGTTGACATTCAAAAGTGCCACCCCCAAATGCTCTAACATGCGTGAACTTACGTTACCCAACTGGCTTGCTTGCATATCAAGATAGATTAATTGCTTACAAGATCCACGGCCAAATATTTCTATGGCCAATATTCAAGCAATAGTTGTAATTTTTTGCATGAATATTCATTTAAGTGTGCGAGCTTTCTATCAAAAAGGGTTAGAAATTTATACATTCAAATGTTTTTTTTTTTTTAAAGAAAACTAACAATATATTTTTATCACTTATATATGAATATGCATAACTAGCCAAGAAACTTGGAGTAAAATATAGATGATGTATCATTTGAGATATATATATATATATATATATATATATATATATATATATATATATATATATATACAGTATATATATAAGGAATAGAAAATGTCTTGGTGGCGATAAAAGATCGAAAATAGTTACTCTTCGGGACTGTTCACATAGTTTTTAGAATAACAGGAAAATGCATTTAAGTTTCTCCATTCATTATTTGGTGTCGCCTAGTGTTTCAATTCTCTTCGTGGATCATATTCAGGATTACATTGGTTGAGTGATGGAATTACATCTTAATATAAAGGCATTACTGGTGAAAATTTTTATACAAAAATATATGGAAAAGTCGAAATTAATCAACAAAAATTGACAAATGAAAGCTTTAGAAATATGAAGATGAAAAATTAGTTTAATATAAATTTTTAAATCATCATCATATCATCTCCTCCTACGCCTATTGACGTAAAGGGCCTCGGTTAGATTTCGCCAGGCATCTCTATCTTCAGCTTTTAATTCAATACTTCTCCTTTCATCATCTTCACGCTTCATAGTCCTCAGCCATGTAGGCCTGGGTCTTCCAACTCTTCTAGGGCCTTGTGGAGCCCAGCTGAACGTTTGGTGAACTAATCTCACTTGGGGAGTGCGAAGAGCATGACCAAACCATCTCATCAACATAGGGCACTCGAGTAATCTCTCTTATAGTTTCATTTCTAATCCTGATCTGCCATTTAACTCCCAATATCCTTCTGTATGCTTTTTTTCTCAAATCTAATAAATCTATAGGAGATTATTTCATGACTCATGTACATGATCTGATTTGCTTTTTTCATTCTTTCACTAAACTCTAATTCTAAAGACACTGTATTGGATATCATATTTCCTAAATACTTAAATGATTCTACCTCATTAATCCTTTCTCCTTCCAATGACATTTCATCTTCCATTCCATACTCCAGTCTCATCATCTCTGTCTCTTTTTTAAATACATAAAGGATTTTTCACAAGAAACTTGAATGCATCTTCCATGTTATTCTGAAAACTATCTGGGGGACAGTCCGTCCGGAGAGAAACTCTTTAATATATATATATATATATATATATATATATATATATATATATATATATATACAGTATATATATATATATATATATATATATATATATATATATATATATATGAATATATAAATATATATTACGACTAGCGAATTACGTAAATTCCCGAGCTCCAAAACTCACCTGTTTTATATTACCTAAGTCTGATACATTTGAGAATTACCACCAAGATCTGAGAAAATTACGCAACTCCCAGACGGTAATATATATGAACACTGAATATCCAAAGGTCTCTTAACGTTACACTCAAAACAAAACTGGGTGACTACATTACGTGAACTATTCTAAAACCAACCTCTTACTTCGGTTCTTAGTCAGGGATTCGAGAGAAATACCGAAACAAATATTAGTGATCAAAATAATACACAGTTCTACAATAAAAGAATATATTCTATAAAAAATAACAACAATTCAAAAGAATTAACACCAAAAATAAATCACTCGAAATATAAATCAGACCTGAGACTTATGACAAATCACTTCAGAAAATAATACAAACACTTGTTTCACCAGAACTTAATTTTATAAAAATATTTGATTTTGACAATTAATGAAAAGAGTTAACACTTTAACACTCTAATGAATAAACCATAATGAAATTTACATATTTGTAACTGTTACACTTACGTCTTTTGGTTCACACAAGGTTACAGAACGGTTAAGCAGAATTTTCAATGCATTTCACTTTAACTTGACTATACAAGGCCAGTTACAAAATAATCTTCCATGTAAATTACATATAATACTTACTTCAATTTTCTTCTAAACAGATACAAAAATATATCAAAGTTTCACAAACACTGTACACTTTTCAGAAAAAACACTATTCACGTATGAAAGGAGACTTTAGCTGGAGAGAGGGTAGGCGGAACGATGGCTTTCGTAATCAGGCTGGAATTCTCTGTGTCGTGCCTTGCTAGGCCCCTTATATATGCATCCTAATTCATTCCAGAACCTTCCAGTTAGTTATCTGGAAGCTTGGAGGCAAGGCTCTAGGCACCACAATTGCCAACTTGTCAAGTTGAAGACGGGTAACAACGTCATGTGGCAAGGGCAACCTTTCAGCTAACTCTACCCACCACCTCTCGTAACATTATAAAGAAGAGAAAATCTAACTCTAGAATCTTCATGCATTTTCTAACCACGTGGAAAAAATTTTGAAATCTCTCGTGCTACCTCGTGTGTGTCATACAGCATAAATTAACAAGATCACATAAGACTTCGTAACAAAACTACGTGAAATAAAAAGTTAATTTTTAAAATGACGTAAATTTACATATATAGAACTGAACGAAACCAAAATTAAAGGAATGGCAAAAGTCTTACGTAATTTACACACATTACTTTATCCTATGTGAGCAGAACTCACCCTATGAGCTGGCTATACATCTCTTAAATACACAAATAAAATATGTGAATAAAATATTCTACTCTCATGAAGACCAGCTTTGTAAGAATATATATATATATATATATATATATATATATATATATATATATATATATATATATATATATATATATATATATATATACTGTAGATAGATATATGGATGCGAGTTTACTAACCATGATGAACACTTTGACATACCCTATAGCTTTTCAAACTTCCAATGTAACACTATTTTCATGAAAAATCAAGGCCTATGTAGGCAAGGTGAAATCTTTACTTATTCCAAGTGATACAGAGGGCCCTTGCAATACTTTAAGAGATCAGTTTTAACAAGAGTTGAAACAAATAAACGAGCTATGTTAAAGAAAAGCTAAGGAAATTTTTTCCATTTGCTCGTGTTATTGAAATCGCGTTTCACAAAAATGATAGAAGAACACTTGTTTACACCGTTTCAGAAATACTAATAGATAGCTTTCGGGTGAAGGCAATGATTAATTCGAATCAGTCTAAATTCTATTTGTAGTCTAAATTCTATTTGTAAAACACTTGCGATGTTATTGTTTCATTGCCAGACAAATGATAAAAACAAAATAGAATATAATCCTGCCCCCACAACAGCCATTTAAAACAAAGAAAGATCTATTGTATAAAATGTTTTTACACATCGGATATCACCTTGTGAATTAACAGAAAAGGACATTTTCACTGCCATGATTATCGAATTAGAGTATTTGATTCTTCTGGTAATGAGGAGCCTCGATGACTGAGTCGGTTTGGGCAGAAAGCTCAGACTACGTAGACGTCTGTGGCGCGGGTTTAACTCCGTACCCGACCAGTCAGAAAGGCGGACACTATGCTATCCGTGTAGAAACTTCAGGATTACGTATGTAATCCCTTTAAATGATATACTGTTCTAAATAGTCTTGGGTCGTGGCTTCCTATATAGTACTAATTTAATCAAGTTACTCTTTTTTTTTCCCTCCAACACTACTTCTAAGAAATATATCAGAGCAAAGTATCAGAACTAATTGTATTGCAGGCGGCATGTCATTGCCTGAAAAAAAAAAAAAAAACCATGCAATGGAAACCTAAAACGATACAACAATTCCCGCTATCCTTCAAGTACCACCAATTTCGGTGCGGACTCATTTTTCTCATTCCTCCCGCCGACTCCTCTGTTGCAATCATCTTCTCCCTCAGGCGATTCTTCAGGAAGTGCCCGGACGCCACAGCTATTACCAAAACCACATCCGTTCTCGCACAGAAAATGAATAAAAACAATAATCCCAGAAAGCACCATCCAAATCTCTTTACGGCTAGCTAAGGAAAACAGTTGGCAAGCATTTAAAAGCCGGTAAACATCAGAAGAAAATTATAAGATTTACACAGCACAGCGAAATATTATGATGCGAAATTAATGCTTACAGATGATATACAAACACACACAAAAGGGTTTTATGATATTGAAAGGCTTATATTTGTGGGATTAGTTAATAATACTCCACGCCTAATTCGAAGTATCTAAGCCACCCTTGCAAAACAACTTCAAGTATCTGGACATAAGAGCAAAATGTCACTGGGTGCAAAGCTTCCGCTGAAGAACAGAATGATGATGTAGCCTTTGAGAGCGGCTCCCCACAGGTCCTATTTAAGTAAGCTTCTATGAATGAAACGGGTATAGATAGTTCCAGTACCTGTTTATTCAAAGACTAACCCTTCCCCCAACACCGACTACCCTCATCACTAAGGAAAAATGACACGGCTGTGAACGCATCGCCCAATAGAAAAGGATATAACGGATGCCTCGAACTCTTCTGTTGCCCACTGGTCCTACTGGTCTCACTATAGATCAGAGCATCAAAGACCATGAGCAGCAATGTTTAATTGTGTCAGATACAGATTATAATGTTCGCTTAACAAAAAAGAAAAAAAAATTATACCGTGTCATGGGTATTTTGACACATGCAGTACATTCAAAGTTCCGGTGCGGGTTTGCTTTTTGTCACCTAGAGTAGACTATGCGTTCTTTTCCAAACCAGGCTTTAGAGAACACCGAGACCACGTAAATACGGGATGGAATATTTGATATTTAACAGTTTCAATGTTACCGGGATACGTGTGTCATCAATATTGCCAAAAAACAAACAGGAAGGAAACATATAAAGGCGAAAATACGAAATGCTTTCGTATATTCTCAATACATTCTCATGGCAAAATATACCTTGTGAATGTATTAGGAAAATAATAAGGTGCTGGTACAGTATATATATATATATATATATATATATATATATATATATATATATATATATATATTACATATATATATTACATATATATATATAATATATATATATATACAGTATATATATATAATATACACACACACACACATATATATATATATATATATATATATATATATATATATATATATATATATAAATACAGTATATATATACTGTATATTTATGTATATATGAATACTGTATATATATATATATATATATATATATATATATTTATATATATATATATATATGTGTGTGTGTGTGTGTATATACAGGCTCCTGTGTGTTTTATATTGTATACTGTATGCTGTTATGATTGAGTGTGTGTAGTATAGTGAAGATAAAGGAATGTTATCCATTATTGTCCGCCTGTAATATTCAAACAATACCTTTTGGAGGGAAACTTTGTTATGTGTTTCTGCGCTTAAATGCGTAATTTCTATGGGGATATTGCAGTACTTGCTCTTAGGAAACTTGGAGAAGTATGTTTTATCATTTGTTTGATCCTCTCTTTCTCTAAAATGCCGATAAATTACGTTGCATCCAAGTCTATATTTTTCTTAGCCACAGTTTATCCACTTAACGATCTCATACTGAATCAATATTGTCCAACACCACCAATTGTTACCTCCAGAGAGAAGCTCCTACAAATATATTACCTATTCATATATATCTACTATTGCCACTTTGCCAGTCTAAGGTTATGCTATAATTATCTCATATTATATATACATTCTTCAAAATAGAACTTCAAGTCTGATATAGTTAGGCCTAATGAGCAGACGTACCATTCGCAAAAACAATAAACAGTTAGGAATTTTATTGAGTAACCATTTGTTGCTTATCGTTAGGGCCATATTTGAATTATGTT
>NC_090728.1:72511657-72735678 GCF_036898095.1 Palaemon carinicauda
GACTTATAATAAACACAAGAAAACTTATAAGATATTTTTGTTTATTCCAGGAATGACGTCACTTCATCTTTAAAACAGAAACTAATATTTAATAAAGAATATTGTAAGTTTCCAATTCAGATGATTCAAATTATTTTGTTCCAGGAAATAGGATATATTCCAAGTGTTTACCAGGTGTGCAAAACAAACCTGGATTGCAATCGTGTACCTTTTTAGACGTAAATGTTTCGTTATTCTTTTCTGCTAGCAAGGAGTGGTTATATGTAAGATTTCTGTGTAAATAAATCAGTTAATCACAGAGAGCGTTTCCGTCCAAACCATGACCCACAAAGGCTCACGGGTTTAAAGTTGAACAAAGATAAGAGAGTATTGCATATAACCTAGGCATATGCCCCTCAACCGAGGGTGGAGTGAAGAAGATAAATTTAGAGACAAATTAGATGTAGAAATAGGTCCAAGAAGTTAACTATTAGTGTTAACTGGGGACATGAATACTGTCTAGGCGAGAGTTCTGATGACTTCCAAGGAATGAATGGAGGAAAAGGTTTTGGAAGAAGAAACCAGGAAGGTGAAAGCTTGTTAGGATTCGCAGAAGCTATGAATTGGTTAGTCTTTAAAAAAAACGTTTGAGAAAAAGGAGTCATCGTCAAGGAACATATAAAATTGGACGAAATGAGATGTAAATTGACTGTTTCGGTTAGGACAGAAGTCGGAAAATTTATAATGGATTGTAAGGTTATTCTAAATGAATTTGTTCTAGGTGAACATAAATTAGCAGAGACAGATTTTAGGTTATAAGCAAATAAAGAAAAGAAAATACCCAGCCAGTATTAGGAGGAGCAAAACTTTGAAACTGGATGGGGAGAAGGCGAGAGTTTAAAAGTAAAATTTGAAAGAGCCAGAGAAGAGTAACAAGTAAGTGAAACTTTAGAACCAAATGAAGAGATATTGGATGTTATGAAAGAGATTGTGAGGCCAGAAGCCGCAGAGGTCTGAGGGAGGACAAGTGATAAACAGTAACAGAAAAAAGAGACATCGTGGTGGAATCAAGAGGTTCAATCACTTGTTAAGGAAAAGAATATAAACAGAAGAAGGTGGGAAGCATTATCACCATCATCATCATCATTATTATTATTATTATTATTATTATCATTATTATTAGCTAAGCTACAACCAAAGTTGGAAAAGCAGGATGCTGTAAGCACAAGGATTCCTACAGAGAAAAACAACCCAGTACGGAAAGGAAATAAGTAAATAAATAAATTACATGAAAAGTAATAAAAAATCAAAATAAGATATTTTAAGAACAGTAACAACATTAAAACAATAAAATACTTCAAGAACATTAACAACATTAAAACAATAAAATATTTAAAGAACAGCAACAACATTAAAACAGATTTTTCATATGCAAATTAGAAATAGAGACTTATGTCATCCTGTTCAACATAGAAAATTTGCTGCAAGATTGAACTTTTGAAGTTATACCTATTCAACTACCGGATTAGGGGGATCATTCCACAACTTGGTCATAGCTGGAATAATACTTCTAGAATACTGTGTAATATTGAGCCACATGATGGAGAATGCGTGACTATTAAGATTACTGTAATAGCATACCTATTGAGGAATCTAGACTGATAAAGAGGGAAACAAAGAAATTGGTAGATATTGCAAAGAAAGAAGCCAGGAGACAGTGGTATGAAATTATGGGAACACTGGAGGGAGAAAAGCTATTCTACAGAATTGCAGGAGCGACAAGTAAAGCAAGAAGAAAAGATAGGCCGGATCTAGGAGAGGTAAGAATTATCTCCTTCCCATGGAGCTGGCGACTGCACATCCCAGAGGTCTGACCTCCCTATCGAAGGAGCCCTACGGCGCTCCTTTTCTCCTTGGCTCCGCTTCACCGATGGAGCGGGGTCTAGAGATCCGGAGCCATAAGACAGCGTCCTGGAGGAATGGCGTCCCATATTTCAGTCCTCTATCCCCTCCCAACGTGGCCAATCCTGGGTAGGTGGCATCAGCCATTGGGGGAAATTCCTCCAAATAATATGGGGGAACAGAGTCCGCTGTTCCCCACGCCGGAAAAGGATCCCTCAATGGAAACCTGAATGGTGTCCTCGGTGTTTCTAAATAGGCCTCTTGCTCCCACGAGGTTAGATTGGCGCCAGGAAGCCGCTGAGCGGAGGTTAAGGTTCTCTCCCTGAGGGCAGAAGGCAGCTCCTCCACCAGCAGACGGGAAGAGAACCAGTCACAGGCGGCGGATAGTAGGACATAAAGCTGCGCCAGGGAGGGGATTGGTGACTATGGTGACCGAGTGGGTCAAGTTGTCTCTGCCACGCTATCAGCGGAAGAGCGATTCGGGCCACGTGGTTCCCACAAGGAGCTTCTGAACGGGGATGAAGGCCACCCGCTTAGAGAGCTGCACAACCATGAGGTAGACGCTCACAGCTGGGTATAACGTCCAGTAAGGTCCCAACGACCTTCTCTGAGGCCTTCCCTGGAGAGGGAGAGGACGAGATACCAGCTGAGCCGTTTGTCTTGTAAAGAGCTCGACTCCTGGCCTGAGAGGGCAAAACATGAGGTCTCGTGTCGGACAAAAAGGATACTTCCTCTACTACCGCGGGCAACACCGGCCACAGAGAAGGACCCAGCACACTGGGCACTGACGAACAGGCCGAAGAAGGATACAAACCACTGCCCTTCCTCGAGGGCGATCTGTCTCTTTTGGCCTTCTTCTTCTTCGTGGCCATTTTGGCCCACTGGGCATCACTCCAGCCCAGCCACTCATTACATGTGACGTTCGGGGAACACACACAGATTACTGTTCAAACCTGTGCAACGACGTTGCACTCACACAGATTCCATAATAGGAGATCGTAAGGAACACAAGAACTCGAGTAGCACATGCTACAAGCACAAAGGAAAACACTAACGAAATCGAGAGAGGCAGAAGTCAACCACGCATGCGTATGACTAGAGATTGAATGGCTAATGGCGACCTAGTAAGGTCGTCTGAAGCGTCCCTCTAAAACATGCTGGGGGAAAAAAAGTGAGGTCAGGGTCGCGCAGGTCGAAGGGTGTAGGCCTGTTGCGGGGGAAAACTCTGGTCCGTGGTAAGGATTCATGTTGGAACAAATCTTGATTGAGAAAGACTATTAACCACAACTATTAAAGACTGAGAAGGACTGTGTAGAACTGGAAAAAGTTTTTCCAGTAGATGGACTGATAGAAAACATCAGAGAGTGAAGTTGAAAATTCTATAAAGAAAGGAAAGTAAATAAAGCTGCAGAAAATCACAGATAACAATAGAAACTATTAAGGCATTAGGAAATATAGGAAAAGAGTGAGTGCACACACTATTGGAAAAGATCTGGGATGTAGGGGTAATGCCAAGAGACTGGGAAGATAGTAAGATGACTAAATTATATGTTAAATTGTGGGAACTAACGAGGAATACAACTTTTGAAGCCTGTATTCAAGATACTAAAAAGAATGGTAGAAGGAAGGCTGAGAGAGTTGATAGATACACGTGAGCAGCAGTTTGGCTTTGTGATAGGAAAGAGCACAGTGGATGCTATCTTTATAGTAAGATAACTCCAAGAGAAGTATCAAGGAGGAAACAAGAAAGTTTACATGAGTTTTGTGTATCTTGAAAATGAGTATGACAGAGCACACACAAGATTAGTCTATTGGATGTTAGAAGTTGGTAAAGTTCGTGAGGATGATGTATGAGGGGGAATGATCTACCTTACAAACAAAATATGAGGAGATTGGTGCATACCCTGTGGTAGTTGGTCTTCATCAGCAATCTGCTCTGATTCCATTTCTATTTCTCGGTATTAGAGACAATTTTTCATCACAATTAAAGAATACAAAGAATTTTGAGAACTGATGTCTGCTGATGATTTACTTATTAGAGCAGACACTGAAGAAGAACTACAAGAAGGATTTTAGCATGGAAAGGAGCCATAGAAAGGAAAGGATTGAAAGTGAACATTGAAAAGACAAAACTAATGATTAGTAGTAGAGCAGGACATGAAGAAATAAACATTTTAATGGAAGATGTTCCCGTCCTAAAACAGAACACTAAGTTTAACTACACAGGATCAATAATAACAGAGGAGGGAGGTACTGAGAAAGCAGTGAGGCAGATTGAAGAAGCACGGCGAAAAATGAAAGAAGTAACTGGAGTTCTTTTAGAAAATTAAATGGCATTCAGACTCAAAATGAAGATTTATAAAACAGTCATCAGAACATACTACTATATGAGGCAGAATCTTGGGCAGTTAAGAGGAAAGAGAAGGAACTGTTGGAAAGAACCGAGATAGAAATGGTGATATTGATTATTGGAATATATCACAACTGGAAAGAAGGGAAAGTCAAAATATAAGAAGATTGTGCAATATATGTAAGGTAAAGGAGAAAGCTAAGGAAGCTCGTTTGAGATATTAAAGTCATGTAATGAGAAAGGAGGTGGTGGAACCAATCAAAAGATTTAAGAACATGCCAGTGATGGGGAGGAAGAGCGTGGGGCGTCAAGGGATCAGATGGATGGATATCGTGAGGAGGGATATGGGTGGGGTGGGAAAGCGGGAACAAGATGCAGGGAATATAAATAGATGGAGAAAGTTATAGTATCGAACGGCCAACCCTGCTATGCAGAGGTACTAATAGGATCTGAAAAATAAGTAGTAGTTCATTGGTCTCAAGGTGAATTAGGCTCCCACCATTTAAAGAGAATTTTCCATTTATTTTCTTCAGCAGTTCAAACCCTAAAGAGGAAAATATTAAGATAAGAGAATTTAAGAAGTCAATGTAACCATTACAATACACATAATTGGCCAACTGACTTATGCTTTGTTATCTAAACTTCATTTTACTATTAATCACCATTACAAAATAACAATAATTTAGATCACATCCCTTCCCAAATTTGTCATCATATTTATTCCTTGCCATAGACCTTTATCAAACTTTTTATTTTTTTTTCCTCTTCGAATCATTCAATATAATGAAATGAGAGCCATGGGGGCGTGTGAACCTTCAACTTCTGGTGCGGTTTCTCATTTAGCATCTACTTTAACATCAATTTCTGTGTATTTTCTCCCCAAGTTCTTGTCTCAATTGTTATTTGAATTATAAAGATTTTGTTTTGCATTATTGTGGTTACACCGATAGAATAATAAAGCACTGCCAAGATTACGGTGTTATTAAAAGTGAAAGTGACACTATTTACCCCACCTGTTCTAAGTGCCGACTTGATATTAACCAAAAAGCATTTCGGTGTGACAGAAGGCATGTTCTATTGAAAAACAAGAAGAAAGTGAAAGAAAGGTGTGGTTTTTACGGATCCATTTTTAAGGGAACTTGGTTGGAAAAGTCTCATTTAGATTATGAATCTAATTTGTTACTTGTATATAATTATATTTGTGTTAAATCTAGTTATAAATTTATTGAAAATGAATCAAGAATTTCTCACAAAACTATAAATGATTATTGCTCGTTCATTCGTGAGGTTATTGTGCATTCAGTATTGAGTCGGAAAGGTGCAGCTCACCTTTATACTCCAACCTAAGTTAGTACACAAAGGGTTTTAGACCTGTCATATTTAATATGGCTGTGTAAGGGGAGGTCACCGGGAGGGGGGGGGGCGCCAAGCCAACACCCCTCTCCCCCTCCCCTTCTACGTAAGGATACGGCTACTAAGTTAGGTTAGGTAGTTTGACTAGGTTAGCTGATGGCCTTGTTTATTGTTAATTTTACATGTGCCGTTATTCGTATGTTAAAACGGATACTTTAATTCATTCCCCACCCAAAAACTCCGGTTTCCCACTGGGGGTCCCCCAAGATTGGAAAGGTTAACATATAGGGTTAAAATTCTGTTCCTCCTCCTCCTCAAAAAAAAAAGCTTTAGATAAAGCACTAAGTAATTCGTCAGAAAAAAATAGTATCAAAATCATTAGTGGAGGAGCTATTGTACAGAATTACCTCGCAGACATCTACATCATAAGCGCAAACATTTCTGAGCCAATGAACTTTGTGCATTCGTCATCTACTGTATATAAAGCTGATATAGCTCCGGGACTGACTCATTTGCCAACACTAAACAAGATGGCAACAAAAGTTGCCACATACATTTGGATTTTGGCGCTTACTCCAGCAACAAAATTTTATAAAAATTTTTCATTAATGATAATAATAATAATAACAATAATAATAATAATAGAAGTAGTAGTCCTCCTGTTCGTTTTTATATCTCGACCCTTTTATACTTACACAGTAGGTTGCTTTCGTTCTGGTCTACAAATAAAATGAAAGAATCGTTGGGATATCTCAATAAGAATAGGTACGTTCAAGGACATATTAGTCTCTCCTGTACTCAGCTGTAGAATTTAAGACTTAGTTCATCGAGTCAAAATTCAACAGTACATAATCTCATTACGAAAAGGTGTTTACTGCGACTACTAGTGCAATGTCCACTTGTTTGTCTTTTCAATAAACTTAAAGATTCATTAAAGTCTAATCCAAGATCGCACAAAGGAACTAGAACCACAAAAGGGAAATGTCATTTCAATATATGCATTGTTTATAAAAGATAAAAAGAAAAAAAAAACACTACGATAAATAATCAGATAAATAAAGAAAATGTTATGCTACGTTACTATATAGAGTAATTACCACCAAGCATATGATAAAGTAAAGAACTTGCCGTAAATAAATTGAGAAAATTATATTTTTTAGCAGGAAACAATAAAAAAAAAAATTCTCTGAATAGCGACAATGTATGTAATTTCCTTCTCAAAGGGAACAGAAGTTCCCAAGGTGCTGACATATGGCTGATGGGAAAAAAAATCCCTTTGGTGATTATGAGGCTCACGTTCCGGTACGCTCTTCCCTATATAGGTCATAGAACCCAAGCCTTATATTACTGGACTGACTTACGTACCGTATATCTCGTGCCCATTAGCACATACAGTGAATGGATCAGCGTGAACGTACAGAAACGGTTACTTATCAGAATCCTCGCTCAGGTCTAAAATTAATTTCACATAGTATAATCTTCATTAAAGACTTGATTAAAAAAAATTCTCATGTGCTGAGAGAGAGAGAGAGAGAGAGAGAGAGAGAGAGAGAGAGAGAGAGAGAGAGAGAGAGAGAGAGTATTTACCTAAAATCCAAGTCAAGCACGCCCCTGAGCAGAGAAAGCCCGGAGTGTCCTTCGGCGTCCGATCCTGTGTGCTGAGTAATTATTTGAACTACACAATGACCTGACTGAGCTCGCTACCGGCGTCGCCTAATAGACTAGAATTACATTCTTTGGTGTGGTGGAAGGTCTATCAAATTTATTTGCAGTTACTAAGGACAAAAAAAAAAAAAGATTTTATTTCAACTATTCAAAACGCTAATTGCAATTGCTGGGAACATATTAATATATCTGGAAATTATAAGAAAGTAGCTAAGCCAGGAAGTTGATAACATCTAGACCAGTGGTTCTCAAACTGAGGATAATTAAGCTGTACCCACTGGGGGTAACGAGGCCCTTTCTAAAGTAATAGTTCTTTGGAGTAAAGAAGTAAAATTCAGTAAGTCTATAATAATAAATAACCGAATAAATAAATGAATTAACTAATTGATAAAAAAATATATATAACGAAATAGACTAATTTCTATAATAATTATGAAAGATATACCCACAACATTCTCTTTCTTCAATCCACCTCCCCCCAAAAGTGAGCATTAATGAGCCTTTGTGGTATAAGGGAGTGAAACATCGGGAGATAATTTTATTGATAGCTACGAACCCTCATCTGTTTCCAATAAGTATTCTGCAGCTGATGACTTCATTTTGCTTCTTGGTTATTGTTAGTAGTAAGGTGTGCTATAACTTCACATAACTGAAGAGGAATGGGGAAGGAAATAATGGTAATCTATCACATCACTAACGGGGATAACTATACCAAAAACTTTCACAGGCACTGGTCTAGACAGTCCGACACACATCTATAGTTTTTTTTTTCCTATAGCTAATAAATGCAAGAGCATATTACAAACATACTCTTCATCGATACTTGATAAGCAAAAGAAATAATGCAAATACAAAATGTCAAAAGGAAATGGGAAGATTGTGAGAAATGAAAAGTTCAAGTCCCGCCACCTACCACCGCCATTGGGTGAGAATTAAATTCGTTACGTAAATGAACTCTGTCAGAGAATAGCCATCCATCCGGTTATTAGAAACAGGATGAAATGCTGACTGTCAGTGACCTTTTCACATTCTAAGGCCTTCAAGATTGTATCACGTATGGATTTTGTAAGCAAGGTTCGGTGTGGTCAAAGTACACCTCAACTAGATTTTAAATTTAGTTCATGGGAATGGAGTGGCCAGTCTCAATCAATATCACTATCATCGTCATTCTAATAAGCACACATCCTTACGAAACGAAGATTGGACTTGTCTACCTATTTTTCACAGAAGTAAACATATAGTTCCAAAATAGCAGCCTACTATATTTACCTTTCCAAAGCAGTGCCTTATTTACATAACGAGAAAAGTGGCTATTTTTTCATGGTCTGGCGTAAAAGTAACATCTACTTTGAATAAGTATCTTTACACCAATCGTAAAACTACCAAAATACCGAAAAACAATTTCTATTATAGTTTTATTCCAAAAGTTTAGACTGATTATAATAACTAATTGGTCCCCAAACACCGAATTAATTTATGCTAAATACAAAACAAATTATATTAACTTATGGAAATGAACTTACTACATCCTACACTTTAAAGAAAATGAAAAGATATGATGTAAAGAAAAAGGGCAATTTTGAGATGACTAAATTAAAAAAAAAAAATAGTTGAATTTTATTAACAATAAACATTGTTTGTATTTTTTCCACAAGACAATATACACAAGAGACTTCCCAGAAAGCCAGATATGTGGTGCATTTTACAGTAGGCTACATAAAAGACTGTCAGGAAAATCTACAAACACAGAGAGAAAGGTTTCAATAAAATTTCTTAGCTTGGAGAAAAATCTTTCATGGGAATGGTATCTTGTGAGATATCTGTTGATAGGATCCATTCTAAGTTTTTCCATCTAAAGATTCAAAACCGTAAGCATGAACTAAGCTTTGCGTTCTTAAACTGAACTATTGTAACGATTTAATACAACTATTGTTACGTAGCTAATAGCACGCAAAACCTAAAGACCATTGATAAAAGGAAAAAGAAGGAAGACAAGAATGACAAGGAAGAAAGTTATAGGAAACGATGTCAGACACTCAACCCATACGTGGATTTAAACATTTATCTTAAAAAGAGAATGTTTTTCCAATCAATCATTGGATGGAATCATACGTCATATAAAAAGCTAAACTAAGTAACGAGCGATATCGATTGAGAAAAAAATAGAGGACGAACAACCGCAAAACATCTACGGCGAATAAGAATGGTGGATAAACCATGTAAATATTCACGATGATAATTGAAGAATACATTGAAAACTAGAGACGCACTCGGTAGATCGCAGACCTCCAGGGCAGTTTATTTCTCGACCTTTGGGACCGATTTTGGACGCTTTGCTCATCCATGACCTTGACCTTTAACCTTCCAAAACTCAATCATTCCCAGCTCTTTACAAAAGTTTAAAATCCCTGCAATTTTCGACCTTGGACTCGACCTTGACCTTAGATCTTAACATGTATTAATTGGCATGGATTTTCATACACTAAAATATGAACCAAGTTAGAACTATCTGTGACAACGATGTACAAACTTATGGCTGATAGCGTGAATTGGACATTTTGCTTGACCGTGACTTTGACCTTTGACTTTGACCTTCCAAAATTTAATCATTTCCAGCTTTTTACATAACAGTTAATCCCAGCAAGTTTCATTACTCTACAATTAAAATTGTGGTCAGGAAGCTGTTCACACACACACACACACATAACCTCATTCCAACTTCGTTGGCAGAGGAAACAATCCAATGGAGAAGGAAGCATTCATGAATGAAATGATGAATTTGGGTTTTTTAAAAGATAAGTGGTGGGCCCAGCGAAGTCATACAAAGCACAAGTGCCATTTGCGGGAAACCCAGCCGTTGCATTATACAGTAAAGTAGTTGTAGAAGAACTTGGACCTCGAGAAGAAATAAAGGAAACAGGGACGGGGCAGCAGTAGAAGGATATAAAGAGAGTGCAGCAGCCATGGGACGATGGAACGCTGCAAAGATCATTTTCGTGTTGCCTACAATATATTGCGTGAGGGGCACTGACGGCACTATTTCCTTATAGAAAGAGAAGAAAGGAATAAACATTCTTACTTTCTATATCATAGCTGTAAAATTATTGGATACATCACGTAGAACATTTTGAAAAAAAAAAAAAATTCCAATAATGATATCTGAGTGGCAGTGAAAAATATATCAGTTGTCAGGCAATATTTTTTTCTTTTACAGCTAACATACTTGACACCTCTTAAAAGAGAATACAGTTATTTTTTTCAAGAGAAAGACCCAGAATTCAATCCCACGGGATGGAAACTTCTCACGACCCTCTTTTGTGATTGGCCTACGAAAAGAATTATGTACCTGGTAGTACTCGATTGAGGGTAAAAGAAAATGAGAAATAGAGCATGGGATAACTTTCCCTCTGGAGTTATGCAATCTAAGAGAAATATTTTATAATACATGCATACACACACACACACACACACACACACACATATATATATATATATATATATATATATATATATATATATATTTTATATATATATACATACATATATATATATATATATATATATATATATATATATATATATATATATATATATATATATATAGATATATATATAATTGTAATAACAAATTATATACAAAACTCTAATTAACTAACAAAATGCTAGTGTATGAAAGCCCCTGATAAAACACTATCTTTCCATTGGTCTTGCACAATGGCTTAAATGGGAATATAATGGGAGGTTTGTCGAAAACAACATTTTCCCAAAGATAACTGGTATACAACAACGGTTCTTACGATAAACGGTTGTCCATGATTCATCATCATATTCTCCTCCTACGCCTGTTGAAGCAAAGGGCCTCGGTTAGATTTCGCTAGTCGTCTTTATCTTCAGCTTTTAATTCAATACTTCTCCATTCATCATCTACTTCACGCTTCATAGTCCTCAGCCATGTAGGTCTGGGTTTTCCAACTCTTCTAGTGCCTTGTAGAGCCCAGCTGCACTATTGGTGAAGAAATCACTCTTGGGGAGAGCGAAGAGCATGCCCAAACCATCTCCATCATGATGATCTCATCCACATATGGCACTCGAGTAATCTCTCTTATAGTGACATTTCTAATCCTGTCCTGTCATTCAACTCCCAATATTCTTCTGATGGCTTTGTTCTCAAATCTACTAAATCTATTGGAGATTGTTTCATTGTCATACCATTACTCATGTCCATAGAGTAACACTGCTCTCACTAAAATGATATATAGTCTGATTTTTATATGTAATATCAGGCGATTTGATTTCCAAATTTTACTTAACCTAGCCATTGTCTGATTTGCCTTTTCAAATCTTTCACTAAACTCTAATTCTCAAGACACTGTATTAAATACGGAGATGATAGTTCCTAAATACTTAAATGATTCTACCCCATTAATCCTTTCTCCTTCCAATGATATTTCATCTTCCATTATATACTCCGTTCTCTGTCTTTCTCCTATTTATCTTCAGCCCAACCTCGTGTGATATTTCATGCATTCTGATAAGCCAGCATTGCAAATCCTGTGGTGTTCTGCTAATAAGGACATCCTCATCAGCATACTCTATGTCTGCTAAATTCCTATCACCAATCCTATCCAATCCTTCCCCACCATCTCCAACTGTTCTACTCATTACAAAATCCATGAGGAGGATAAACAACATAGGTGACAACACTTTCCCTTGTACTACTCCTCTGTTCACTGGGAATTCATTTGATAAGACTCAATTAACATTAACTTTGCACTTGCTATACTCACAAACAGACTTAATGAAATCTACATATCTTAGAGGAATTCCATAATAACGCCGGACTCTCCATAAAATTGGCCAGTGTACACTTTCAAAGGCTTTTTCATAGTCCAGGAATGCCATCAAAAGGGGATTTCTATATTCTACGCAATGCTGTACAACATGTATCGAAATTAAAATTTGGTCAGTGCAACTTCTACCTTTTCTAAATTTTGTTTGTTCATCTCTCAGCTTTTCATCAATCTTTCATCAATCCATAATTCCCATAAAAGAATCAATTTCTTATATAAAATTTTGAATAAAATATACTGTATATACATACATACATACATACATACATACACACACACACACACACACACACATATATATATATATATATATATATATATATATATATATATACATATATATATATATATATATATATATATATATATATATATATATATATATATGTGTGTGTGTGTGTGTGTTTGTATAAATAAATTCTTTTCCTCTTTTTCTTTCACTATATGCCATTTTTCTGTGATATTGGAACCACTGGAAGTGTAAAACCTTTCGGTTTCTCAGCCAGTGACTGTAAAGGTAAACATTTACACCTATAGATGAAGACCTGAGCATTAGGCCAGAACCAATTCCCGAAACTATCGATTGGGATCAGATAAAACAATAATGTTACTTGTTACCTATATATATATATATATATATATATATATATATATATATATATATATATATATATATATATATATATATATATAGCCACGAAAGGAATAATTAAAAGACTTGATTGAAGTTAGTATTTTCGTCCATTAGGGACATCAACAGACTCAACAATAAGAAAACATACACAAAGGCATCGCATTTATACAGGAGAAGGGGATCCCACAGCTGTTAGTTTCTTGATAATTCCAGAAAAGTCAGATTTTAGATAAAAGAATAATACCAGATTTACGGAAACAGACCAGGGCTTAGATTCATATTCTGACATTTGATACATGAGATTAAAAAGGATTCAACACTATTCCTTTGGGTATAGGCATTTACCTGGGTTATATTACTCGTCTCTCGCCTGCCAATTCTATGACTAAATCCTAACTAGTGGCAGGACTAGGTATTATTAAAAGAACCCCTAAAGACAGCCACCTTATGCTGTTTTATTCTGACTGAAATACCTTTGGATGTTTGGCCGACACAGAACAAGTTACAATCGGAAAAAGGAAGACTATATACTATATTGTTATCATTACCAGAATTTTTCTTAATCAACTTTTTTTTAAAGTACAATTATCTTTAAACACTACCCTAATCCTTGTCATCTTTAGTAATGCCATCCCACATGAACTTCAACTTCAGTAGATTTGCAGTAGATCATCACAAGGGGTATGAGAGGCCATGGATCAATTGAAATACCTGTTGGCTCATGGAGTCAGGTATTCACAGGTATGGCCTACCAGTACTGACATTACAGAGGGTGGTGTTGGAGTAATCGAGGGTGATGTCTTCTCAGTGGAGAAGCAGGGTGTCCTGCAGGTTTGGTAATAACGAGTTCTTTCCTTGGGCTTCTGGCAAACCCTTTTAATCCAATCACAGGTGTATGGCGGCCAACATATTTCTTTAAAGAGCGTCGTCAACACTATCCAGTTAATAAGGGATGTGTTGAATGGTACAGTGGTAATCAGAAATGGTAAAGAGATGTTGGCGATGATGGGCGGACCAGGCATTGGACTCTTGAGAGACATCCACAAGGGACATGTGGTCCGTGTAAATAACGAAAGATGTGCCCTCTAAGAAGTAGCTGAAGTGACAGACAGCCAAATACACCACCATTAGTTTGCAGTCAAAGATAGTGTAGCTGGATTCTGCCATGGTAGGTTTTCTACTGAAGAAGGCCATTGAGCAGGGCAATCTGGTGATCATTTGTTCGAGTAACGCCCCGGCAGCGACATCACTTGCATCAGCGAAGAGTAGGAGGGGTGCAATTAGCCTAGGAAAGGTATTACCCATAACAGTTGATTGGGTTTTCTTTGCATTGAAGAAGGCTGCCTCCTGAAGGGGGCCCCACTTCAAGTTTTTTGGCTTGTCTTCAAGGAGTCATAGAGGGGGGTCGAGAGTGGCTGCAGTGGCTGGCAAGAGCTGATGATAGTAGTTCACCATACCCAAGAACTCCTGTAGTGCTTTGATAGTAGAGGTCAAGGGGAATTTCTGTACTCCTGATAACTTTTCAGGGAGGGATGAACACCCTCTGAAGTGATGAGATGACCCAAGAATGACACTTCCTCGGGATCAAAGGTATATTTGCCGTACCTGATCCCAAGGTCATTTTGCTAGTGGTGGTCGATGATGAAGCGTAGGTGGTGTAAGTGGTTCTCTTTGGAGTGGAGGAATACTATTGTCATTTATGTAACATACACAAAAGGGGAGGCCTCCTAAGATGCCATCCATGATTGTTAAAATGTGGCTCCTTCATTATGAAGGCTAAAGCAGGATTAATTGGAGTTATATGTGCCAAAAAGAGTAGTGATAGCAGTCTTAGGGATGTCTTCTGATTTCATGGGCACCTGATAATACCCTTTCAGGAGGTCCAGGGTTGGAAATACTTAGTGCAGTAAAGGTAGGTGGTGACCTCAGTGAAGTTGGAGAGGAGATAGTAAACTGGATATGTGTCTATGTTAAGATGCCTGTAAACCATCTAAGTGTGTAGGTATCCATCCTTTTTCACAACGATAAGTAGGGGCGATGACCATAGGCTTGAGGGCTTGGAACAAAGCACTATTTCTTCCTTTTCAATAATTGTGCATTTATCAGCTGTTAAATGGTCTGGTACCAAAATTCTGAATCTTGCGAATAATGGTAGCCTCATCATTTTGATACTGTGTAGATACCGTGCTTGGCGGGAAACCTGTGGGAGGGGATAGTGAACTGGATATGCGTATATGATAAGATGCCTGTAAACCCTTCGAGTGTGTAGGGATCCATCCTTTTTCCCGACGATCAGCAGGGGCGATGACCATGGACTTGAGGCCTTTGGACAAAGCACTATTTCTTCCTTTTCAATAAATGTGCATTTAGCAGCTGCTAAATGGTCTGGTATAAAAACATCTGAATCTTGCTAACAATGGGAGCCTCATTATCTTGACAATGTGATAGATACGATGCTTGGCGGGAACCATAGGCATCCAGCAATTGTCAGGATGTAAAGTGAGGAGGTAGGTGTAGGCGTCCGTGGGTGTGCTGATATGGAGAGCAAGGCCGGATGGAGCAGGTAATCAAGGTGTAGACGAATGAGAGCTAGCGTTGACTAAGCGTCAATGTGCAACATCGACCAGGAGGTGGAAATGGACCACAAAATCTGCACCGATGAGAGGCAGTGTAATGTCGTTATCTCGTAACCATGGGTGGGGATAGCATATCCACTGGCAGCCACCAGGCAAATGTCAAAAGTCTTGGAATGATGGGTCGAGCGTTTGAGAGGAAACGGGGCAGGAGAGAACGACAGGCACCAATATCTACCAAAAGGTGCACATTAGATTCTGAATCATGCAAAAACAAGAGATTAGGTAATGGGGAGGCCATAGACACATGTGATGGCCTACTTATACGTTTTTTTACCATTGACATCTGGTAACACATTTCTTAGCAGCAGCAGCAGCCTCGAATCAAGTGGTAGTTCCACAACTGATAGGAATCACCCAGTAGCTGTTGAAGGCGTTGGCTGTTGCGCAGGTGTAGAAAAGTATAGGTAGGTGGCGAGTGGCTTTGCTGCTCCCCAGGTTTGTCACGAGTTGGGCGTTAATGTCCTACCACATTCACCTTGTGTCAATCAGTGTTGTATGATTAGTTCCTTCATCAGGAGTGGAGTTGTTGATGGAGTTCTAGATGGTGGAGAATTGGTTGTTCACGAAAGCATCAACTCTGGTCATCAAGTCTGAAATGGGCAAGGTGTCTACATCTGGGAGGGTAGCTCGCACCAGTTCCAATAGGCGTTGTACTAAGTAGGTTCACTTCATTAGGAGAAATTCGTCTGCAGCAGCCTAAAGGCAAGCAATACTGATCATTTCCCGGAAAGCCATCAATACCTTTTGATCCCCCAATGGTTGTTGAGAGAGCTGGAAAATCTTGGCTACACAGGCGGCTAACTACAGTGAGTACTGCTCCAGGAGGAATGATTTGAGGGCATCATACTCTATGCTGGCAAAGCCTGTTGGAGATTTCTGGGAAGGTGTTATCTGGGATCGCAGCCGGGATGTAGCTAGATTGGGTGCTTGAGTGGGTCTGCCCTTGATGCAAAACTGAATCGCAGCATGCTGAAACCAGGTAAAATCTTATTACATCAGTAAATTTTTACGCTGAGTTCAATAACGATTGTAGTATCGAAGAAAACTTTGATAGGGCATCCTTCTTTATCTATATGTACGTTGCTGGCTGCAAGTGCATTACACTTCTTCAAATGAAAGGCAAGGTTCCTATCAATCAAGCCAGTATAGGCACTAAAAGAAGTCGGAACCCAAAGTATATGCTAATTGCATTTAAGGATTTACTAGGTGAGAGACCTCTGTCTTACATACCAACCAATTTTACCCAACTTCCCTATCCACCAGCTGACCCAATTGATAGGATTTAATTTGAATTACCCATAATGCATCATTATAAAACTTGTTGGCATATAAGACAGTGGATGTTTAAATATGGTTAGGACTTGGGTTTTGACATCTTTAGAGCCTCTGTTGGTATGAATGGAAGCTACCTTGGCTTTCATTTGAAGAGACTAGGGTTTGATCCCAACGTCAAGTAGGAATTTATTTCTATTGGACACAACATTGCATTGTTTTTAATCACGTCATTACTATGCAGTATGGTGTAATAATCCTTAAATTTAATTAGAGTAAGTTTAAATATTGCATTTTCTATTTAATTTAGAGCTTGTCGTTCACGAAATCTATGGAATATTTGATATCTAAATGCAAAAACATTGTATATATGAAAGAGGTATTCTCAAACCATCAAGCGACTACTTAAGAACTGATAAAACTCTTGATTCCTTGTATGTGGAGTTATTATTGAATGCTAGAATTGCACCTTATTCTATCCCATGATGAAAGGAAAATGACAAGATAAATCAAAATATATAAAAAATAACTTCCTGGCAGTACGGAAGTAACTTGGTCAACAGGTTACCAATCAAGAAACACTGCGCAATGAACAGCTTCTCAAGCGCCATCTTAAAGACTCAGTAGCAAGTTAAGTGTACAGCTCGGAAGGAAAACTTCATGTCAGTGCTTGCTCATTTTGAATTTCCAGATCAGTGAACAAACCCCTAAAGTCCAACCATTTAAGAAAAGCTAGGAAGACGGTCATAGCTAATATTGGTCGTCTCTTCTCAATTCGGTCGGGCTAAAAATAAAAGTGGGCCACTGGGTCAACAACTGTCAAAGGTGTGAAAAGGGGCGTGGACAACGGGAGCAGTCTCTCTCTCTCACTACCTGGCTGAAGTTTCGCTGCATCACGCCCACCACCCAACAGCTAGCATGTTCACGCCCGTTTATTAGATGGGCGCGCACATATTGAGAATATTGCGCTTTACAATGCGACTTCTCGCTATTTCTTCTCCAGTTACTTTTACACTGAGATTCATCATTATGGCAGTTAATGATTCGCTTTCATAAATACACGATTTTTCACATCATCGATTCTCGAAGGAAATTTCCAGAGTTTTTTTTTTTTTTTCTTTTTTTCGAGAACCACTTCGGGTACATAACCTATAATATTATTATATTTCTCAATCAACCATAAGTTTAGTATCATAAATAATACTGTTACAAAGAAGTACTGTGCTTTGTAACAGTAATTTTGGCTTTTTAATCTTCATCTAATTCTAAAGGCTACTTAATATTCCAAATCGAAGGGATTTATCAAAGCATAAAAGGTAACGAGAGCATAGAAATCTTTTCATTCTAATACGGTCGTATTCAGTTTTCTAAAATACAGAGTAAAGAATTTATGTACAATTTCCCTTTTTCTTTTCTTTTTTTTCTTTTTTTTTTCTTTTGTAATTACTCTTGACGATAAAGTGTATTGTTCAACCGCTATTTATAAGGATGCAAAACAATACTTAGGGACGAAACAAAACTTCTTGCTGAAAGAAAACAGAATGATTTAGCAACAGCCTCTTAAACGGAAAACAAAACTCTATTAATTGTAATAAAGAGAAATCCTCATTACAAGATATGCATAACAACACCTTATTCAGACATGATCTACATTCGTATGCGAACACCCTTATTAGAATTGGTATATAGGATGATATTAAATGAATCATCCTATTTAATGTTAACCTGTGACTTTGGCATTTCCTTATTCATATAAAAGTCTCTAGTTTAGCAATACGTAAAGAATCTTACATTAGCTTCATTATGAACCGGAAATGCCATATTACATGAGACTTACATCAGCCCTCAAGTGTAGGTGATGATTAAGAGTGGACAACATAAAATGTAGCACTGCTTTTAAACTGGTATATCATCAACAAGTGAAGTATTTTGGCATTGCAATTCTAAGACAAAACGTTTTATTACAGATTGTAATGTAATTGTTAACTACTCAAACAAGTTTCAGGCATAGGAGAGCACAACATGAAAAATCTACCATTTTCAATAATTGACTTGTCTGAATTTTCTCCTTTTGGTCTAAGCAAAAAAATAAACAAATAAACAAAAAATAAAAAAAAAATTGGAAAAGGACGTATAAAGAACGTGTCAGCAATGAAAATCACAAAATAAAATATGTTATAAATCAATCACGAGAGGGAAAAGAGCATCGGGAAAAAAGATTATTAATGAATGACCTAGGACTATGAATGAGCCACACCAATGAATAGTAGAGAAAGTAACAATTGTACCTTAAAAGGACGAATGAATCAATATCACGTAAACAACAAAAGCTGGCTTTACCTGAAGGTCAACATAAAGAAAATCTAAGCTAATAAATAGGTCCGGACATAAAATGGTATTGGAATAACTATCTATTAGAAAATAAAAACGATTTACAATAGAAATATTATTCATTAAAAAAAAAAAACTATTGGTGAGAAAATTAAAACTATATACAAGAAAAGTAAACAATTATTACTTAGAAAAGGCATCCTATCTATCAAAAAAATCTTTTTACTATAAAAATAGCAATTATTTGCTAGAAAAGGAAAGTGTAGGAGGTAGACTGACATTCTCTTTTTGATGCAAAGGAGCACGAGTAACTTAACTTATGATGGAATAACTTTGTATTCCCTGTGGCAACTTCGTTTGCAAGTACATGGCTATTTGGGCTTGTTGCATGGATTGTGAACGCATCACAAATAGCATTAACATTATGTGGTTACAGTCAAGGTCTGTAGGAAGTGAGCTCGAGTCAGGTCTTATGAATATTGTACTTGTATACTGTAGTCAGTTAGTTACCCGGACATTTCGTCCATTGCTTTCATCTGCGCTTCTTTCCCAAGGCTTCACATCCAATATGAAGCGGTTGTCTTCTATATGATTTCTGGTTTTTCGATAGTAAGGTAAAAGCTGCTGTTCTAGATTCTGCTCTGGGTGATAGTTCTTTCATTCGTGTAATACAGTCAGTGGTTGTACTATTGTTGGCTACTTTTTATGTTTTCTTTTCTGAGAATCCCAGGTGTACTTAGACTATGGCCTGTTTACCAACGTTTACGCTATTTGAATTGGAAAGCTCTCCTTAAAAAGTAACTCTAACCTGCGTATAGTTTTTCTTTTTCGAAAAGACAGGGTTTACTTTGTTGTATAGTCTTCAATACTCTGGTAAATCTTTATTTCATTTTCTGATAAGAGTTTTTGTTTTCTGGTAAACAGTTTTTCCTTATATAATAAAGTTTTTCTTTTTCGTGTACACTGGTTTTTACTCGTTAAAAATTCAATTTTCGTGTACATTTTTCCCTTTCTCGTAAATATAAATTATTTTCTCTTTTCTACTGAATATGTAGGTTCGAGTCCTTGGCTGGGTAGAAATATTTTCCTATGGGGAGGAGATCCCATGGTAGAGCAGGGAAATATATATTAAAGGGTATTTGTGGCTTATTTGAAAAATTATAAATCACAAATGTTAGTGATAAAATTTTCACACATACACATCCATATATATATATATATATATATATATATATATATATATATATATATATATATATATATATATACTGCGTATACATACATGCATACATACATACATACGTACATACATACACACACACATATATATATATATATATATATATATATATATATATATACATATATGTATGTATGTATGTATATATATATATATGGGTGTGTATATGAGATAATTTCATCAATAACATTAGTGATTTATAATTTATATATATATATATATATATATAAATATATATATATATATATATATATATATATATATATATATATATATATATATATACTGCGTATACATACATGCATACATACATACATACGTACATATATATATATATATATATATATATATATATATATATATATATATATATATGGGTGTGTATATGTGATAATTTCATCACTAACATTCGTGATTTATAATTTTTCAAATAAGCCACAAGTGCCCTTTAATATCTATTTTGCTGCTCTACCATGGGATCTCCTCCCCATAGGAAAATTACTTCTACGCAGCCGAGGGCTCGAACCTATGACCGATAGAAAAGAGGATAAACTTTAGACTGTTTAGACCACTCAGCTGTAAATAGAGAGAAGAGTTGATTCAGACTCTGCTGAATTTAATCCCGTCGAGTTCAGGATTTATACTTAAGATCAAAATCAACCGATCTCCACCATTACTGCTTATTGGCCTTTTTATGATAATTCTATCACGAACAATCGTGATTTATGGTCTGCAAGATTCCTCTTGAAGTCAAAGGTGGGACCTAGACTCTGACTTCACGGGTTCCAGTCCTAGCTGGTAGCTCGACCCTCTCAGAAGTCGAGGCGTACGTATTACGGATCAACTCACTAAGTCCAAAGGAGATTGTGTTCTAGAACCCTCTTTCTGGGCTCTGAGAATGCTAAGGAAGAGTCGCTGACACTCAAGTCTGAGGTGTCGGGTCTTCTTCGGACAGCAGCACAGAGCCCTCAAGAGACACTAAAGCATCTCTTCTCTGTGCCACTCGACAATTCACGTACAGAGGAGATGGAGAAGGGCTAGAACCTGGGGTCTTGCCCTGACAGGTTCCGAGCTTGGCCATGTGTCCTGGCACCAAATTAAGTAGCTCTTTCCATCTCTCAGAGTGGGAGACTAAGGCAGAGACCAAATAACTCACCAAAACATGGACTGGATAAAAATATTTGGAAGAAAGAAGAAATTTTCATTTTTTTTTTTCTGAAAACAAAAAATCGTTCTGTGGCTTAGTAACTATATAGACCCAGAGTCAATACAGATAGGGTCTGTTCAAGAGGCTGAGCTTAATCTGTTGTTCACCACCTAAAAAATCATATACGAAAAGCATAAAGATTAAAAAAAGAAATTGTCTGCGTCCTGCCATTTTCTTTGTTACATCTGCAAAATGATTTCAGCAGTTATTATCAGTTCTTAGGATATGTTCATGTTTCGGTTTGTTTGTTTTTAACTTTACGCTAAATCTATTCTACTGTTTTTTCTTTTTTTAACCAGCAACTAAAGCTGTTGTCGCTGGTTTAGGTTTAACGATATAAAATACAGTAAAACAGCTCGTAAATGATGAAACTAGTAGGCCTAATTATTTTAAGAAGAAAGATAAATCTGGCTTTAGGGTAAAAAAAAAAATACCTTTTGAGAGTGGATTGCAGCCTCGAGAAACCTAAACCCTATGAATCATTACCAGAGATCTTGGTAATCATTTCCATAATCACACCCTCACATGACTTAATGTATGCGTTTCCGTTTGCATTTGTGGATCTTGCAGTCGTCATTAAACATGTATAACGTTAGTAAGACGTATTGCACAACACATTGTAAGTTAAATTATAAACATACCATGTCTATTATTTGGTTTGGATACCAACGACTAACCGTTTTCTGGTCGATAGAAAATAATATAATTTGTTCAGAGAAGCTGGATGTTGCATAAGCCATAAGGTATGCGTCCTCTGAGTGTCTATTTAACTGGTTTACAATACATTTCAATGCAGCATTTATTGCAAGCACGACATACGGAGAATGTATTGGTGTTTTCTTCTTAGTTTAATGTGGTTCCCAAGATAATTCATGAATTTCTGTACACAGCAAACATACAGCATATCGAGGTAGAGATAGAAAATTGATTCAGCATTCAAGTTAGGTCAGTTTCAATAAGAACAGGTAGCAACACAAGAGGCACTTGTACTAATACGCAACATATTTTCACATACAAGATATAAACTATTTTATATTATGTCAATGGAACTCTAATTCCTCCTTTTATGTGATATATGGATGTCGATAGAGAGAGAGAGAGAGAGAGAGAGAGAGAGAGAGAGAGAGAGAGAGAGAGAGAGAGAGAGAGAGAGAGATGGTTAACGGTGTTAATAAGGAAATAGGGGGAAAACATAGGGTATGCGGTCGGGTGGAAGGGTTAAAAGGTTCAGAATGCCAAGTGAAGTGGAAGGTGGGACACGTCATGGGAAAGGGTTATAAATGTTCAGAACAATGAAGAACACATGAAGTGAATAATAAAAACGAAAATTGTCAGTAGTGAGCATGCATTACAGCATCAAAGGCATAATAATAATAATAATAATAATAATAATAATAATAATAATAATAATAATAATAATAATAATAATGATTGGAGAGGAAGAATAAGAAGAATCCTGTTTTTAAAGAATGAGAGTAAAATCATTTTTGTGTATTGAGTCTTAATATTCATTTACACACACATAAAACCATTCAGCTTTAGCAGCACTACTTTCATCATTGCTATAAGGGAATGAAACGGAATCAAATTTAGCAGAGACAATATTTTTCTAGAGATTTCCAGCGTCATTCTCTGACTACTTGATCAATCTGGTTTTCTATTCTCATGCTGCCCTTGTATTGTTCACAGGGAGGAGGAGGGGGGGGGGGTTAGTACATAGATCCAGGGAATAAGTCTGGATTACTAACTTTTATCCTGAATCTGCAATATTGGTTTCTATGACCACAGGGTTAACATTTATCATATCCGAACCATTAAAGGATTTGTTTATAGTTACAGATGGTATGGAGTTAATAAGGATTTCCTCGAATACCTTTTGCAATTTTACAGTATTGCTTTTATATTCCAATTTACCTTTCTTATCATTAATTCTGAGGTAGAAACCCCAACAACTTATGACTATTACACTGTTTCTCTCTTTTACGTTAACGGTCCTCTGTGACTTTTGGAAATTGGTATGTTTCCCTTACATAATTCTTCCAGATCATCCATAATTCTACTATCAATGTCACTAAATCATGGGCACGCGATATGAAGAAAACATCTAAAAGTCTCACCAGCTGGCCTTATCTAATAAGGCCATTGGTCAGCCGGAAGCTTGTGAAATATTGCGATGTAATGTATGTCTACTTGTTAATATTGAAATTGATCTTTATTATGGATACATTAAATCTCAAATATTGATACCCCATCTAATCATTTTGTATTTCCACAAGTAGTCTATGGGTTGCAATCGTCTTTTCTTTGTAGACCTGAACATATAGTTTATTGTTCACGTTATTTTTGTTAAGTTTGTTTTGAAATATAGTGAGACCTTTTTATTTTTTCTTATTGTCTGTGGATAAAACAAATTCTAAGTCCAGTGCACCCCAGACTACGCCTTTCTGGTACAACCCAGAAACATAAATAGTGGGCTGCCCTTAAATATGCCATCTTTGATGGAGACTTAACAGTACCTCCTTTGCTTAAACCAGATGTCTCTGTCACTCACTGTCCATAGGAAAAGGTAACCCTTTTGGCTGATGCGTTTGACAGAAAGCAGAGTAATGAGAAACTTAATCGTCCTTATTCCTGTTTTCCTTTAACTAAACTAACTATTTTAGTTTTTCAGTTCGGTGAAATTAAAAACACTTTTACTGGACATTGATGGTATATTCTTTTATAAAGGTGCCTGATTTCTTAGTGCCTAGGCTATCTGTTATTTTTCACAAGTACTTCATTTTGCCCTTTTTGGAGAATTGGTAATATTACTACATTAAGTAAATTCGTTTGGTGTAGATATAGCCCTGCTGATTATCATCCGATTTCTGTAATTTTCATATTATCTAAAGTAATTGAACCTCTTTTGGATAAACAGCTAAATAGGTAATATCTGGTGTTTTCGGATTATTGTTCTCAGCCTTTTCATTTTCACATATACACATGATATGTTTTGGATCTAGTAAATCAGCTTGTTGCATCTGTAAATGATGCTGCTTTCGTTACATCAATTCCATCCCCTAAATGCAGACCTTTGGAAATATAAGTGTGATTCTGGATTGTAAATTTAGTTTTGAGAAACATTCGATATTATTCTTCTTCAATTGCTAAAAAAATGGCATATTGAGAAAGTCTATTAATAATTTTGGTGATCAATCTATCGTAAAGAAACGTTCTAATTCTAAATACCTAAGAATATATACTACAATCAGATCTCGTAGGTCCTATAGTGTGTATGGTTTCTCTGTGTCTTAAGATAATGAAAGCAGCTCTTAAAAGAAGTGAAGTAAGTAACGTCCAATACCTGTATTGCTAGTAGGTTCTAAAATTTTTGAATGCTTCTTGGAAAAATTTCTAAATGTGTATTCTGAAATTTTCCTAAGCTTGCAGTCTGAACTGCGCAATGACCGTTTAGCTGGTGAAGTACCTCTTCCCATTTCCCGTGTTCCCCAGAAGTCTGTAAATTGTGGTTACGAAGCTCGATTGAGTGATTTTACTTGGGTGCTGCTTTTGACCGTGATAATCATGAGGTCATTCATCAAATTCAGACAAATAGGAGTGGTTTAGATTTTAGAATTCTTATTGAATTTTAGCTATGTTAAAAGAGTAACTGTTGATGGACACTGTAATAAGTACAGAATGTAATTATAGAAAAACCTGAAGGTAGTGTCATTGGCCCTTGTCTTTTCATATCAAATATGCCTGATTGTGGTTTGGCCTTGAAAACAATATTTTTGTTTATGCTGATGACCATAACATGAGTGCAGTCCTACGATTGGTCTCCCTCTCAACAGAGATCTACCTAAAATTCATGCCTGGTACGAGGGGTGATGAAATTAGGTCTGAACAAATATGAAAAATAAACATTGCTAAGTAGTCTTACAACATAGGATCCCCATCACCCAGATATGTTCAGTTGCAACGTTTTTCTAAGTAAATGTAATACATTTAAAGCTCTAGGTATACTTCCAAACTGTAAACTCTTTTAAGAAACGCATTTCGTCTATCTTTTTTTTAAACTGAATAGAGGTTATAATTGAAAAAAAAAAAAAAGTTTTCCCAATCCTTTAGAGACCTGTTTTCCCCAGAAATATTGACCTCTTAAACAAATCAAATGTTTTGTCTTCAGTAATTATTAAACAAAACTTGAGTTATATTTAATCTTATGCTTTGGCACTGTAGATAAGCTAATTGGGGGAAGTAAAGGGGGGTAGCAGGAGAGGTATGTGATAAGAAAATGCCAATCAAGGTAAAAGTCAAGATATATAGCATATTAACAAAACCAGTGCTGAAGTATGAATAAGAAACATCCTCTCTAAGACGAAAAGGAAAAGCAAAACTTGAGAGATCAGAGATGAGAATGCTGAGATGGGAATATCCTAAATGATGAAATAAGAAGAATGGCAGGCGTAGTAAAGATTACACAGGTGATAAGAGTGTCATGACTGAGATGGTATGGGCACGTATTGAGCATGTATGGAGGGGAGGGAGTGAGGAGAGCTTGAGAGGAACCTGTTAGGGTGGGGCAATATCGAGAGGGAAGCAGATATTAGATGGCGTGATAAGGTGGAAGATAGTATGTACAGAAGAGGTTTAATGAAAGAGGATCCCTTGTGATCTAATGCAAACATTAAATATTTGGACCATTTATCTCGTTCGGTTTGGCCGCTCATTCATGTTTTGTTTCATTTGTCACGACGTCAGAGAAATCGCCAATTAATCTTTCTTGTCTTCGTCTTAGTTGGGAAAAAACAGGAAGAGCTACAACTCACGATAACAATACTGGCTTTGGCTTCCTCTACGAGATCATTTTCACTTTGAATTCGCTTTGAATTTAAAGTGATATAACAATAAGCAACAACACTTAGCAAAAGTGTGTGTGTGTGTGTGTGTGTGTGTGTGTGTGTGTGTGTGTGTAATTGCTTGTCTCTTTTCTGAGTAAGGTTTTGTACTAATAAACTATTTAATAAATGCGGGGATTTTTTATTTTCTTTCTTTACACT
Organism: Palaemon carinicauda; assembly: GCF_036898095.1. Lineage (NCBI taxonomy): Eukaryota > Metazoa > Arthropoda > Malacostraca > Decapoda > Palaemonidae > Palaemon > Palaemon carinicauda. Next base: position 72,538,119 of record NC_090728.1, read on the forward strand.
GCAATTTATACGGGTCACATATATATATATATATATATATATATATGTGTGTGTGTGTGTGTGTGTGTGTGTGTGTACATAATGTGTCTATGTGTTTAACAATGCAATATGCATTTTGCTCGTATATCTAATCATGATCAATAAACAATCTGTTCGGAATAGCTTCATTCACGCACGGTGCAGTTTTCAAAACTTTCAATCTTCTTTTATGGGTAGTCTAGTTTAATGAGCACATTTCATCTAATACCTACTTTTCATAAAGTATAATGTATAGATTACAATACACGATTTCTTCATTTATCTCAAACAATAATTTGACTGATATACCTGATGCAGATGAAGACCTTGATGTTCCCATGAATGAATTCAGTGTGTTTGAAGTCGAAGCTATCCTCAAAAAACTAAAGAGATGGAAAGCCCCTGGATACAATGGAATAACTGCCGAGATGATACTAGCCGATAATGAAGTGACTCCCAGACTACTTACAAGATTATATAGCAGAATGTGGCATTAAGAGGCAAAACCTGATGAATGGGAGTTAGGAGTGTTGGTGAAAATGGCAAAAAATAAGACCTGACTGATTGCAATAATTACAGAGGCATCACACTTACGTCAGTTGTTATGAAAATATATAGTATGCTTATTCTAAAGAGACTGGAGAGAAAGAATGATGAAAAGCTGAGAGATGAACAAACAGGATTTAGAAATGGTAGAAGTTGTACTGACCAAATTTTCATTTTGAGATGTACAGCAATGCGTAGAGTATAGAAATCAACTTTTGATGGCCTTTGCGGACTATGAAAAAGCCTTTGATAGCATATACCGAGAGTCCTGCGTTATCATGGAATTCATCATAAATACGTAAATTTGATTAAGTCTGTTCATGAGCAAAGCAAGTGCAAAGTTAATGTTAATGGAGCCTTGTCAAATGAATTTCCAGTGAACAGAGGAGTAGTACAAGGGAAAGTGTTGTCACCTATGTTGTTTATCCTCCTCATGGATTTTGTAATGAGTAGAACAGTTGGAGATGGTGGGGAAGGATTGGATAGGATTGGTGATAGGAATTTAGCAGACATAGAGTATGCTGATGAGGATGTCCTTATTAGCAGAACACCACAGGATTTGCAATGCTGGCTTATCAGAATGCATGAAATATCACACGAGGTTGGGCTGAAGATAAATAGGAGAAAGACAGAGAACGGAGTATATAATGGAAGATGAAATATCATTGGAAGGAGAAAGGATTAATGGGGTAGAATCATTTAAGTATTTAGGAACTATCATCTTCAATACAGGGTCTTTAGAATTAGAGTTTAGTGAAAGATTGAAAAAAAAAAAACAATCAGACTATGGCTAGGTTAAGTAAAATTTGGAAATCAAATCGGATAAAATTACATATAAAAATCAGACTATATATCAATTTAGTGAGATCGGTGTTACTCTATGGACATGAGTCACGGTATGACAATGAAACAGTCTTCAAGAGTTTTAGCAGATTTAAGAACAAAGCCCTGAGAAGGATATTGGGAGTTGAATGGCAGGACAAGATTAGAAATGAAACTATAAGAGAGATTACTCGAGTGCCATATATGGATGAGATCATGATGAGGGGTAGATTGAGATGGTTTGGCCATGCTCTTCGCACTCCCCAAGGTAGATTAGTTCACTAGAAGAGTTGGAAGACCCAAACCTACATGGCTGAGGACTATGAAGCGCGAAGTACACGATGATGAATGGAGAAGTATTGAATTAAAAGCTCAAGATAGAGACGACTGGCGAAAGCTAACCGAGGCCCTTTGCGTCAATAGGCGTAAGAGGAGATGATGACGATGATCTCAAACAAAAATAAAATTTAATCTCATTTAGTTATTTATGTCACACAAAAAACAGATAGTTCAACACATAAACGTATGCAATTATGTATGTATGTATGTATGTATGTATATATATATATATATATATATATATATATATATATATGTATTATATATATATATATATATATTATATATATATATATATACATATATATAATATATATATATATATATATATATATATACATATATATCATATATATATATATATATATATATATATATATATATATATATATATATATGTATATACTGTATATACTATATATATATATATATATATAGTATATACAGTATATACATATATATATATATATATATATATATATATATATATATATATATATATATATATATTATATATATATATATATATATATATATATATATATATATATATATATATATATCAGCATTACATTTCCTTAATAGATATGTTCCCTCCCAATCATGTAAACAAGAACTATAAATGAATAAAACAGATCTTCCTTTTATAATCAAAACCTAACTTCATTTTCATTAGGAGGGATGGGCCGGGAAATACTACAGAAAAATACTTGTTGGCTTAAATTGCCGATTTGAAATTACACACTTTTATGTTTTGTTTTTTGAATGCAGTCTCGACACATGACAAAAATAACTGTATTAATTAATCGTACTTACCTAGCCGGTACGTACTGCCTCCAAATTCGTCCAATAGTAGTCATCTTACACAGTTATAATTAATAAAACTTCCTGCTTACAATCAACGGGTAGAAGTAAGCAAGAATTAGGCACCAATGCAGTTTAAAGGTTTGTCTTGTTATGGCATGCTAACATTAAGTACTGAAAACTAGATAGCCAAAGTCATAACTGATCACGAGAGTACCGCTCCACACACTTCTTTGGATGCTAAGAAGAAACTGGTCGGTGTCAGCCGTTGTAACCTCTATTCTAAATGCTGTGTACACTTTGAGGTCCCGTAACCCACCGACGTTTTCTCATGTCTTGCAGTTGCCATTTATTAATTTACTTCTTATTTGTTTCACAAATATTTTCTTGCCTAAATTAAATTTCTTTTAATCTATTTTGAAGAAAGCTTTCAAATTATGACATTCTGCTTTCCTGTGAATAAGTTATTCGATGAAATTCTGTATATAAATATTCTTGGTAAAGTAGTCTAAAGCAACATTAAACAGAACGCTTCTTCTACAGCGTTGCCAGTAAATCTTTTAGATCTTTTAGGGGGTAACTTCTCGCTTCTTGTTCGTAAATCCCTAACTTCATTAACGGAAAAGAAGGTAAAAAATAATCCCAGTCTCAGTTGAAATATTCAGCAAAAGACATACAAAATTAAAATTACTTATACAAACATACGTATAATTATCGGCTGCAGTATGGTGTCCATACTAGGAAGTAATTCTCAACTGCAATTCCCTCCATGGGCACACAGGTCTACAAATGTAGGTCACCAGACTCCCGAGTCCTATCACAGATCTCAAAAGAAAAAACAAACTGAAGTTTTGTTTATCGCTATTAAAGAGCCCCATCCGAGAATTAGTTAATATACAGTAAAGCAAAATTATCAGACCGAGATGAATGAAAAGTAAATTAGTGTGTAAAGAAGGGTATTTAGCTTTTCTTTAGGATACATCAAAGTTATTACTGTATGCTGTGTAGTCTAGAACAAATTTGGTATCCTATTATACTGTATTCAGAGTTTATGTATTCCAAAATAAGAAAAACAACGGCATGAATGACTGGATTCCAATTTTACCGTAGTAAGTAACTTCAACTCTACGTGAAGAATTAATCCTTAGCACACAGTTCTCTGGATGCTCGAATGAATCCCGTTATAGCAGTTGGTCGTCCGTTTATCTTTTTGTTGTTGTTCAACTGAAATGAACTTTATAATATCTCGATGAACATTCTTATTACGATACTACATTACACTCTTATTACAAATAACCTGAAAAACTACCGCTTTAGAAGCGGATATTCAACAAATTACCATATGCATGTAATTAACCAGTTAATGGGAAAATCAACAGAATACGACAAAACACTATTTATGACATTTATAGACTATGAGAAAGCTTTTGATATTGACAAAACTTCAGTAAGAATAAAAGCACTCCAAAGACAAGGAAAAGACGAATCTTATGTTAAAACCCTTGAAGATATCTACAGTATATAGGAAGAACAGCAATCCTAAAACTACCTAAAGAAAGTGAGAAAATCCTGAATAAGAAAGGAGTTAGATAAGGAGACCCTATCTCTCCTAAATTATTCACAGCATGCATAGAAGATTTTAAACATTTCAATGGGGAATACCTAAACATAGTTCTATTTGCCAAATCATGGCAGCAATTACAAAAGATGATAAAAGATTTGAATAGAGAAAGCAAATATAAATAGGAATGAAAATAGATATGAGTAAAACTAAAATTAGGTTCATTAGAAAGGAATTTATATTGTTATATAGGCGATATTTATTTTGATGTTACTCTTCTTGAAATATTTTATTTTTCCTTTTTTCCTTTCCTCACTGAGCTATTTTCCCTGTTGGAGCCCCTGGGCTTATATCATCCTGCTTTTCCAACTAGGGTTGTAGCTTAGCAATTCATGATAATAATAATAATAATAATAATAATAATAATAATAATAATAATAATAACAGATACGGGCTATAGACAACTCTAGAGACTGTTAATGAATATGCATAAAGTACTTAAGACAGACAGTAAATGTTTCCGCAGGACAGGAGACCGAAGGATAAGCATAGGATGGAGACTTTTCATTAACAAAATGAGATTATGAAAATTAAAATGCCACTTTTCCTAAAAAGAAAAGTATTCAATCAAATGGTCCTACCCGTACAAACTTATGCATCATAAACTTGGAGCCTTAACAAAGCCTTAGAACATACGAGAGCAAATTAAAATAGATGATATTCTAACAACATGTGAGAAAAACAAATGGAGATGGGCAAAACATGTAATGAGAATGACAGATAATAGATGGACATCAGGAATAACATAAGGGGTCACTAGAGATTGCAAATGAAGCAGGGGAAGGTAGAGAAGATGATGGGTTGACGAGCTAAGGAAATTTGCTAATATAGACAGGCATAAAAAGACCATAAATGGACATAAGTGGAAGGTCATGTCTGAGGCCTTTTTCCATCATTGGACTAGTAACAGCTGAGTTGATATATGTATATATATATATATATATATATATATATATATATATATATATATATATATATGTGTGTGTGTGTGTGTATATATACAGTATCTGTGTAGGTTAATGTATATACATACACACACACACACATATATATATATATATATATATATATACATATATATATATTATTGTTATTATTATTACTAGCCAAGCTACAACCCTAGGTGGAAAACTAAGATTCTATAAGCCTAAAGGCTCCAACAAGGAAAAATAGCCCAGTGAGGAACGGAAATAAGCAAATAAATAAATGATGAGAACAAATTAACAATAAATCATTCTACAAACACTAACAACGTCAAAACAAATATGTCATATATAAACTATAAAAAGACTTATGTCAGCCTGTTCAACATAAAAACATTTACTGCAACTTTGAACTTTTGAAGTTCTACTGATTCAACTACTCGATTAGGAAGATCATTCCACAACTTGGTCACAGCTAGAATATTACTTCTATAATACTGTGTAGTATTGAGCCTCATGATGGAGAAGGCCTGGCTATTAGAATTAACTGCCTGCCTAGTATTACGAACAGGATGGAATTGTGCAGGAAGATCTGAATGTAAAGGATGGTCAGAATTATGAAAAATCTTATGGAACCTCCATAATGAACTAATTGAATGACGGTGCCAAAGATTAATATCCAGATCAGTAATAAGAAATCTAATAGATCGTAAGTTTCTGTCCAACAAATTAAGATGAGAATCAGCAGCTGAAGACTAGACAGGAGAACAATACTCAAAACAAGGTAGAATGAAAGAATTAAAACACTTCTTCAGAATAGATTGATCACCAAAAATCTTGAAAGATTATGTCAATTACCCAATTTTTTTTGCAATTGAAGATGACATAGACCTAATGTGTTTCTCAAAATTAAATTTGCTGTCGAGAATCACACCTAAAATTTTAAAAGAGTCATACAAAGTTAAAGAAACATTATCAATACTGAGATCCGGATGTTGAGGAGCCACTGTCCTTGACCAACTTACAATCATACTTTTAGTTTTGTTAGGATTCAACTTCATTCCCCATAATTTGCACCATGCGCTAATTTTAGCTAGATCTCTATCAAGGGATTCAGCAACCCCAGATCTACATTCAGGGGATGGAATTGATGCAAAGAGAGTAGCATCATCTGCATATGCATCAAGCTTTTTTTTCTAGGCCAAACCACATATCATTTGTATATAGTATGAAAAGTAATGGGCCAAGAACACTACCCTGTGGAACACCAGATATCACATTAATATACTCACTATGGTGAACATCAACAACAAATTTTTGAGATCTATTACTTAAAAAATCCATAATAATGCTATATATAATATATATGCATCCCTTTCTGAGTGAGGATACCTGAACGTAGTGAAAGGGTTTGTGTATCGCCATAATCAGCAAAGCTGTACTACTCAGGGCCACTCATACTAGGTTGGTTTGCTGTGAGCAGTCAGTCAGAATTTTCCCACCATCCCCAATCCGCAGTGGCCAGTGTGAGGATGAAAATGGCCAAACCACAAACATGTCTAAGGACATGTCTGAAGCCATGACTAGTACAGCTTTGCTGGTCATGGCGATACACAAATCCTTTCACCACGTATGGTATTTCCACTCAGATAGTGATATATATATACTGTATATATATATATATATATATATATATATATATATATATGGATATATATATATATATATATATATATATATATATATATACTGTACATATATATGTTTATATATATTTTATTCTTGTATTTCATTTGTGTATTTAAGAGATGTATAGCCAGCTCGTAAGGTGAGTTCCACTCTCGTAGGATTAAGCAATGTATGTTAATCATGTCAGATTTTCGTCATTCATTTCATTGTATTTTCATTCAATTCATTATATATAAATTTAGGTTATTTTAAAAATAATTTAAATTATCATTTCACATAGTTTTGTTATGAAGTCTTATGTAATCTTGCTTAGGTATGCTGCATGACACACGAGGTATGAGCACGAAGGATTAAGTTTCCACGTGGTTAGAAAGTGCATGAAAATTCTCAAATTAGATTTACTCTAATTTTTATTGTTACGACAGGTAGGTGGGCAAAGTTAACTGAGAGAGAGTTGCCTCGCAAGCAAGGTTAGTATAGCTTCTTCAAATTACTGCGCTGACAACCTTACACCACTTGAGCCATGGCCCCCACTGTACGAGAATGATCTACTAGAAAATTCAATAATAATTAAGTCAATATATATATATCCCCAAGGAATGCATAAGCAGCAGAAGAGACCCACCCTGTCCCTTTGAAAGAGCCAACGTCCACTTGCCCTCTCTCCACTCAAGTGTGTGTCCTCTGAAACGTGAAAAGAGATTTCTATCCAACATATATTGTGTATAGTGTTGTTCAAACGAGGGTGAAATTAATGGATGCTAATTCAAGTTTAGTGTGTTAATGTAAGTACACTTATCATAATTTTTTGTAACTGGCCCTGTGAGATTAGGTAAACAGTGAAGTGCATTAAAAATTTTGCAAAACCGTTCTGTAACCTTGTGTAACAATTAAGTATATGTAAACTTTTTATGGTTTATTCATTAGGGTGTTAAAGTGTTAACTCTTTTCATTAATTGTCAAAATTAGATATTCTTATAAATTAATTTCCAGTGAAACAAGTGACTATAATTTTTTCAAAGTGTCTTTCTTTTGTCTTAGTCTAAGGTTTAGTTCACATTTAATATCTCAAGATATTTATTTTTGGTGTTAATTCTTGTGAATTGCTATTAATATTTTATAGAATAAATTCATTTTTGTAAAGTGTGTAATATTTCACTTACCAATATTTTTTCTCAGTGCTTTGCTCGTATTCCCTGACTAAGAACCAAAGTCAAAGGTTGTTTTTGAATAATTCACATAAATAATCACCCAGTTTTGTTTTGAGTGTGACGTAAGAGACCTTTGGATATTCAGTGTTCATATATATTGCCATTTGGGAGTTGCTTGGGTATTTTTCAAGTGTAACAGATTTATTTAAAATTAAAGCAGGTGAGTTTTGTAACTCGGAAATTTGCGTAATTCGTCAGCCGTAAAAATATATATATATATATATATATATATATATATATATATATATATATATATATATATATATATATATATATCCCTTTCTGAGTGAGGATACCTGAATGTATCAGCAAAGCTGCACTAGTCAGGACCAACCATACTAGGTTGGTTTCCTGTGATCAGTCAGTCAAAATTCTCCCACCATCATCAATCCGCTGTTGCCAGTTTGGTGATGAAACTGGCCAAACCCCAAACATGACTAAGGACTTGTCTGAGGCCCTGACTAGTATAGCTTTGCTGGTCATGGAGATACACAAACCCTTTCATCACGTATGGTATTTCCACTCGGATAGTGATATATATACTGTGTATATATATATATATATATATATATATATATATATATATATATATATATATATATATATATATATACACACACACATATATATATATGTATATATACACACACACATATATATATATATATATATATATATATATATATATATGGTACTTGGGGATGTTACTCTAAGTTTAAATACTTTGTACAAGAGCTGACATTCCTGAAGAGTTGACGTAAATCTGGCTGCAGGAGAAATTGAATTTTATGCTCCGTGATAGTCTGTGAAGCTTTGTGAAAAATCATTTATGTATTAAAAGGTTTTATCTTACATTTTTATCTTTATATTTCAAAGAATCTAAAGTTTTCATTTATCAATTTTTGTTAAATGGTTTCAGTTTCCAAATATTTTTGTACCAAAATTTTCACCATCATATCCTCTATAGTAAAGTGTAATTCCATCACTTAACCAATGTAGTCCCGTAGAAGAGCCATGAATTGATTCGAAACACGTGTCAACACCAAATAATAAATGGAGAAACTTATAAGCATTTTCGTGTTATTCTGAAAACTATCTGGAAGAAAACTATGTTCGATATTTGAACACCACAAAAACATTGTCTATTTATATACATATATATATATATATATATATATATATATATATATATATATATATATATATTTATATATATATATATATATATATATATACAGTGCATACATATGCATAAATACATATACAATTTATATACAGACATAGGTCTACCTGCTCAGTCATCAGCAGCCTTTGCCTGGCCTTCCCTGATCTTAGTTTGGATGTAGAAGGGGCCTGGGCGCTGATAATATGTATTTATGGTCAGTCTCTAGGGAATTGCCCTGCTTGCTAGGGCAACGTCACTGTCACTTGCCTCTGCCATCCATGAGGGGCCATTAAACCTCTAAAGGTTGATCCGTCTCGCTGTCTATTTAATACGCCCTTAAGATTTGGTCCCAAGTATGAAAATTCCGATTTGATAATCATTAGTAAGTAATCGTGTTCCCCTGAATACTCTGTCTATGGCCATAGGAAATATTTTGTTAAGTGAATCCCAAACTAAAATGCCAAACCTGAATGGAAACAAGAACATCAGCAAAACTTTTTGAGAATTATAATCTTTCATATTTTAGCCATCCTAATACGGTGGGTGGGGTCTTGGGTCACTAATGTCAAGGTAAAAGAAAACGCCCAAAAAGAGGCAATAAATTATATATGAACTTGGAAGAGATGTTTTAAATATCAAGAGACTCTACAAGCGATGCAATAGATTATAAGTGACCTTGCAAGGGGTGTGTTAAATTTTATGCGAACTTGCAAAGGATGCAACTAATTCTATCTTGGTTTCACTTCTAAAAAAGCAATCCCAGACAAATATCTAGTACTAATAATATATATATATATATATATATATATATATATATATATATATATATATATATATATATATATATATATATGTATGTATGTATAATTATTATACTATGGGTCCATGTCTGGGAACTAAAAATATAATATTACATATATTACGGCTGGCAATTATATAACTCCCAGACAATAATATATAAAACACTGAATATCCTATGGTCTCTTAGGGTGGTAGGACAATTGCGTACTGGACATTTGCGTCCCGGACAGTTGTGTCCCGGACAATTGCGTCCCCGGACAATTGCGTCCCCGGACTTTATCGTCCCGGCAATTTGCGTACCTTACTTGTTTTTAGTGACCAGGTATTATTTGTTAAGAGATATGGAAGTAAGTCTGTCTAGCTGTATGTCTGTATGCATGTATATATGTATGTAAGTATGTATATATGTATACATGCATGTTATCGCTCGATTACAGCACTACTAATTACTGTAAATAAGATATATGGTATAAAACCACTGAGGTACAGAAGTGATTTCTCTCGAAACAGAAGAGACTTTTTATTCACAGCAGTTCAACCTTAGTTGTTGGAGTGGGCATATGATTAAACCAATTTTCTCAATTTCATCGTAGCATGTTCATGACCGAACAGCCGATGACTTGCCGAGGTCCAATAATAGTTTAGAAGGGTGGCATAACACAATTCAGAATTCTATAACCTGTCATCACCCCTCCATCTGGAAACTAATTGACGCCCTAAAGAAAGAAGCTGCTGCAGCGGAGAAAAGGCAAAGTAGACTATCTTTCTTACGAGAAGTTGCTCATAACATGCATACCTTTTACGTATGAGCTTGGTTGTAACCATCGTAAGTCCTTATTAAAAGAATATAACCTAAACTTTTTAGACATATATAGAAAATTTATAGTGTATACATATATATATATAAATTTCCCATTTTTTAAAGTTTTTAAAGATAATAAAACGTGCAAATGAAATATTGATGTGTATATATATGTTCTTTCGTGTCCAGTATGGCTAAAGGTATAATTATTGTCAAAGTATGAAGTAAGAATCTAAATTATATGATGCCATTATAACATGCATATTCAGGGTTGATAAAGGTATAAATGAAATTACTGTGTAAAAGTATAGAGTAAAGGTAAAGATAAAAAGCTTTATAGAATCAGTAAAACACGCATACAGGTACGCAAATATCCGGGACGCATATGTCCGGGGACGCAATTGTCCGGGTATGCAATTGTCCAGTACGCAAACGTCCGGGACGCAAACATCCAGTACGCAAATGTCCTAGAACTGGTCTCTTAGGTATACTCAAAACAAAGTGGATTATTATTTTTAAGAATTACTCAAAACCGCCTCTTACTTCGATTCGTGACAGCATACAAGCAGGTATAAAATAGACACTAGTTATTGAAATAATACACTCTTTACAAAAATGAGTATATTCTATATGAATTACAACGCTGAAAAGAATTTACATAAAAAAAATCACTCAAAATATTAAGTCTGAACAAAACTTAGATTAAGACAAAAAAATGTTACGCTCTGAAAATTATATAATCACTTGACTTGAAATATTAAATCTGAATAAACCATAGACTAAGACAAAAGAAATAATTACACTTGGAAAATTATATAATCAATTGACTCGAAATATTAAATCTGCATAAATCCTTAGACTAAGACAAAAGAAATCATTACACTTCAATGCTTAAACTCTTAAAGAACTTATATAAATTAACTGATAAACTTACTAACTTCACATATTTTCTTGTGCAGGGCCATTTACAAAAATTTACACAACACCAACACTCACCATAACACAATAAATTTAAAATCCCCTTTTCCGTCTTTCGTATCATTTCAACACAAATTTTACGTTGGGGTACAGAATCACTTTGGAGAAGACACACTAAAGGTGCTGAGAGAGAGTGAGGAAACTTTGGCTCTTTCACAGGACGGCTGTTTCTCTTCTGCCCCACACATCCCTGAGGCTACTTCCAGAAGATTCTAGGACCGAGATCTAGAATCTTGGGGGGTTGGCCTAAGGGCATAAGGTTACCAAAAATTACTCTCTCGGATGCATACCACCGTAACCCCAAGACGACTCTCTCTCTCTCTCAGCTAACTCCGCACACCTCTGTCCTCGTAAAATAAAAAAAAGGATAAAATCTAACACTGGAGTTCTAGAGAACCTTCCAAAACACATGGCACATAAAAGAATTGTGTTTTTTCTCACAAACGTGATGTAATACCTCATAAAAATATAAAATACGTTTACATAACCCCTCGTTCATATCTCGTATGGATCATATAACACTCTTAACAGTTACATAAGACTTCACAACAAAATATGCGAAATAAAAAGCTAATTCTTAAAAATAACCTAAATTTACATATACTGACTAAAATGAAAAATACAATGAATTTAATGACGAAAATCTTACGTAATTTACATAACAAACTTATTCCTACATGAGAGGAACTAATCTTAAGAGCCAGCTATTCACCTCCTCTTCAATGCACATATGAAAACTTAGATAAAATTCTTGATTAACTCATTTACTCTACACTAGACCAGCTTTGTAAGAACATATATATATATATATATATATATATATATATATATATATATATATATATATATATATCCACCACAATGGCATTTAATATCGAATTCTACCTTTTTATTAATGTTATTATTATTATTATTATCATCATCATTATTATTATTATTATTATTATTATTATCATTATTATTATTACTTACTTACTAAGTTACAACCCTAGTTGGAAAAGCAGGATGCTATATGCCCATGGGCTCTAACAGGGAAAATAGCCCAGTGAGGAAAGGAAACTAGGAAAAATAGAATATTTCAAGAACAGTAACAACATTAAAACATAAACATAAACTATAAAAGCTTAAACAAAACAAGAAGAGAAATAAGATAGTATAGTGTGCCCAAGTGTACTCTTAAGCAAGAGAACTCTAACCCAAGACAGTGGAAGACCATGGTATAGAGGCTATGGCACTACCCAAGTCTAGAGAACAATGGTTTTGATTTTTGAGTTTCCTTTTCCTAGAAGAGCTGCTTACCATAACTAGAGTCTCTTCTTCCCTTAGCAAGAGGAAAGTTGCCACTGAACAATTACAGTGCAGTAGTTCACCCCTTGAGCGAAGAAAAATTGTTTGATAATCTCAGTGTTGTCAGGTGTATGAGGACAGAGGAGAATCTGTAAAAAATAGGCCAGACTATTCTGTGTATATGTAGGCAAAGGGAAAGTGAACCGTGACCAGAGAGAAGGATCCAATGAAGTACTGTCTGGCCAGTCAAAATACCCCATAACCCTCTAGCGGTAGTATCTCAACGGCTGGCTGGTGCCACTGGAAATTCATTTATGACAATAGCTTTTGGCTGGGCAAAGATTTAAACCTACATTATGCCTCGAAGCCGAAACCATGCCTGTGGGGACTCTACCCAAGACGGAATAAAAAAAAGGAGAGATCGTGGGTCACTCGGTTCCAGCATTGTGACCTCTTTGGTGCCCGTCAACTGGACAGTGCACATTAGTTACTGATCCTATGCCTGTTGTTAATGTTCAAAGTTTTGAATAATTCAGTTATTATTATTATTATTATTATTATTATTATTATTATTATTATTATCAGTAGTAGTAGTAGTAGTAGTGGTAGTAGTAGTAGTAGTAGTAGTAGTAGTAGTAGTAACGAAGTCACAACTCTGGTTGGGAATGAAGAATACCCTCCAATAGGAGAAGCAGCCCATTAATTAAGGATATGAAATAAGGGAATAACAAACAAACTATATATAAGAAACCAACAAAATATATGAAACGTTTTAAGCTCAGTAACAACGTAAAAATAAGTCATTCATATACTGTATAAACTTTAAAATAGATCAATCAAGTTGGTTGATAAAATATATTTGCACAAATAAACGTAACGAATATTTATGAAAAAAATAAGCACTACTTGCCAGGTATCCACATTCGACCAGGTTTTTAGAGAAAAGGCCACAAAACGGCATCACTGGTGACAATTTCATCGCCCAGTCCCCAGACCGTACGATGTGCTCCTGTGACGTCACACAGAGAGAGGAAAACTCTTCTTGTGTTATTGAGCTCTTGCTATGGCTCGATTGCCCCCCGTAGGCATCGTTTTGGCTAAGAGGCATAGATTCGAATCTTTGCCCAGCCAGAAGCTGTTATCATAAATGAATTTCCAGTGGATATACATTTCTAAAGGTAGAATTCGATATTAAATGCTATTGTACTTGATATTTACATTGAATAAAATTATGAGTGTTAGTGATATATATTCATATATGCAGTATACAGTATGTGTGTGTTTTTAATATTACCATAAAATTGTAAGTAATTGCACAAATGTCGTAATCCGCTAAGTAATTTATGATTAGTAGTAAGTGAAGAATAGATTAATGAGTGAATACAAAATTCCCTTAACATTTGAACAGATACTTAATTGAATATCTATTAAACAAATATAATCGAATAAATATCGATAGGATATGATGCCATTTTTTTTAAACGCCTACTTTCTAAAAGATTTTCTCTAGAATGGGACTTTATTTTATATGAAAAAAATAGAAATAATTGGCTCTGTTACATAAGATTCCCAACTCTTCGATTCATAACGGTAATTTCATATATGAATGTCTACCCTCCGTGACATGTTATCACTCAGACCTAGAAAGTCATTTGATTTTTCTATGTTTTACTACTTTTTGTTTCTAGGTCATGATATTGAGTAATTTGGACAGTTGAACTTAGATACTCCGATCAATTAGGCAGAACTTGATTGAAAGACCGCAAGTTAAACGCCACCAACTGTCCATTAAATTTTGTCCTTGTAAAGTAATAACTCCTCATAGGACTAATAATGCAGCCTCCAAATATTCACTTCTGTTGAAGATAGTCTTGATAACACTCTTCGTAGCCTATCTTTTAAAATCTTCAAAGGACACAAAAAAATTCATTTAATGAGATTTTGAGAGAGAGAGAGAGAGAGAGAGAGAGAGAGAGAGAGAGAGAGAGAGAGAGAGAGAGAGAGAGTACCATACAAACATGAAGAAGAGATAGTTAATATCTGATACATGATTTCATCCAAGTGGAGGTAAATATCATCTCTTTATCAGATATAAGATAAAATTGCAAAAGTTTTGACGGAGTCTCTCTCTCTCTCTCTCTCTCTCGAACACACAAAGAAGTAGAACCACAACAATCGACCATCACTCAGGTACACGTATGCAGACAAATCATCTAAGCAGACCAAATCTCGCAACGAATTCGAAGAAAAAATTATTTTGAACAGTACAGTGAGGATAAATGGTATAATCATTATTATCTTTTCTTAATAAACCCATACGCTTTTAGTCCTTATTCTTGAATGCAAGCAAAACGAATTGCCATTGAAAATATACCCTATAATATAAGTGGAAAGTAGGTGCTATGGGGAGCTGTTCATTGATTTTATATTTAACTAGCCATGTCAATATTTCTTTAGGTAAAAGTTACACTTATTCATATTTTCTTTTGAATTTTGTGAGTTTTTTTTTTTCATTATTGACATCCTAGAAAGAATTGGAAGATTTTTAAAAGCTGAGCTGTAATTACATACTAAAAGAAATTACAAATTTGATTGAGGAAGGATACCTATCAAAGAATGACTTTACTCCTCTGTTGGACGATAAATCATTATCCTATCAACTATAACGAGAATTTTCTTCATATGAAAAACAAATATCCTGTATCAAATTTAGTTAAAGGTACTTGAATTACAAGTCGGAGAGTCATGCTGTCTCTAATTCAAACTCATTTTGTATCTCTAAAAATATAGAATCACCGAGAGAGATGCGGATAATTTTCCGTTTTTCCAGAGGATATTGTACTAAAAGGCAAAATATAGAAAAAGAAAAAACCGAAATTTATTTTGTCTTAATCGGCAGAAAATAATTCAGATTACAGAGCTTGGTGTTAAAATTTATGTTAGAATTATTTAAAAGATGAACTTGAAGCTATCAAACAAAACTGAGAAAGACAATACAGTATTTTTTTTTTCTTGGTAGTCCCCTAGAGAGAAAGTAATTATACTTGAAAGGAATAAAATTCAAAATAAGGCCGTATGAATTTCGAGAAATTGAGATAGTTTACAGTGCATGAAACTGCTTCTTATAACGATACTATTTCTCACTGGCAGAATTTTCATAAAACTAGGAGAAATTAAGTGGTACTTGGAAGACTAACATTAGCAAGGCACAGAGGACTTGACTCTGGCATATTCAGACCAATTCAAGATTATAACTGGAAAAGTATTTCAGTGTTCGAACGTCCTTCTCGTGCTTTTTGTCGTTTAAAATTTTTTCATTACCATTGACCTATTAAGGATCTTCTACTTCCCAACGTTCCCAACGGCAGTATCCAGTTTCCCGAATATTCCAAGCTTGATTGCAAAGGGAAAATAAAGTCACCCATACCCAAATTTCTTTAGAGTTTAATTGCTGAGCTTCATGTTTCGTGGTCCAGTGCTTATTAAGTTCTGAAAGCTTGTAACCTATCCTTATATGAAAGTTTTGTTTCTGCATTGATCCTCGGCATATTCCTAAGGGAAGAACGTTGTTTAGTATCAGGTGGGAATTTAGTGTTTACTCATATCTTATGACATGAAGTTAGAATACGACAAGGCTTTCTTTCGTTAGTCCTACCTCTTGATCATAGAGCTCGTTGTAGACCTAAAACTTCCTATACCTGTCGAGGGAACTATGTGAATGTGAATCTATGATTGAGAAAATGAGAAACCAATGGTTGACTCCGCTATTTACAAATGAACAAGACTGGTTGACGAACCGTGTTCTGTTCATCTGGATTCACTTTCTAACAGCTGCTACAGATGACACCGTGAAAAGGAAAAGATATCACTTGAAAATTTATTGGGAGATTTCATGTTTCACAATGCCATGAACATGGAGCTTCCAGCTCTCACCCAATGAGCGTGATTCACGCATTTGCGTCATATATCTTGCTATAGGGCTTATTTCACGAATTCTCACGCGTGCAGTATGAAAGTGACCTGGCACTTTCTTTCAAACAACGCACAGACATTTTAGAATATAGTCGATAGTGATACTCTTACTTGACATGGTTCAGCTATGAGTGGTGCAAAGAGAGAATTTTCTAGAATCTAGATAATTACTATAGAGTTATCTACTAATTATGGTTGCTTTGATGTTTGATATAGTTTTATACTTTGTAGATGGTTTTCTAGACTTTTATCGTTAACATATGGAATAATTATTATCTTCTCCCACGCCTATTTGAGCAAAGGGCCTCAAAATTTATACTTATCTTAATATATAAACATGCTATCTAAAAATATTACGGAAGAATAGTAAGATCAATAATGATAAGAAAAAAGTTATCAAACTTTAAAAAAAATCAAATTCAAATTTTCATGTTATGTACACCAAGGAGAGATGACACAATTACATTGGCTAAGTTTATTAGAGGTATTTTATTTGATAATCAAGTCATTACTTTATTATTGTGAAATAAAGTCTTGTTCCTTTCATCGTAGCAGTTTAGAAATACAAAAATGCAATACAGGAATTAAATTCATCAAAATCTCAGGTGATGCTAGAAAAAATTCGAAGTCATCATAAATCTAGTGAACTAACGGTGAGTAGAATGATAACATTTTTACCAATATGTTGAATCATACCTTAGAATGAAATCTTGCTTTACTGACAGAGACATTTTGGTTATACTTTTTGCTAAAAACAGGGAACCTATTATTCAAATGTTCCTGGTGATACTTGATAATGTCACGTATCCAATTACAACATGCTGTGTATTATATTGTGACTGGCTGATTTGATACAGGCATTGTGGTATGACCGGTTAATCAGGAAATGTGGCAGAAGAGAACTTCGAGATAAGGAAAGGAAAAAGGGAATGGGAGGGAATAGGATGCATAAGAGGAAAGGAAGGAGGGGAGGAGGGAAGGGCTGAGCACTCCATGGAAAAGGAAGGGCAGTAAAGATGGCCAGGAGGGAGGCCTGGCGGAAATAGGCAAAGCAAAATGGCCAAATTTAGAAAGGAAAATATTAAGAGAAGAATAGAACTAACTTTTTACCTATGTTCAAACCGGGGCACATGCTAATGGTCGAACATAGATCATCCATTGTTGGAGGAACTTTTACATGAAAAGGAAACAAAGTTACTTTCATTTCAAGTGCAAGGTTCTTCCACAAGGAAGAATCTAGGCTCCAGCATTGGCATGTGCCCTTTCTTCGAAAGGAAGGAGACTTTCTATGTTTTCTAGTTTCTAGTAATCTAAGCCTTCAGGACGAATTCACTGATACTTAGTACGTCTCTGGAAGTCACTGTCATAATCTAGACTACATCATAACTAAACAGAGCAGCATGGGGCAAAGATACGTTAAGTTCAATTGTTAAAAAAATATATATAAATAAAGAGAAGATACTATTGGCTATTGGGCAAACCCTTGGCCTAATGTGAATATTTGATACTTTTGTTTTTGTATTGTCTGGCCGTTACAACCGGGAACGGATTCCTGCAAGCGTTGCAGTGCGTCCGACCAGCAATCCTATTCTATAAATACTATCTCAACCACGTTATAATCATCATTATCATTATTATTTGCTAAGCTACAACCCTAGTTGGAAAAGCAGGATGTTATAACATAATATAATATAATATAATTTAATATAATATAATATAATATAATATAATATAATATAATATAATATAATATAATATAATATGCATCTGCATGTTTATTGGTGTGTAAGAGAATAAGGGGGCATCTGTGGAAAGTGGAAAGCGAAACAGAAGGGAGTGAGGGAGCAAACGGGAAAGGAGAAGATACTGGATAGTGGAAGAAAGGTGATGTTCCCAATACCAGTTACTGCATTTAGATTCAGATATAGGTATAAAGAATTCTGTGATTAAGTGGACAAAAACTATGTATAGTGGTTCACTGGTAGCTGGTTCTTATACCCAAGTAAGAGGCTTTTGTCACTATCTAAGACTAATGCCTTTTCCATCATGAAGAGACCTAAATTACGACCCAGAAATTAATTCAAGTTTTCTTGGCCCTTCTGCCATCCTTAGACCTTAAAACTTATTGGCTGCGTAATAACTGTAATAAGCTCAGCCAAAACTTTTGGTCGTCCTAACAAAAACGTCCAGTTATAAAAAACAAAAACAAAGATTTTGCTCAATATTTTAAGTAAGGAAGCCCGCTGAGATCATGAATAGTACATGCATTTATGACCTGTGTATGTTTAATTTGTACAAAGATGGAGCAGCTCATAATACTCTTATTATGCGTATTCTTTATTATCAATACTATTCACAATGTAAATATATTTTTAATGAATAAATCAAAAGGTAATATTAAACAAACGAACTCTGAGACAATTATATAACTCCCAGACAGCAATGTATAAAAACACTGAATATCCAAAGGTCTCTTAAGTACACTCAAAACAAAACTGGGTAATTACTATTACGATCTATTAAAACAACTTCTTACTTCGATTCATCAACATGATACAAGCGAGTATGAAAAAAAAAAACACACTGGTTGTTGAAATAATACACTCTTTACAAAAACGATATATCCTATATAAATTACAACACTTTGAAAGAATTTACATAAAAATATCAATCACTCGAAATATTAAGTCTGAACAAAACTTAGATTAGGACAAAACAGTGTTACGCTCTGAAAATTATATAATCACTTGACTTGAAATATTAAATCTGAATAAACCTTAGACTAAGACAAAAAAAAGTAATTGCACTATAATACTTAAATTCTTAAAGAACTTACATAAAGTAACTGATAAACTTACTAACTTCACACATTTACTTGCACAGGACCAGTTACAAAAATTTACACAATAGCAACACTCACCACAACACAATAAATCTAAAATCCCCTTTTTCTTCTTTCATATCGTTTCAACACACGATTTACTTTGGGGCACAAAATTACCTTGGAGAGGACACACTGAAGGCACTTAGAAAAGAGAGAGGGGGAACTTTGGCTCTTTCACAGGACAGCTGTTTCTCTTCTGCCCCACGACAGCTGCTTCGCTTCTGGGAGCTTCGGGGTTGGCCTAAGGGTGTAAGGTTGCCAAAAATTACTCTCTCGGACGCATACAAACACAACCGCGAGACGACTCTCTCTCTCTCTCTCTCTCAGCTAGCTCCGCCCATATTTGTCCTCGAAATAAAAATAGGTAAAAACTTACGCTGGGTTTTTCAAGAACCTTCCAAAGCATGTGTCACATATAAGAATTATGTACTTAGTTACAAACATGATGCAATACCTCATAAAAATATAAAAAACATTTACATACACCCTTGTTCATATCTCTTATGGATCATATAACACTGCTTCTCATAAGTCCTGCTATCAATGTGGATGTCATAAGATTCAGGTAATAAAAGTTTGTGGCAGGCATCACAACTTTTATTTGTGTTCGATCTACTGGAATCCTGACATGGATGATTCTATCTTCGATTTTCTTCTTACCATTATGGCTAAGATACAAGAAGATGATAAAAAGGCTTCTTTTGTCTTTGTTGGTGATTTTAATGCTCACCATAGGGAGTGGTTAAGTTTTATCTCTCCTACCGATCGCCATGGCTTAAGAGCTTTAGACTTTGCCTCTGAATCAGGGTGTGAGCAAATCATAAATGAAGCTACTCACAGGTCTGGTAATTGCTTGGATCTCATATACACTGACTCTCCTGGCGTTATAACTAGTAAGGTTGGTTCTCCAGTCAGGACATCTGATCATGCCTTGAATTCATTAGTAGTGAAGACTGAGCAGCCTGTCCCTGATATATCATACTCTTGTAAAATTTATATGAAATCCCAAGCAGACTGGAATGGGATTTTGCATGATCTTTTGTGCTTGAATTGGTCACAATTATATAGTAGTGTAGATCCTGTTGTCCCTTTGAATGAGAATCTAGTCAACATAATTGATAGGCGTATCCTTTCTCATGTGCTAAGGTACCGAGTGAAGGACAAACCGTGGTTCAATGATGATTGTAGACGTGCTTATTTGGAGAAGCCGAGGGCCTATCATCTTTGGAAGGGTAACAGATCTGATTTGAACTAGAACAACTATACTCAGCTTTGAGCTTTTGCTCAGAGAGTTTATGCCTCAACTGAAAAGGAGTACAATTTAACCATAAAAAAACCTTTCTGGTACAACTCAGGAACATAAATGGTGGTCTACCCTTAAATCTGCACTCTTTGGTGTAGATGCAACAGTTCCTCCTTTACTTAAACCAGATGGTTCAGTCTGATGTTTTTTGACAGTAAACAGAGTAATGAAAAACTTGAACTTCCTCATTCCTGTTTTCCTGAGGCTAAACTAACTAGTTTAGCTTTTCGATCTCGTGAAATTAAAGCTCTGTTGATGGACCTTGAGGCTTCTGGAGGTGTAGACCCAAATGGTATTTTTCCTTTGTTTTTTATAAAGACAGCAGATTTCTTGGCTCCAAAGTTATCTGTTATTTTGTGCAAGTTAGCAAGAAGAGGAGCTGTTACTCCTCTATGTAAATGTGTTTCTAGTAGCTCAAGTAACACTGATTACCGCCCAATTTCCATAACTCCCATATTATCTAAAATTTTTGAACGTCTTCTGGCAAAATGTCTTAATAAGTTTGCTGAAGGTAATCATCTATTTCCTAGTTTGCAATTTGGTTTTCGTAAAGGCCTTGGAGCATGTGATGCCCTTCTAACAAACTCCAATGCTGTACAGAAATCCCTTGATTGTGGTCAGGAAGTTCGTATGATTGGCCTTGATTTTAGTGCTGCCTTTGACCGTGTTAATCATGAGGCCATTGTTTTCGAACTGAAACAGTTGGGAGTGGGTGGGTCGTTTCTTAGCATTATTATTGATTTTTTTAAGTAATAGATCTCAAAGAGTTGTTGTTGATGGGCACCATAGTGAGTATAGGAATGTGATATCCGGTGTTCCACAGGGTAGTGTTCTTGGCCCATTACTTTTCCTACTATATACACATGATATGTGGTATGGCCTAGAAAACAAGCTTGTTGCATATGCTGATGATGCTACTCTCTTTGCATTAATTCCATCCCCTGAATGTAGATCTGGGGTTGGTGAATCCCTTAATAGAGATTTAGCTAAAATTAGTGCATGGTGCAAATTATGGGGTATGAAGTTGAATCCTAACAAAACTCAAAGTATGATTGTAAGTAGGTCAAGGAAGGTGGCTCCTCAACATCCGGATCTCAGTATTAATAATGTTTCTTTAAATTTGTATGACTCTTTTAAAATTTTAGGTGTGATTCTCGACACCAAATTTACTTTTGAGAAACATATTAGGTCTATGCCTTCTTCAATTGCACAAAAAATTGGCTTATTGGGAAAGTCTTACAAAATTTTCGATGATCAATCTATTCTGAAGAAGTGTTTTAATTCTTTCATTCTACCTTGTTTTGAGTATTGTTCGCCTGTCTGGTCTTCAGCTGCTGATTCTCATCTTAATTTGTTGGACAGAAACTTACGGTCTATCAAGTTTCTTATTCCTGATCTAGATATTAATCTTTGGCACCGTCGTTCAATTAGTTCATTATGCATGTTGCATAAGATTTTTCATAACTCTGACCATCCTTTACATTCAGATCTCCCTGGACAATTCTATCCTGCTCATAATACTTGCAGGCAGTTAATTCTAATAGCCAGGCCTTCTACATCATGAGGCTCAATATTACACAGTATTCTAGAAGTTTTATTCCAGCTGTTACCAAGTTGTGGAATGATCTTCCTAATCGGGTAGTTGAATCAGTAGAACTTCAAAAGTTCAAAGTTGGAGCAAATGCTTTCATGTTGACCAGGCTGACATGAGTCTTTTTATAGTTTATATATATCATATCTGTTTTTGACGTTGTTAGTAGTTTATATAGGACATATCCGTTTTGACGTTGTTACTTTTTTTAGAATGATTTATTGTTAATTTATTCTCATCATTCATTTATTTCCTTATTTCCTTTCCTCACTAAGCTATTTTTCCCTATTTGAGTCCTTGGGCTTATAGTATCTTACTTTTCCAACTAGGGTTGTAGCTTGGCTAGTAATAATGATAATAATGATGATAATAATAATAATAATAATAATAGATTACGTAACACTTCGTAAAAAAAGTATGTGAAGTAAAAAATTAATTCTTAAAGATAACGTAAATTTACATATACTGACTTGAATGAAAAAATACAATGAAATTAATGACGAAAGTCTTTCGTAATTTACATAACAAACGTATACCTACATGAGAGGAAGTCATCTTAAGAGCTGGCTATTACCTCTTCAATGCACATATGAAAACATAAATAAAATACCTGAATAACTTATTTACTCTACACTAGACCAGCTTCTTCTATATATATATATATATATATATATATATATATATATATAATATATATATATATATATATATATATATATATATATATGTATATATATATATATATATATATATATATATATATATATATATATATATATATATATATATATATATGTATATATATATATATATATATATATATATATATATATATATATATATATATATATATATATATACTGTATATCACGTCGGACTTTCCTTAGAGATTCTTTGCCTTCAATGAATGCAATTTTTTTTTTAGCTTTCACCAGTTTTTTTTTTTCAAGGGTGAGGATTTCCTGTGCATAAACGTTTAACAATGTTCTTAAAACTCTCTTGCCGTAGTCGTCTAGAACAGTTATAGTACGAGGATGATGCTTTGTTCTTTTTTGAAATTTGGTTTTCCACATTCTTCCTGCTTGGTTATTCGTCGAACTGTTCTTTCAGGTACATTCGTGGCTTCAGAACTGTGGATACATGCTTTTTTACATCAGTAAAAGGGGCGCTGTACATCTTCTCCTCTGTGAAATACTTGTATACACTGTGAAATGTTTCCACGAGTTGGAAAAGTTTCAATCGTTAAAGTTTGAGCATTGTATTATTAACTCGATTCAGGGGATTATATATGGCTCACTGGTCTGCCTGATAAATTTATCCTTGTGACCTTTAAGATGTAAACTAGTCATTCAAATTAAAACTCACCATTGGCCAGAGTCTTATTAAGACTGACAAATAACCTGGGATTATGATTTCGAAAAAGAAAAATGTAGTTGGTCCCAATTATCATTATAGAAATGGAAACCTTACCTTATGAAAAATATCTGCCCGGCAAGAATAACAGAGAGAGAGAGAGAGAGAGAGAGAGAGAGAGAGAGAGAGAGAGAGAGAGAGAGAGAGAGAGAGAGAGAGAGAGAGAGAGAGAGAATTTAACCTCTGGTTAATCCTATGAGATTAATAAAAAAAAGAACGGCATCTGTCATTAAGCAGCTACGCTATATCAGTTTCATTCAGTTTGGATGGCTCGTGTCTAACTAAAGTGTTCATTTTTCCTTAAAGTGGTTTAATTATTTTGACACGAGTACCCTATACAGTGGGTCAGAAATCGTCTCAGCGTCCACGACAGATTGGTTTTACTATAGTTCAATAATGATCGTGCAAATACTCGTTTTGAGAAACATGAGGCTTATCATCCTTGGCAAAGGAATAGATCAGAATTGATTTGGAATAGTTAACTGAGCTGTCGCTCAGAGTTTATGCCAAAACTCAGGAACATGAGTGCTGGGCTAAACTTAGGTCTGCACTCTTTTGTATAGACCTAAAACTTCCTTTATACAGTGGCTTACTCTCAATGACCAAAGGAAAGCTAATCTTTTTGCCGATATGAATAGTTTGAAAATAAGCAGAGCAATGGGAAACTCAATCTACGTCATTCCAGTTTTCCTGAAACTGAACTGACAACTGTCAGTTATTTTCTTAAATTGCCAAGAAGAGGTTCTTTTTGCACCTATTAGTAAACTGGTAATGATCTCAATTAGGTAAATATGGTTATAGCTCTAGCCCTATCGATTGCCACCCAATTTAGATAGATCCCATATCATCTGAAGCTTCTGAAGATCCTGTAGGCAAAATATCTGAATGATCATGCTAAAAGTAATCATCGCTTCCTAATATGCTGATTGATTTTATAGGTAGTAGGTCGGACAGGGCACCAGCCACCCGTTGAGATACTATTGCTAGAGTTATTGGGTCCTTTGACTGACCAGACAGTACTACATTGGGCCCTTCTCTCTGGTTACGGCTTATCTTTACTTTGCCTACACACAGAATAGTCTGGCCTATACTTTATACATTCTCTTATGTCCTCATGCACTAAATAACACTGAAATTACCAAATATTTTTTTTCGTAGAAGAGATTAACTACTGTACTGTAATTGTTCAGTGGGTACTTTCTCTTGGTAAGGGTAGAAGAGACCCTTCAGCTGTGGTAAGCAGCTCCTCTAGGAGGACACTCCAAAATCAAACCATTGTTATCTGGTCTTGAGTAGTGCCATAGCCTCTGTACCATGGCCTTCCACTGTCTTGGATTGGAGCTCCCTTGCTTGAGGGTACACTCAGCACACTATTTTATCCCATTTTATTTTCTCCTTGTTTTTTTCAATGGTTTGTTGGGCAGGCTTGATAGAAGGCCCATAGATGACGAGTGGTTTATCAACAGGTTGTCTTTTCCTTATCTGTTTCTTTTTCTTTTCAAAACCATCCTTACTGCCTTCCTTTTAGTTGAAGTGGCTATCCTTATCCTTACACCTTATAAGGTGTATCGCCTCCACCATGTTGACCAGTTTTTCCGACTTTTATCTATAGTCTATGGGTTTTATCAATCACTTAATATATATTTCTGTGCAAATTGTTTTTGTTACTTTTGTTAATTTAGTTTTTAAATATGATACATCTTTTTTTACTCCTATTAATTCTTATCCTGTCTGGAGACATTAAGCGAAATCTTGGACCAATACATCTTAGAATTCATCAGTGTCATTTACTGTATTGCAATATTCATGGTCTTCATGCAAATATTCAAGAATTTACAGTTGTGTCCAGACAGTATGATATTCTTTTGTGCTCAGAATCTCTAGTTTCTAATATGAAGCACTCATTTGAGCTCCTTATAACTGGTTTTAAGAAGCTAATAATTTTGAAACGGGATGTCATTCCTAGGGTCAGGGGAATGGCAGTGTATATTAGGACTGAGTAACCTGCTTTTCATGATTACTGCTATGAATGTGGATGTCATGAGATTCAGGTAATAATATCTTGTAGCAGGCATAACAACTTCTATTTGTGGTCGATCTACCGAAATCCAGACATGGATGATACTATCTTTGATTGCCTTCTTACCATTATGGCTAAGATACAAGAAGATGATAAGAAGGCCTCACCATAGGGAGTAGTTGAATTTTGCATTTGCTTCTCCTACTGATTACCATGGCTTAAGAACTTTAGACTTTGCCTCTGACGCTGGCTGTGAGCAAATCATATGTGAAGCTACTCACAGGTCTGGAAACTGCTTGGATCTCGTATACACTGACTCCCCTGGCGTTATAACGAATAAGGTTGGCTCTCCAGATGGGACATCTGATCATGCCTTGATTTCATTATTAGTGAAGACTGAGCAGCCTGTACAGCCCTGATGATTGATTGATTAATTTGAGGAATTAATCAATCATCAGGGCTGTACAGGCTGCTCAGAGTTGACTTTCCAAACTTCTATGCAGCAGAGACAGATGGCGTTGAGTAGTGTCAGATGTAAAATGTTGACACAAAGAATCAATGCTTCTGTCTGATGATGTATGTTGTTTTAATCTTCTTCAAAATACTCTATCGTTGTGTGTAGTCACTAACTTCCAAAATCACAGAGGTTGTAGCTGAAGAATATCTCCAAACTGAGTAGTGTTCAGTAAGGTCTCTCTCGTCTCTCTGCCTTCTCCCGTTCGTCACCTGTCCTATACTGTATATAAGCGGGACCAATACTCCCGAATAATCGTGATGCACTAGAAGCGTCTCGGACTAGCATATGCAACATAATGCCACGCAATGAACCCATTTTCGAATCATCTTGCACTGTATAGCTCTTACACATCAGACGGCTGACGCCGAAGTAGAATCAAGAACTTTCGTAGAAGTTAAACACAGTGATATTTTCATTTACAATTCCATTAACATATATATAAAAAAGGAAGGTTTATTCTACATTAACATATATGAAAAACACAAGCCATCTTCACAAGTTTTGTAATACAATATACATAAATTTAACGTGATATATAACAAATCCCCTGCTTAGCGAAAAGTTGGGGGTCACTAACCAAAAAGTTTTCACAAATACAAACAAAATGATTTTATCATACAAGATTACAAATACAAATATTTCATTTCAATGAAAATTAGACACAGTTTCGCATTACAAAATCTAAGTGAAACCTCAAAATATTACATAGTTGACAATCACAAAATATCAATAAAAATCATTACAATGAAAACTAAAATGTTTCCTTTTATCAGATAAAACATTCACAAATAATATTTAACCTATGCCTTTTTTCGGCCTCGATTTAACATCATTTATATGGGCATGACAAAATAACATTAAATGCAGGAATGTACATTAGAGGATTTCGGATAAGAATGATTGGATTTCACAATGGCTTGACACACAGGGCAAGCATAAAAAAACTGATTCACATCCTGCCAAATATCATGCAAATGAAAATTTCTTATATCATAATTCAAAATCCTACTCACTTCAAAATGAGCAGTCATATAATGTTCATGAGAGAGGCCAAGAACATTAATGTTTCGATTTACAAGGATAATAACCTGAACAACAGATTGGTCAGACTTCTCAATTACAATCAACTTCGAATCAGATTAGGATTACAATATTCATTGAATAACAAAATGACAGTTGTTTCTGACACATGTCTGGAATAAGACAAATCATTATTGAACAGATCAAACAAAAATGTCTCAGACAAGTTAACATCATCATCGGAAGAGACATCATCACAAGCAAAAGTATCTACAAAAGACAGGTCGTTGGAAATCTCAAAAGAGAATCATCACAAACTCACATGTCTTCAAAAGACAAGTTAGTACAACAGACAAAAGACATGACATTGCGAACCAAAGGGTCTTTTCGAGACAGGTTGGTAGAACAGTTGATAGCAGAAACATTATCAGGAACTAACACATCATTACTAGACATATTAGTAGAACAGTCAACAGTTGAACAAATATCACAAACTAACGTATCTTCACGAGATAGGTCAGTAGAACAATTATTAGTGGAAGTAGCAACACAATCCAACGAGTCCTCACGAGGCAAGTCGGTAGAAGAAACAACAATGGAGGCATTATCACAAACTGGCACGTCATTGTCAGATGTGCAGGTAGAAGTCTAAGTCTTCTCATGAGTCTCAGCATTCGAAGAAAACAGAGTAGACAAATCAGGACTGAGAACCTCCAACTCCTGATCAAGAACTGGCTCCTTAACCATCTTTGATCAGACGTAAACATTCTCATCTACCAAGTCATTACCAAGCACAAATTGAACGCCATTAATAGGCAACACATAAACCACACCAGCAACAACAGGTCCTGATAACAAGTCACAATGAAGACTTACGATGCAAGGGAACGCTAAGATGGGAACCAACCCCACGAACGAGAGTATTCTTCCCAGTAAACGAATGCTTCGTCACAGCGACAACTTTCCTCAAAACAAGTGACTGGGCACAACCAGTATCACGCATGATGCATAAAGGGTGTAGTGAGCCACCATCAACAGCAACAAACCCCTTAGCACTATATGGCTTGAAAACCTTATCAACAGGTCAGGAACAAACACTGGAATTAGCAAGAATTCTGTAAAAAACGCGGTAATTTATGTGTTAACCTCTACTAGTAGCACACCATAATAAGACTTTGGTAGAGTTACAAGAGCCACAGTTTTAGCTTCTTTCCTTTGCAACTTAAAACATTCAGACACCATGTGACCTTGTTTCTTACAATAATTCTATACTACAGAACTGCTAGAAATAGAATTGCTATCAAAACTGCTGCTTTGAGACGGCATGTGAATCAGAATTAGACCTTTGATCTACATCATCCGTATTGGTATGCTTTTTGCATGTCCCTATAGTCTTTTGACCTATTAAACCTATCATTAGACCTAGATTCCTTGTGAGCCAGTACATAATCATCAGCACATACAGCTCTTTCACTAAGGGTAGATAACTCTATTTCATTTAAGTAAACCTTAATGTTCTCAGTAACATGATTCTTAAACTGTTCAATTAAAATGATTTCTCTTTATCTATCAAAATCATCCCTACACTCTGCTGCTTTACACCATATATCAAAACAATCTGATTTTTCTCTACTAAATTCTACATATGTCTGCTTATCTTGTTTTGTCCAACTCCTAAACTTCATCCTATAAGCTTCGGGAGTTAATTCATGTACTTGTAAAATAGCATTTTTCAAGAACTCGTAATCATCTACTTTATCCTCAGGAATAGTAACATAAACTTGTTGTGCCTTACCACAGAAAACTCTTGATAACATATAAGCCCAATATTCTACTGGCCACTTACCTTTCTTAGCTTTTGTTTAAAAAAAATAAATAAATAAAAATTCATCTAAGTCCTTCTCATTAAACTAAGGCACAACTCTATCTTGACTAGTCCTTCTTTGTCCACCTTCATAATCAAGGTCTGGCAGCCAACACGATAACTACGTGCAAGGCAGCCCTGACTAGACCTCTTCTATATGCCTTTCAAGTGGATCTGGCGAATGAAATCTTTAATAGGATTCCGAAGGCATGCGCAAGGCTTAGGCATGCAGCACCTCCAAAGCCCATTTCAAGGTCTTTGGACAAGGTCCTACATTATGCCTCATCTGTGAACAATGAAGATTGTTCCCTCAAGGATCTAACCCAGAAGGTTATTTTTCTGTTCGCTATAGCCTCTGGGGCTAGAGTTAGTGAAATAGTAGCCCTATCTAGAAATGAGGGCCACATTCAGTTCACAGAAGTGGGAGAAATGAATCTCTTTCCTGATCCAACCTTTCTCGCTAAGAACGAGCTACCCACTAAGAGGTGGGGTCCCTGGAGAATCTGCCCTCTGAAGGAAGATGTCTCTCTACATCCTGTAGAGTGTCTAAAGGTCTATCTTCGTAGAACTTCAGACTTCAGGGGAGGACAGCTCTTTAAAGGAGAATCCCTAAAACAATTGAGGGCGAAGCTCACATACTTTATTCGCAGAGCAGATCCTGACAGTACACCCGCAGGTCATGATCTGAGGAAAATTGCTTCATCACTGAACTTTTTTCAGTATATGGACTTTGAGCGTCTTCGCTCATATACTGGATGGAAATCATCCAGAGTGTTCTACAAACACTATGCTAACCAGGTCCATGAACTGAAGAATTATGTGGTGTCTAATTACTGCAATGAACAGTTAATTGATTGGGACTATCAATTAAAGGGAAAAGATATCAACACTTCTGGTGTGATACCCTTTAAGTGAGTGTTACCATGGTGACATTAAGTCTGTTCAAAATCTCAGGTGTGTAATTATACAGATAACACTTGTGCCGTGTGTACGTAGTACACAGTATGATAGAAATTATAAAGGAAAAATTTATTAAAATTTTTCAGTCGTAGAGTGGCACTTATCATTTCTTCCCTTTCAAAGGGGGAAAATAATTTCTGTATACGTTGCATGTATAATTCCTATATCATATTGCATTCATTTCACTTGTTATTTCATTTAGCCATTTATTAGAAATAAATGTCTATTAGAATATAATTGCGTCCTAATTCGCCGGCAATTTGCATATTTAAGATGCCAGATTTCTTTGACTTACTCATGTAAGTAAACCTCATATCATTGTATGCTTACAAACAATGGATATAGTGGACACTGATATTGTTCCGACAATATATACAAACCGTCAGACCGTTTGTATACCCAGTGAATACTTATGTTTGTTCATACAACATATGCTAACCTTGAGGCCCCTTTTCTACCGTCTAGTATGACTCTTACCTGAGGGGGGCAGGATGCACTAACATTGTCTATGATTAGTGATAATGACGGATAACGGTAACGTCATTTGTCTCAAATGGTCAAGATGACCAAGGAAAAATTGTCCCAAGGTTAAGGCATCGATGAAAATCCCCAGATACAGTAATGCTCTGGTAAACTTTCATCAGGACGACATGGCTTGAGCCAAAAAACGGATTTTGAGCGAAGCAAAAAACCTATTTTTAGGTGCGATAGCCATGTCATCCTGATGGACCCACCCTCCTTTTCTATAGAAAAGGTCTTCGCAGAATCCCTCCTGAAACTACTATATCTGTAGCACCATGCTCAATGCTACAAGGAATGTCCGCAATCTTGGATATGGCACCATCTTGATACTCAATAGTAGTATGGGAAATTGGGTAACCTTGATAATGGCTCCCCTTCCAAAATTGCCACTCTTCCCCCTCGAAGCGAAAACGCTATTTGGGGTGAAGATCGCTATGTGTCGTATCAAGATATACGTCCCCTGATATATGCGATATCCTTAAGAGAATATTAAGGAGACCTAAAGGAAAATTCTCTGGGAATATCACTGTAGTACATATTTCCCTTGGAAGCTACTATTAGGAACCTTCCATCAGGACGACATGTCTATCACACCCAAAAATAAATTTTTCGCTTCGCTCAAAATCCGTTTTATAAGATAAGCTGTATAGATAACATACTGCGCAAGAGACAACACATAAGAAGTTGCCTCATGCTTCTAGAGTAGTGGCATAGGCTACGAGTCTTGAACGAAAACACCAAACACTTACAGTAAGTATAGTTAAGCTGTACTGTAGTAATATTAATGTACATATATTATAGTAATATACGCTACAATATCAGTGAATATTAGGTTACAGTACAGTATTACTAGACAGGAAAAACTTTTGTTATACAGAACAATAAGGGGATGATGACGACTCGGTAAATTTTACCTTAGCACAGTACTGTACTGTAACTTTACTGTGTCCAGTACGTAGTGCACATGAGTCCAAATGTACTGTACACTGTACATATGGTTATAAACTGTTGTAGAAACCAAATTAAAACGACATTAGGCAGTATTTATTGTGTTAATGAACAGCTCAGCCACATGCTCGTGGCAAGGGGCAGTGACTTTTTAGGTTAGGAGTTAGCCCACCCTAGTGTAATATTTATTCGCGAAAATTCGCTTATCGAACCTGTGACTGCAACCTAAGTATCGCAAATAACGAGGCTTGACTGTAGTTCATTATTATACAAGAAAATAGATTGTTCTTGAGGAAAGATTTGTCCTATCAGTGTACTATTTCTGACATACTTGTGACGTCATCACACTGAAAAA
The DNA here is from genome assembly GCF_036898095.1 of Palaemon carinicauda. Lineage (NCBI taxonomy): Eukaryota > Metazoa > Arthropoda > Malacostraca > Decapoda > Palaemonidae > Palaemon > Palaemon carinicauda. Next base: position 72,570,494 of record NC_090728.1, read on the forward strand.
AATATTGTAAAGTCGAACAGTCGTAAGTCCCATAGGTCATAAGTCGGCAACTACCTGTACATTTTTGTGTGAAAGTATTGAGACCTTATCTGTAGGTTTGTCATTGCATGAAATAGAATATTGAAGTAGATGTGAATTTATAACTTTCCAGATGGAAAATTGAGTTATTTTGGCTTTCAGATACATTTTGTATTAATATAAAACAGTATGCGCTATGTGATGATGTGGTTTATTTAAAATGAAAAATTAAAAAAGTCTTCAAAACTTTAAGGAACATGGTAAACAGTAAACGAATCCACAGTAATATAATCTAACAGTAGTCCACCGTAACAAATGACATCATTCAATGTTCCCAAGAAAATGAGGAAAAAATTTGTTGTCCAGCAAAGTTATCCAGATGAGATGAAGGCTTGGGCACAAGCCTAAGCTCACAAACTTGACTAAGCTAATTCAGCAACCTAACTGGTGGCCCACCTACAGGAGACAGCTGAAGAGTCACTAGTAAGTATGGTGTCTCATGCCTTGATGTCTATTCCGAGTTAATGCCGCATCATAGGGGAAGTGCCTGAAGCCTTTATCTTGAGAGACTAACTCATAAGCCAGTGGGAATAATTTCTTGATTTAGCCTATCAGTCCAGATGGTGTGTCAGGATGCTACACATGGAGCCAACAAATGAGAGTTAAGGTGTCAATAGTAAAAACTTTTCTTGGACCACCCTGTAAGGATGTGACTGCCCTATTAAAAAAAGTGTTACAGCACCTGATGTCCCCAATGCACCTTATACATCCACAAACATATGGATGATTTCTCAGTTTAATTCTAAAAGTGAACATTGGTTTTTACTCTTCTTTGGGGGCCATCCCTTGTCAGGGATATCACTAAATGTTGAAATAATTATAACGATATAAAGCTATATCCTTTAACGTGATAACTCCAGAGTAAAGCCAAGACAATAGGCACTGCCACATTGATGTTTTGAACTTCAAAATTATAGATAAAACTTTATATTTAGATTACTTCTGCATCTGTAGGCATGCCATACCTAATTAAAAGACTCATCAGCTCCAAGTTAGCTCTACCCATCACCTACGTTATGCCATTCTCTCCACTTGCTTGCTTCTTGGATATACTGTAGCCTCTTCCTATCCAGCATCTCTCCCACCTCTGAATTGCTTAAATCTTTCACCAACCTATATTGTGTTCCATACCTTCCATATGACCAAACCATCTTAAAACACACTATTAAAGCCTGTCACCTATTTTAACTCATCTCCCATTTTTATGCCTCTTCAATATATCTCCGTATTTCATTTCTTATGCTATATATACACAAAATATCATGTAAACAGTTTCTATATTCTTATAATTGCAGTTGGCTTATCAATTTCCTTGTGTTTTCCAATCTTTGCTCTCATACATTCTAAATCTCTCCCTTAGCTTCTCCCACGCCCTGCTAACTAAATTGTTTCACCTTTTGTTTGATTCACCTCGTCTCTCATCCTACAATCTTCTATCATATTTTATCTCAAATGCAACAGTTTCCATTTTGAAGGAGAGCAACTCACGACCTTTGAATTTTGGAAATTCGGGTTATTGCATTATAGTTTAGGAAGATGTCTATATTCAAGGTTTCGAATAGGTTTTTAATGAAAACTTTCAATTTAGCCCATTCCTTTTCCTTTGATGCAGGGCTTGTACCACCTGCATCAAAGGATGTGTCCATCTAAAAACCTTCCTTTTTTTTCTCCATCTTCCATGGTTCAACCACTTAATCCTTTCAATTTAGCCCATTCCTTATCCTATGATGCAGGGCTTGTACCACCGGCATCAAAGGATATATCCATCTAAAAACCTTTCTTTTTTTTCTCGATCTTCCATAGTCCAAACACTTGATCCTTTCAATTTAGCCCATTCCTTATCCTATGATGCAGGACTTGTACCACCTGCATCAAAGGATATATCCATCTAAAAACCTTCTTTTTTTTTCTCCATCTTCCATAGTCCAAACACTTGATCCTTTCAATTTAGCCCATTCCTTATCCTATGAGGCAGGGCTTGTACCACCTGCATCAAAGGATATGTCCATCTAAAAACCTTCCTTTTTTTTCTCCATCTTCCATGGTCTAAACACTTGATCCTTTCAATTTAGCCCATTCCTAATCCTATGATGCAGGGCTTGTACCACCTGCATCAAAGGATATATCCATCTAAAAACCTTCCTTTTTTTTTCTCCATCTTCCATGGTCAAACACTTGATCCTTTCAATTTAGCCCATTCCTTATCCTATGATGCAGGGCTTGTACCACCTGCATCAAAGGATATATCCATCTAAAAACCTTCCTTTTTTTCTCCATCTTCCATGGTCCAAACACTTGATCCTTTCAATTTAGCCCATTCCTTATCCTATGATGAAGGGCTTGTACCACCTGCATCAAAGGATATGTCCATCTAAAAACCTTCCTTTTTTTCTCCATCTTCCATGGTCCAAACACTTGATCCTTTCAATTTAGCCCATTCCTAATCCTATGATGCAGGGCTTGTACCATCTGCATCAAAGGATATGTCCATCTAAAAACCTTCCGTTTTTTCTCCATCTTCCATGGTCCAAACACTTGATCCATTCAATTTAGCCCATTCCTAATCCTATGATACAGGGCTTGTACCACCTACATCAAAGGATATATCCATCTAAAAACCTTCCTTTTTTCTCCATCTTCCATGGACCAACCACTTGATCCTTTCAATTTAGCATATTCCTTATCCTATGATGCAGGGCTTGTACCACCTGCATCAAAGGATATGTCCATCTAAAAACCTTCTCCACCTTCCATGGTCCAACCACTTGATCCTTTCAATTTAGCCCATTCCTTATCCTATGATGCAGGGCTTGTACCACCTGCATCAAAGGATATATCCATCTAAAAACCTTCCTTTTTTTTCTCCATCTTCCATGGTCCAAACACTTGATCCTTTCAATTTAACCCATTCCTTATCCTATGATGCAGGGCTTGTACCACCTGCATCAAAGGATATATCCATCTAAAAACCTTCCTTTTTTCTCCATCTTCCATGGTCCAAACACTTCATCCCTTCTATTTAGCCCATTCCTTATCCTATGATGCAGGACTTGTACCACCTGCATCAAAGGTTATATCCATCTAAAAACCTTCCTTGTTTATCTCCATCTTCCATGGTCCAAACACTTGATCATTTCAATGTAGCCCATTCCTTATCCTATGATGCAGGGCTTGTACCACCTGCATCAAAGGATATATCCATCTAAAAACCTTCCTTTTTCTCCAACTTCCATGGTCCAACAACTTGATCCTTTCAATTTAGCCAATTCCTTATCCTATGATGCAGGACTTGTACCATCTGCATCAAAGGATATATCCTTCTAAGAACCTTCCTTTTTTTCTCCATCTTCCATGGTCCAACCACTTGATCCTTTCAATTTAGCCCATTCCTTATCCTATGATGCAGGGCTTGTACCACCTGCATCAAAGGATATATCCATCTAAAAACCTTCCTTTTTTTTCTCCATCTTCCATGGTCCAACCACTTGATCCTTTCAATTTAACCCATTCCTTATCGTATGATGCAGGGCTTGTACCACCTGCATCAAAGGATATATCCATCTAAAAACCTTCCTTTTTTCTCCATCTTCCATGGTCCAAACACTTGATCCTTTCAATTTAGCCCATTCCTTATCCTATGATGCAGGACTTGTACCACCTGCATCAAAGGTTATATCCATCTAAAAACCTTCCTTGTTTATCTCCATCTTCCATGGTCCAAATACTTGATCATTTCAATGTAGCCCGTTCCTTATCCTATGATGCAGGGCTTGTACCACCTGCATCAAAGGATATATCCATCTAAAAACCTTCCTTTTTTCTCCATCTTCCATCGTCCAACAACTTGATCCTTTCAATTTAGCCCATTCCTTATCTTATGATGCAGGACTTGTACCACCTGCATCAAAGGATATATCCATCTAAAAACCTTCTTTTTTTTCTCCATCTTCCATGGTCCAAAAACTTGATCCTTTCAATTTAGCCCATTCCTTATCCTATGATACAGGACTTGTACCACCTGCATCAAAGGATATATCCATCTAAAAACCTTCCTTTTTTCTCCATCTTCCATGGTCTAACCACTTGATCCTTTCAATTTAGCCCATTCCTTATCCTATGATACAGGGCTTGTACCACCTGCATCAAAGGATATATCCATTTAAAAACCTTCCTTTTTTTTCTCCATCTTCCATCGTCCAACCACTTGATCCTTTCAATTTAGCCCATTCCTTATCCTATAATGCAGGGCTTGTACCACCTGCATCAAAGGATATATTCATCTAAAAACCTTCCTTTTTTCTCCATCTTCCATGATCCAACAACTTGATCCTTTCAATTTAGCCCATTCCTTATCCTATGATACAGGGCTTGTACCACCTGCATCAAAGGATATATCCATCTAAAAACCTTTCTTTTTTTTCTCTCCATTTCCATGGTCCAACCACTTGATCATTTCAATTTAGCCCATTCCTTATCCTATGATACAGGGCTTGTACAACCTGCATCAAAGGATATATCCATCTAAAAACCTTCCTTTTTTTCTCTCCATATTCCATGGTCCAACCACTTGATCCTTTCAATTTAGCCCATTCCTTATCCTATGATGCAGGGCTTGTACCATCTGCATCAAAGGATATGTCCATCTAAAAACCTTCCTTTTTTTTTCTCCATCTTCCATGGTCCAAACACTTGATCCTTTCAATGTAGCCCATTCCTTATTTTATGATGGAGGGCTTGTACCACCTGCATCAAAGGATATGTCCATCTAAAAACCTTCCTTTTTTTTCTCCATCTTCCATGGTCCAACCACTTGATCCTTTCAATTTAGCCCATTCCTTATCCTATGATGCAGGACTTGTACCACCTGCATCAAAGGATATATCCATTTAAAAACCTTCCTTTTTTCTCCATCTTCCATGGTCCAAACACTTGATCCTTTTAATTTAGCCCATTCCTTATCCCATGATGCAGGGCTTGTACCACCTGCATCAAAGGATATATCCATCTAAAAACCTTCCTTTTTTTCTCTACATCTTCCATGGTCCAACCACTTGATCCTTTCAATTTAGCCCATTCCTTATCCTATGATGCAGGACTTGTACCACCTGCATCAAAGGATATATCCATCTAAAAACCTTCCTTTTTTTTCTCCATCTTCTATGGTCCAAACACTTGATCCTTTCAATTTAGCCCATTCCTTATCCTATGATGCATGGCTTGTACCACCTGCATCAAAGGATATATCCATCAAAAAACCTTCCTTTTTTTCTCCATCTTCCATGGTCCAAACACTTCATCCTTCCAATTTAGCCCATTCCTTATCCTATGATGCAGGGCTTGTACCACCTGGATCAAAGGATATATCCATCTAAAAACCTTCCTTTTTTTTCTCCATCTTCCATGGTCCAACCACTTGATCCTTTCAATTTACCCATTCCTAATCCTATGATACAGGGCTTGTACCACCTACATCAAAGGATATATCCATCTAAAAACCTTCCTTTTTTCTCCATCTTCCATGGACCAACCACTTGATCCTTTCAATTTAGCATATTCCTTATCCTATGATGCAGGGCTTGTACCACCTGCATCAAAGGATATGTCCATCTAAAAACCTTCTCCACCTTCCATGGTCCAACCACTTGATCCTTTCAATTTAGCCCATTCCTTATCCTATGATGCAGGGCTTGTACCACCTGCATCAAAGGATATATCCATCTAAAAACCTTCCTTTTTTTTCTCCATCTTCCATGGTCCAACCACTTGATCCTTTCAATTTAACCCATTCCTTATCCTATGATGCAGGGCTTGTACCACCTGCATCAAAGGATATATCCATCTAAAAACCTTCCTTTTTTCTCCATCTTCCATGGTCCAAACACTTGATCATTTCAATGTAGCCCATTCCTTATCCTATGATGCAGGGCTTGTACCACCTGCATCAAAGGATATATCCATCTAAAAACCTTCCTTTTTCTCCATCTTCCATGGTCCAACCACTTGATCCTTTCAATTTAGCCAATTCCTTATCCTATGATGCAGGACTTGTACCATCTGCATCAAAGGATATATCCATCTAAAACCTTCCTTTTTTTCTCCATCTTCCATGGTCCAAACACTTGATCCTTTCAATTTAGCCCATTCCTTATCCTATGATGCAGGGCTTGTACCACCTGCATCAAAGGATATATCCATCTAAAAACCTTCCTTTTTTCTCCATCTTCCATGGTCCAAACACTTGATCCTTTCAATTTAGCCCATTCCTTATCCTATGATGCAGGACTTGTACCACCTGCATCAAAGGTTATATCCATCTAAAAACCTTCCTTGTTTATCTCCATCTTCCATGGTCCAACACTTGATCCTTTCAATGTAGCCCATTCCTTATCCTATGATGCAGGGCTTGTACCACCTGCATCAAAGGATATATCCATCTAAAAACCTTCCTTTTTTCTCCATCTTCCATGGTCCAACAACTTGATCCTTTCAATTTAGCCCATTCCTTATCCTATGATGCAGGACTTGTACCACCTGCATCAAAGGATATATCCATCTAAAAACCTTCCTTTTTTTCTCCATCTTCCATGGTCCAAAAACTTGATCCTTTCAATTTAGCCCATTCCTTATCCTATGATACAGGACTTGTACCACCTGCATCAAAGGATATATCCATCTAAAAACCTTCCTTTTTTCTCCATCTTCCATGGTCAACCACTTGATCCTTTCAATTTAGCCCATTCCTTATCCTATAATGCAGGGCTTGTACCACCTGCATCAAAGGATATATTCCATCTAAAAACCTTCCTTTTTTCTCCATCTTCCATGGTCCAACAACTTGATCCTTTCAATTTAGCCCATTCCTTATCCTATGATGCAGGGCTTGTACCACCTGCATCAAAGGATATATCCATCTAAAAACCTTCCTTTTTTTTCTCTCCATCTTCCATGGTCCAACCACTTGATCCTTTCAATTTAGCCCATTCCTTATCCTATGATGCAGGGCTTGTACCACCTGCATCAAAGGATATATCCATCTAAAAACCTTCCTTTTTTTTCTCCATCTTCCATGGTCCAACCACTTGATCCTTTCAATTTAGCCCATTCCTTATCCTATGATGCAGGGCTTGTACCACCTGCATCAAAGGATATATCCATCTAAAAACCTTCCTTTTTTCTCCATCTTCCATGGTCCAACAACTTGATCCTTTCAATTTAGCCCATTCCTTATCCTATGATACAGGGCTTGTACCACCTGCATCAAAGGATATATCCATCTAAAAACCTTCCTTTTTTTTTCTCCATATTCCATGGTCCAACCACTTGATCCTTTCAATTTAGCCCATTCCTTATCCTATGATACAGGGCTTGTACCACCTGCATCAAAGGATATATCCATCTAAAAACCTTCCTTTTTTTTCTCTCCATCTTCCATGGTCCAACCACTTGATCCTTTCAATTTAGCCCATTCCTTATCCTATGATACAGGGCTTGTACCACCTGCATCAAAGGATATATCCATCTAAAAACCTTCCTTTTTTTTCTCCATCTTCCATGGTCCAACCACTTGATCCTTTCAATTTAGCCCATTCCTTATCCTATGATACAGGGCTTGTACCACCTGCATCAAAGGATATATCCATCTAAAAACCTTCCTTTTTTTCTCTCCATCTTCCATGGTCCAACCACTTGATCATTTCAATTTAGCCCATTCCTTATCCTATGATGCAGGGCTTGTACCACCTGCATCAAAGGATATATCCATCTAAAAACCTTCCTTTTTTTTTCTCCATCTTCCATGGTCCAAACACTTGATCCTTTCAATGTAGCCCATTCCTTATTTTATGATGCAGGGCTTGTACCACCTGCATCAAAGGATATGTCCATCTAAAAACCTTCCTTTTTTTTCTCCATCTTCCATGGTCCAACCACTTGATCCTTTCAATTTAGCCCATTCCTTATCTATGATGCAGGACTTGTACCACCTGCATCAAAGGATATATCCATTAAAAACCTTCCTTTTTTTCTCCATCTTCCATGGTCCAAACACTTGATCCTTTCAATTTAGCCCATTCCTTATCCTATGATGCAGGGCTTGTACCACCTGCATCAAAGGATATATCCATCTAAAAACCTTCCTTTTTTTCTCTACATCTTCCATGGTCCAACCACTTGATCCTTTCAATTTAGCCCATTCCTTATCCTATGATGCAGGGCTTGTACCACCTGCATCAAAGGATATATCCATCTAAAAACCTTCCTTTTTTTTCTCCATCTTCCATGGTCCAAACACTTGATCCTTTCAATTTAGCCCATTCCTTATCCTATGATGCATGGCTTGTACCACCTGCATCAAAGGATATATCCATCTAAAAACCTTCCTTTTTTTCTCCATCTTCCATGGTCCAAACACTTGATCCTTTCAATTTAGCCCATTCCTTATCCTATGATGCAGGGCTTGTACCACCTGCATCAAAGGATATATCCATCTAAAAACCTTCCTTTTTTTTCTCCATCTTCCATGGTCCAAACACTTGATCCTTTCAATTTAGCCCATTCCTTATCCTATGATGGAGGGCTTGTACCACCTGCATCAAAGGATATATCCATCTAAAAACCTTCCTTTTTTTTCTCCATCTTCCATGGTCCAACCACTTGATCCTTTCAATTTAGCCCATTCCTTATCCTATGATGCAGGGCTTGTACCACCTGCATCAAAGGATATATCCATCTAAAAACCTTCCTTTTTTCTCCCTCTTCCATGGTCCAAACACTTGATCCTTTCAATTTAGCCCATTCCTTATCCATGATGCAGGGCTTGTACCACCTGCATCAAAGGATATATCCATCTAAAAACCTTCCTTTTTTTCTCTACATCTTCCATGGTCCAACCACTTGATCCTTTCAATTTAGCCCATTCCTTATCCTATGATGCAGGACTTGTACCACCTGCATCAAAGGATATATCCATCTAAAAACCTTCCTTTTTTTTCTCCATCTTCCATGGTCCAAACACTTGATCCTTTCAATTTAGCCCATTCCTTATCCTATGATGCATGGCTTGTACCACCTGCATCAAAGGATATATCCATCTAAAAACCTTCCTTTTTTTCTCCATCTTCCATGGTCCAAACACTTCATCCTTCAATTTAGCCCATTCCTTATCCTATGATGCAGGGCTTGTACCACCTGCATCAAAGGATATATCCATCTAAAAACCTTCCTTTTTTTCTCCATCTTCCATGGTCCAACCACTTGATCCTTTCAATTTACCCATTCCTAATCCTATGATACAGGGCTTGTACCACCTACATCAAAGGATATATCCATCTAAAAACCTTCCTTTTTTCTCCATCTTCCATGGACCAACCACTTGATCCTTTCAATTTAGCCCATTCCTTATCCTATGATGCAGGGCTTGTACCACCTGCATCAAAGGATATGTCCATCTAAAAACCTTCTCCACCTTCCATGGTCCAACCACTTGATCCTTTCAATTTAGCCCATTCCTTATCCTATGATGCAGGGCTTGTACCACCTGCATCAAAGGATATATCCATCTAAAAACCTTCCTTTTTTTTCTCCATCTTCCATGGTCCAACCACTTGATCCTTTCAATTTAGCCCATTCCTTATCCTATGATGCAGGGCTTGTACCACCTGCATCAAAGGATATATCCATCTAAAAACCTTCCTTTTTTCTCCATCTTCCATGGTCCAAACACTTCATCCCTTCTATTTAGCCCATTCCTTATCCTATGATGCAGGACTTGTACCACCTGCATCAAAGGTTATATCCATCTAAAAACCTTCCTTGTTTATCTCCATCTTCCATGGTCCAAACACTTGATCATTTCAATGTAGCCCATTCCTTATCCTATGATGCAGGGCTTGTACCACCTGCATCAAAGGATATATCCATCTAAAAACCTTCCTTTTTCTCCATCTTCCATGGTCCAACCACTTGATCCTTTCAATTTAGCCCATTCCTTATCCTATGATGCAGGACTTGTACCATCTGCATCAAAGGATATATCCTTCTAAGAACCTTCCTTTTTTTCTCCATCTTCCATGGTCCAAACACTTGATCCTTTCAATTTAGCCCATTCCTTATCCTATGATGCAGGGCTTGTACCACCTGCATCAAAGGATATATCCATCTAAAAACCTTCCTTTTTTTTCTCCATCTTCCATGGTCCAACCACTTGATCCTTTCAATTTAACCCATTCCTTATCCTATGATGCAGGGCTTGTACCACCTGCATCAAAGGATATATCCATCTAAAAACCTTCCTTTTTTCTCCATCTTCCATGGTCCAACCACTTGATCCTTTCAATTTAGCCCATTCCTTATCCTATGATGCAGTACTTGTACCACCTGCATCAAAGGTTATATCCATCTAAAAACCTTCCTTGTTTATCTCCATCTTCCATGGTCCAAATACTTGATCCTTTCAATGTAGCCCGTCCTTATCCTATGATGCAGGGCTTGTACCACCTGCATCAAAGGATATATCCATCTAAAAACCTTCCTTTTTTCTCCATCTTCCATCGTCCAACAACTTGATCCTTTCAATTTAGCCCATTCCTTATCTTATGATGCAGGACTTGTACCACCTGCATCAAAGGATATATCCATCTAAAAACCTTCCTTTTTTTCTCCATCTTCCATGGTCCAAAAACTTGATCCTTTCAATTTAGCCCATTCCTTATCCTATGATACAGGACTTGTACCACCTGCATCAAAGGATATATCCATCTAAAAACCTTCCTTTTTTCTCCATCTTCCATGGTCTAACCACTTGATCCTTTCAATTTAGCCCATTCCTTATCCTATAATGCAGGGCTTGTACCACCTGCATCAAAGGATATATTCATCTAAAAACCTTCCTTTTTTCTCCATCTTCCATGATCCAACCACTTGATCCTTTCAATTTAGCCCATTCCTTATCCTATGATACAGGGCTTGTACCACCTGCATCAAAGGATATATCCATCTAAAAACCTTCCTTTTTTTTCTCTCCATATTCCATGGTCCAACCACTTGATCCTTTCAATTTAGCCCATTCCTTATCCTATGATGCAGGGCTTGTACCACCTGCATCAAAGGATATATCCATTTAAAAACCTTCCTTTTTTTTCTCCATCTTCCATGGTCCAACCACTTGATCCTTTCAATTTAGCCCATTCCTTATCCTATGATACAGGGCTTGTACCACCTGCATCAAAGGATATATTCATCTAAAAACCTTCCTTTTTTCTCCATCTTCCATGATCCAACACTTGATCCTTTCAATTTAGCCCATTCCTTATCCTATGATACAGGGCTTGTACCACCTGCATCAAAGGATATATCCATCTAAAAACCTTCCTTTTTTTTCTCTCCATATTCCATGGTCCAACCACTTGATCCTTTCAATTAGCCCATTCCTTATCCTATGATACAGGGCTTGTACCACCTGCATCAAAGGATATATCCATCTAAAAACCTTCTTTTTTTTCTCTCCATCTTCCATGGTCCAAACACTTGATCCTTTCAATTTAGCCCATTCCTTATCCTATGATGCAGGGCTTGTACCACCTGCATCAAAGGATATATCCATCTAAAAACCTTCCTTTTTTTCTCCATCTTCCATGGTCCAAACACTTGATCCTTTCAATTTAGCCCATTCCTTATCCTATGATGCAGGGCTTGTACCACCTGCATCAAAGGATATATCCATCTAAAAACCTTCCTTTTTTTTCTCCATCTTCCATGGTCCAAACACTTGATCCTTTCAATTTAGCCCATTCCTTATCCTATGATGCAGGGCTTGTACCACCTGCATCAAAGGATATGTCCATCTAAAAACCTTCCTTTTTTTTCTCCATCTTCCATGGTCCAACCACTTGATCCTTTCAATTTAGCCCATTCCTTATCCTATGATGCAGGGCTTGTACCACCTGCATCAAAGGATATGTCCATCTAAAAACCTTCCTTTTTTCTCCATCTTCCATGGTCCAACCACTTGATCCTTTCAATTTAGCCCATTCCTTATCCTATGATGCAGGGCTTGTACCACCTGCATCAAAGGATATATCCATCTAAAAACCTTCCTTTTTTTCTCCATCTTCCATGGTCCAACCACTTGATCCTTTCAATTTAGCCCATTCCTTATCCTATGATGCAGGGCTTGTACCACCTGCATCAAAGGATATATCCATCTAAAAACCTTCCTTTTTTTCTCCATCTTCCATGGTCCAAACACTTGATCCTTTCAATTTAGCCCATTCCTTATCCTATGATGCAGGCTTGTACCACCTGCATCAAAGGATATATCCATCTAAAAACCTTCCTTTTTTTCTCCATCTTCCATGGTCCAAACACTTGATCCTTTCAATTTAGCCCATTCCTTATCCTATGATGCAGGGCTTGTACCACCTGCATCAAAGGATATATCCATCTAAAAACCTTCCTTTTTTTCTCCATCTTCCATGGTCCAACCACTTGATCCTTTCAATTTAGCCCATTCCTAATCCTATGATACAGGGCTTGTACCACCTACATCAAAGGATATATCCATCTAAAAACCTTCCTTTTTTCTCCATCTTCCATGGACCAACCACTTGATCCTTTCAATTTAGCCCATTCCTTATCCTATGATGCAGGGCTTGTACCACCTGCATCAAAGGATATGTCCATCTAAAAACCTTCTCCACCTTCCATGGTCCAACCACTTGATCCTTTCAATTTAGCCCATTCCTTATCCTATGATGCAGGGCTTGTACCACCTGCATCAAAGGATATATCCATCTAAAAACCTTCCTTTTTTTTCTCCATCTTCCATGGTCCAAACACTTGATCCTTTCAATTTAGCCCATTCCTTATCCTATGATGCAGGGCTTGTACCACCTGCATCAAAGGATATATCCATCTAAAAACCTTCCTTTTTTCTCCATCTTCCATGGTCCAAACACTTCATCCCTTCTATTTAGCCCATTCCTTATCCTATGATGCAGGACTTGTACCACCTGCATCAAAGGTTATATCCATCTAAAAACCTTCCTTGTTTATCTCCATCTTCCATGGTCCAAACACTTGATCATTTCAATGTAGCCCATTCCTTATCCTATGATGCAGGGCTTGTACCACCTGCATCAAAGGATATATCCATCTAAAAACCTTCCTTTTTCTCCATCTTCCATGGTCCAACACTTGATCCTTTCAATTTAGCCCATTCCTTATCCTATGATGCAGGACTTGTACCATCTGCATCAAAGGATATATCCTTCTAAGAACCTTCCTTTTTTTCTCCATCTTCCATGGTCCAACACTTGATCCTTTCAATTTAGCCCATTCCTTATCCTATGATGCAGGGCTTGTACCACCTGCATCAAAGGATATATCCATCTAAAAACCTTCCTTTTTTTTCTCCATCTTCCATGGTCCAACCACTTGATCCTTTCAATTTAACCCATTCCTTATCGTATGATGCAGGGCTTGTACCACCTGCATCAAAGGATATATCCATCTAAAAACCTTCCTTTTTTCTCCATCTTCCATGGTCCAAACACTTGATCCTTTCAATTTAGCCCATTCCTTATCCTATGATGCAGGACTTGTACCACCTGCATCAAAGGTTATATCCATCTAAAAACCTTCCTTGTTTATCTCCATCTTCCATGGTCCAAATACTTGATCATTTCAATGTAGCCCGTTCCTTATCCTATGATGCAGGGCTTGTACCACCTGCATCAAAGGATATATCCATCTAAAAACCTTCCTTTTTTCTCCATCTTCCATCGTCCAACAACTTGATCCTTTCAATTTAGCCCATTCCTTATCTTATGATGCAGGACTTGTACCACCTGCATCAAAGGATATATCCATCTAAAAACCTTCTTTTTTTTCTCCATCTTCCATGGTCCAAAAACTTGATCCTTTCAATTTAGCCCATTCCTTATCCTATGATACAGGACTTGTACCACCTGCATCAAAGGATATATCCATCTAAAAACCTTCCTTTTTTCTCCATCTTCCATGGTCTAACCACTTGATCCTTTCAATTTAGCCCATTCCTTATCCTATGATACAGGGCTTGTACCACCTGCATCAAAGGATATATCCATTTAAAAACCTTCCTTTTTTTTCTCTCCATCTTCCATCGTCCAACCACTTGATCCTTTCAATTTAGCCCATTCCTTATCCTATAATGCAGGGCTTGTACCACCTGCATCAAAGGATATATTCATCTAAAAACCTTCCTTTTTTCTCCATCTTCCATGATCCAACAACTTGATCCTTTCAATTTAGCCCATTCCTTATCCTATGATACAGGGCTTGTACCACCTGCATCAAAGGATATATCCATCTAAAAACCTTTCTTTTTTTTCTCTCCATCTTCCATGGTCCAACCACTTGATCATTTCAATTTAGCCCATTCCTTATCCTATGATACAGGGCTTGTACAACCTGCATCAAAGGATATATCCATCTAAAAACCTTCCTTTTTTTCTCTCCATATTCCATGGTCCAACCACTTGATCCTTTCAATTTAGCCCATTCCTTATCCTATGATGCAGGGCTTGTACCATCTGCATCAAAGGATATGTCCATCTAAAAACCTTCCTTTTTTTTTCTCCATCTTCCATGGTCCAAACACTTGATCCTTTCAATGTAGCCCATTCCTTATTTTATGATGGAGGGCTTGTACCACCTGCATCAAAGGATATGTCCATCTAAAAACCTTCCTTTTTTTTCTCCATCTTCCATGGTCCAACCACTTGATCCTTTCAATTTAGCCCATTCCTTATCCTATGATGCAGGACTTGTACCACCTGCATCAAAGGATATATCCATTTAAAAACCTTCCTTTTTTCTCCATCTTCCATGGTCCAAACACTTGATCCTTTTAATTTAGCCCATTCCTTATCCCATGATGCAGGGCTTGTACCACCTGCATCAAAGGATATATCCATCTAAAAACCTTCCTTTTTTTCTCTACATCTTCCATGGTCCAACCACTTGATCCTTTCAATTTAGCCCATTCCTTATCCTATGATGCAGGACTTGTACCACCTGCATCAAAGGATATATCCATCTAAAAACCTTCCTTTTTTTTCTCCATCTTCTATGGTCCAAACACTTGATCCTTTCAATTTAGCCCATTCCTTATCCTATGATGCATGGCTTGTACCACCTGCATCAAAGGATATATCCATCAAAAAACCTTCCTTTTTTTCTCCATCTTCCATGGTCCAAACACTTCATCCTTCCAATTTAGCCCATTCCTTATCCTATGATGCAGGGCTTGTACCACCTGGATCAAAGGATATATCCATCTAAAAACCTTCCTTTTTTTTCTCCATCTTCCATGGTCCAACCACTTGATCCTTTCAATTTACCCATTCCTAATCCTATGATACAGGGCTTGTACCACCTACATCAAAGGATATATCCATCTAAAAACCTTTTTTTTCTCCATCTTCCATGGACCAACCACTTGATCCTTTCAATTTAGCATATTCCTTATCCTATGATGCAGGGCTTGTACCACCTGCATCAAAGGATATGTCCATCTAAAAACCTTCTCCACCTTCCATGGTCCAACCACTTGATCCTTTCAATTTAGCCCATTCCTTATCCTATGATGCAGGGCTTGTACCACCTGCATCAAAGGATATATCCATCTAAAAACCTTCCTTTTTTTTCTCCATCTTCCATGGTCCAACCACTTGATCCTTTCAATTTAACCCATTCCTTATCCTATGATGCAGGGCTTGTACCACCTGCATCAAAGGATATATCCATCTAAAAACCTTCCTTTTTTCTCCATCTTCCATGGTCCAAACACTTGATCATTTCAATGTAGCCCATTCCTTATCCTATGATGCAGGGCTTGTACCACCTGCATCAAAGGATATATCCATCTAAAAACCTTCCTTTTTCTCCATCTTCCATGGTCCAACCACTTGATCCTTTCAATTTAGCCAATTCCTTATCCTATGATGCAGGACTTGTACCATCTGCATCAAAGGATATATCCTTCTAAGAACCTTCCTTTTTTTCTCCATCTTCCATGGTCCAAACACTTGATCCTTTCAATTTAGCCCATTCCTTATCCTATGATGCAGGGCTTGTACCACCTGCATCAAAGGATATATCCATCTAAAAACCTTCCTTTTTTCTCCATCTTCCATGGTCCAAACACTTGATCCTTTCAATTTAGCCCATTCCTTATCCTATGATGCAGGACTTGTACCACCTGCATCAAAGGTTATATCCATCTAAAAACCTTCCTTGTTTATCTCCATCTTCCATGGTCCAACAACTTGATCCTTTCAATGTAGCCCGTTCCTTATCCTATGATGCAGGGCTTGTACCACCTGCATCAAAGGATATATCCATCTAAAAACCTTCCTTTTTTCTCCATCTTCCATCGTCCAACAACTTGATCCTTTCAATTTAGCCCATTCCTTATCTTATGATGCAGGACTTGTACCACCTGCATCAAAGGATATATCCATCTAAAAACCTTCCTTTTTTTCTCCATCTTCCATGGTCCAAAAACTTGATCCTTTCAATTTAGCCCATTCCTTATCCTATGATACAGGACTTGTACCACCTGCATCAAAGGATATATCCATCTAAAAACCTTCCTTTTTTCTCCATCTTCCATGGTCTAACCACTTGATCCTTTCAATTTAGCCCATTCCTTATCCTATAATGCAGGGCTTGTACCACCTGCATCAAAGGATATATTCATCTAAAAACCTTCCTTTTTTCTCCATCTTCCATGATCCAACAACTTGATCCTTTCAATTTAGCCCATTCCTTATCCTATGATACAGGGCTTGTACCACCTGCATCAAAGGATATATCCATCTAAAAACCTTCCTTTTTTTTCTCTCCATATTCCATGGTCCAACCACTTGATCCTTTCAATTTAGCCCATTCCTTATCCTATGATGCAGGGCTTGTACCACCTGCATCAAAGGATATATCCATTTAAAAACCTTCCTTTTTTTTCTCCATCTTCCATGGTCCAACCACTTGATCCTTTCAATTTAGCCCATTCCTTATCCTATGATACAGGGCTTGTACCACCTGCATCAAAGGATATATTCATCTAAAAACCTTCCTTTTTTCTCCATCTTCCATGATCCAACAACTTGATCCTTTCAATTTAGCCCATTCCTTATCCTATGATACAGGGCTTGTACCCCTGCATCAAAGGATATATCCATCTAAAAACCTTCCTTTTTTTTCTCTCCATATTCCATGGTCCAACCACTTGATCCTTTCAATTTAGCCCATTCCTTATCCTATGATACAGGGCTTGTACCACCTGCATCAAAGGATATATCCATCTAAAAACCTTTCTTTTTTTTCTCTCCATCTTCCATGGTCCAACCACTTGATCATTTCAATTTAGCCCATTCCTTATCCTATGATACAGGGCTTGTACAACCTGCATCAAAGGATATATCCATCTAAAAACCTTCCTTTTTTTCTCTCCATATTCCATGGTCCAACCACTTGATCATTTCAATTTAGCCCATTCCTTATCCTATGATACAGGGCTTGTACAACCTGCATCAAAGGATATATCCATCTAAAAACCTTCCTTTTTTTCTCTCCATCTTCCATGGTCCAACCACTTGATCATTTCAATTTAGCCCATTCCTTATCCTATGATGCAGGGCTTGTACCATCTGCATCAAAGGATATGTCCATCTAAAAACCTTCCTTTTTTTTTCTCCATCTTCCATGGTCCAAACACTTGATCCTTTCAATGTAGCCCATTCCTTATTTTATGATGGAGGGCTTGTACCACCTGCATCAAAGGATATGTCCATCTAAAAACCTTCCTTTTTTTTCTCCATCTTCCATGGTCCAACCACTTGATCCTTTCAATTTAGCCCATTCCTTATCCTATGATGCAGGACTTGTACCACCTGCATCAAAGGATATATCCATTTAAAAACCTTCCTTTTTTTCTCCATCTTCCATGGTCCAAACACTTGATCCTTTTAATTTAGCCCATTCCTTATCCCATGATGCAGGGCTTGTACCACCTGCATCAAAGGATATATCCATCTAAAAACCTTCCTTTTTTTCTCTACATCTTCCATGGTCCAACCACTTGATCCTTTCAATTTAGCCCATTCCTTATCCTATGATGCAGGACTTGTACCACCTGCATCAAAGGATATATCCATCTAAAAACCTTCCTTTTTTTTCTCCATCTTCCATGGTCCAAACACTTGATCCTTTCAATTTAGCCCATTCCTTATCCTATGATGCATGGCTTGTACCACCTGCATCAAAGGATATATCCATCAAAAAACCTTCCTTTTTTTCTCCATCTTCCATGGTCCAAACACTTCATCCTTCCAATTTAGCCCATTCCTTATCCTATGATGCAGGGCTTGTACCACCTGGATCAAAGGATATATCCATCTAAAAACCTTCCTTTTTTTTCTCCATCTTCCATGGTCCAAACACTTGATCCTTTCAATGTAGCCCATTCCTTATTTTATGATGGAGGGCTTGTACCACCTGCATCAAAGGATATGTCCATCTAAAAACCTTCCTTTTTTTTCTCCATCTTCCATGGTCCAACCACTTGATCCTTTCAATTTAGCCCATTCCTTATCCTATGATGCAGGACTTGTACCACCTGCATCAAAGGATATATCCATTTAAAAACCTTCCTTTTTTCTCCCTCTTCCATGGTCCAAACACTTGATCCTTTTAATTTAGCCCATTCCTTATCCCATGATGCAGGGCTTGTACCACCTGCATCAAAGGATATATCCATCTAAAAACCTTCCTTTTTTTCTCTACATCTTCCATGGTCCAACCACTTGATCCTTTCAATTTAGCCCATTCCTTATCCTATGATGCAGGACTTGTACCACCTGCATCAAAGGATATATCCATCTAAAAACCTTCCTTTTTTTTCTCCCTCTTCCATGGTCCAAACACTTGATCCTTCAATTTAGCCCATTCCTTATCCTATGATGCATGGCTTGTACCACCTGCATCAAAGGATATATCCATCAAAAAACCTTCCTTTTTTTCTCCATCTTCCATGGTCCAAACACTTCATCCTTCCAATTTAGCCCATTCCTTATCCTATGATGCAGGGCTTGTACCACCTGGATCAAAGGATATATCCATCTAAAAACCTTCCTTTTTTTCTCCATCTTCCATGGTCCAACCACTTGATCCTTTCAATTTACCCATTCCTAATCCTATGATACAGGGCTTGTACCACCTACATCAAAGGATATATCCATCTAAAAACCTTCCTTTTTTCTCCATCTTCCATGGACCAACCACTTGATCCTTTCAATTTAGCATATTCCTTATCCTATGATGCAGGGCTTGTACCACCTGCATCAAAGGATATGTCCATCTAAAAACCTTCTCCACCTTCCATGGTCCAACCACTTGATCCTTTCAATTTAGCCCATTCCTTATCCTATGATGCAGGGCTTGTACCACCTGCATCAAAGGATATATCCATCTAAAAACCTTCCTTTTTTTTCTCCATCTTCCATGGTCCAACCACTTGATCCTTTCAATTTAGCCCATTCCTTATCCTATGATGCAGGGCTTGTACCACCTGCATCAAAGGATATATCCATCTAAAAACCTTCCTTTTTTCTCCATCTTCCATGGTCCAAACACTTCATCCCTTCTATTTAGCCCATTCCTTATCCTATGATGCAGGACTTGTACCACCTGCATCAAAGGTTATATCCATCTAAAAACCTTCCTTGTTTATCTCCATCTTCCATGGTCCAAACACTTGATCATTTCAATGTAGCCCATTCCTTATCCTATGATGCAGGGCTTGTACCACCTGCATCAAAGGATATATCCATCTAAAAACCTTCCTTTTTCTCCATCTTCCATGGTCCAACCACTTGATCCTTTCAATTTAGCCAATTCCTTATCCTATGATGCAGGACTTGTACCATCTGCATCAAAGGATATATCCTTCTAAGAACCTTCCTTTTTTTCTCCATCTTCCATGGTCCAAACACTTGATCCTTTCAATTTAGCCCATTCCTTATCCTATGATGCAGGGCTTGTACCACCTGCATCAAAGGATATATCCATCTAAAAACCTTCCTTTTTTTTCTCCATCTTCCATGGTCCAACCACTTGATCCTTTCAATTTAACCCATTCCTTATCCTATGATGCAGGGCTTGTACCACTTGCATCAAAGGATATATCCATCTAAAAACCTTCCTTTTTTCTCCATCTTCCATGGTCCAACCACTTGATCCTTTCAATTTAGCCCATTCCTTATCCTATGATGCAGTACTTGTACCACCTGCATCAAAGGTTATATCCATCTAAAAACCTTCCTTGTTTATCTCCATCTTCCATGGTCCAAATACTTGATCCTTTCAATGTAGCCCGTCCTTATCCTATGATGCAGGGCTTGTACCACCTGCATCAAAGGATATATCCATCTAAAAACCTTCCTTTTTTCTCCATCTTCCATCGTCCAACAACTTGATCCTTTCAATTTAGCCCATTCCTTATCTTATGATGCAGGACTTGTACCACCTGCATCAAAGGATATATCCATCTAAAAACCTTCCTTTTTTTCTCCATCTTCCATGGTCCAAAAACTTGATCCTTTCAATTTAGCCCATTCCTTATCCTATGATACAGGACTTGTACCACCTGCATCAAAGGATATATCCATCTAAAAACCTTCCTTTTTTCTCCATCTTCCATGGTCTAACCACTTGATCCTTTCAATTTAGCCCATTCCTTATCCTATAATGCAGGGCTTGTACCACCTGCATCAAAGGATATATTCATCTAAAAACCTTCCTTTTTTCTCCATCTTCCATGATCCAACCACTTGATCCTTTCAATTTAGCCCATTCCTTATCCTATGATACAGGGCTTGTACCACCTGCATCAAAGGATATATCCATCTAAAAACCTTCCTTTTTTTTCTCTCCATATTCCATGGTCCAACCACTTGATCCTTTCAATTTAGCCCATTCCTTATCCTATGATGCAGGGCTTGTACCACCTGCATCAAAGGATATATCCATTTAAAAACCTTCCTTTTTTTTCTCCATCTTCCATGGTCCAACCACTTGATCCTTTCAATTTAGCCCATTCCTTATCCTATGATACAGGGCTTGTACCACCTGCATCAAAGGATATATTCATCTAAAAACCTTCCTTTTTTCTCCATCTTCCATGATCCAACCACTTGATCCTTTCAATTTAGCCCATTCCTTATCCTATGATACAGGGCTTGTACCACCTGCATCAAAGGATATATCCATCTAAAAACCTTCCTTTTTTTTCTCTCCATATTCCATGGTCCAACCACTTGATCCTTTCAATATAGCCCATTCCTTATCCTATGATACAGGGCTTGTACCACCTGCATCAAAGGATATATCCATCTAAAAACCTTTCTTTTTTTTCTCTCCATCTTCCATGGTCCAACCACTTGATCCTTTCAATTTAGCCCATTCCTTATCCTATGATACAGGGCTTGTACCACCTGCATCAAAGGATATATCCATCTAAAAACCTTCCTTTTTTTTCTCCATCTTCCATGGTCCAAACACTTGATCCTTTCAATTTAGCCCATTCCTTATCCTATGATGCAGGGCTTGTACCACCTGCATCAAAGGATATATCCATCTAAAAACCTTCCTTTTTTTCTCTCCATCTTCCATGGTCCAACCACTTGATCCATTTCAATTTAGCCCATTCCTTATCCTATGATGCAGGGCTTGTACCACCTGCATCAAAGGATATATCCATCTAAA
Organism: Palaemon carinicauda; assembly: GCF_036898095.1. Classification (NCBI taxonomy): domain Eukaryota; kingdom Metazoa; phylum Arthropoda; class Malacostraca; order Decapoda; family Palaemonidae; genus Palaemon; species Palaemon carinicauda. Next base: position 72,592,376 of record NC_090728.1, read on the forward strand.
AACCTTCCTTTTTTTTCTCCATCTTCTATGGTCCAAACACTTGATCCTTTCAATTTAGCCCATTCCTTATCCTATGATGCAGGGCTTGTACCACCTGCATCAAAGGATATGTCCATCTAAAAACCTTCCTTTTTTTCTCACATCTTCCATGGTCCAACCACTTGATCCTTTCAATTTAGCCCATTCCTTATCCTATGATGCAGGGCTTGTACCACCTGCATCAAAGGATATATCCATCTAAAAACCTTCCTTTTTTTTCTCCATCTTCCATGGTCCAACCACTTGATCCTTTCAATTTACCCATTCCTTATCCTATGATGAAGGGCTTGTACCACCTGCATCAAAGGATATATCCATCTAAAAACCTTCCTTTTTTTCTCCATCTTCCATGGTCCAAACACTTGATCCTTTCAATTTAGCCCATTCCTTATCCTATGATGCAGGCTTGTACCACCTGCATCAAAGGATATTCCATCTAAAAACTTCCTTTTTTTCTCCATCTTCCATGGTCCAACCACTTGATCCTTTCAATTTAGCCCATTCCTTATCCTATGATGCAGGGCTTGTACCACCTGCATCAAAGGATATATCCATCTAAAAACCTTCCTTTTTCTCCATCTTCCATGGTCCAACCACTTGATCCTTTCAATTTAGCCCATTCCTATCCTATGATGCAGGGCTTGTACCACCTGCATCAAAGGATATATCCATCTAAAAACCTTCCTTTTTTCTCCATCTTCCATGGTCCAAACACTTGATCCTTTCAATTTAGCCCATTCCTTATCCTATGATGCAGGGCTTGTACCACCTGCATCAAAGGATATATCCATCTAAAAACCTTCCTTTTTCTCCATCTTCCATGGTCCAACCACTTGATCCTTTCAATTTAGCCCATTCCTTATCCTATGATGCAGGACTTGTACCACCTGCATCAAAGGATATATCCATCTAAAAACCTTCCTTTTTTTCTCCATCTTCCATGGTCCAAACACTTGATCCTTTCAATTTAGCCCATTCCTTATCCTATGATGCAGGGCTTGTACCACCTGCATCAAAGGATATATCCATCTAAAAACCTTCCTTTTTTCTCCATCTTCCATGGTCCAAACACTTGATCCTTTCAATTTAGCCCATTCCTTATCCTATGATGCAGGACTTGTACCACCTGCATCAAAGGTTATATCCATCTAAAAACCTTCCTTGTTTATCTCCATCTTCCATGGTCCAACACTTGATCCTTTCAATGTAGCCCATTCCTTATCCTATGATGCAGGGCTTGTACCACCTGCATCAAAGGATATATCCATCTAAAAACCTTCCTTTTTTCTCCATCTTCCATGGTCCAACAACTTGATCCTTTCAATTTAGCCCATTCCTTATCCTATGATGCAGGACTTGTACCACCTGCATCAAAGGATATATCCATCTAAAAACCTTCCTTTTTTTCTCCATCTTCCATGGTCCAACCACTTGATCCTTTCAATTTAGCCCATTCCTTATCCTATGATGCAGGACTTGTACCACCTGCATCAAAGGATATATCCATCTAAAAACCTTCCTTTTTTCTCCATCTTCCATGGTCCAACCACTTGATCCTTTCAATTTAGCCCATTCCTTATCTATGATGCAGGGCTTGTACCACCTGCATCAAAGGATATATCCATCTAAAAACCTTCCTTTTTTCTCCATCTTCCATGTCCAACAACTTGATCCTTTCAATTTAGCCCATTCCTTATCCTATGATGCAGGACTTGTACCACCTGCATCAAAGGATATATCCATCTAAAAACCTTCCTTTTTTTTCTCCATCTTCCATGGTCCAACCACTTGATCCTTTCAATTTAGCCCATTCCTTATCCTATGATGCAGGGCTTGTACCACCTGCATCAAAGGATATATCCATCTAAAAACCTTCCTTTTTTTTCTCCATCTTCCATGGTCCAACCACTTGATCCTTTCAATTTAGCCCATTCCTTATCCTATGATGCAGGACTTGTACCACCTGCATCAAAGGATATATCCATCTAAAAACCTTCCTTTTTTTCTCCATCTTCCATGGATCCAACACTTGATCCTTTCAATTTAGCCCATTCCTTATCCTATGATACAGGACTTGTACCACCTGCATCAAAGGATATATCCATCTAAAAACCTTCCTTTTTTTCTCCATCTTCCATGGTCCAACCACTTGATCCTTTCAATTTAGCCCATTCCTTATCCTATGATACAGGGCTTGTACCACCTGCATCAAAGGATATATCCATCTAAAAACCTTCCTTTTTTTTCTCTCCATCTTCCATGGTCCAACCACTTGATCCTTTCAATTTAGCCCATTCCTTATCCTATGATGCAGGGCTTGTCCACCTGCATCAAAGGATATATCCATCTAAAAACCTTCCTTTTTTCTCCATCTTCCATGGTCCAACAACTTGATCCTTTCAATTTAGCCCATTCCTTATCCTATGATACAGGGCTTGTACCACCTGCATCAAAGGATATATCCATCTAAAAACCTTCCTTTTTCTCTCCATCTTCCATGGTCCAACCACTTGATCATTTCAATTTAGCCCATTCCTTATCCTATGATGCAGGGCTTGTACCACCTGCATCAAAGGATATATCCATCTAAAAACCTTCCTTTTTTCTCCATCTTCCATGGTCCAACCACTTGATCCTTTCAATTTAGCCCATTCCTTATCTTATGATGCAGGGCTTGTACCACCTGCATCAAAGGATATGTCCATCTAAAAACCTTCCTTTTTTTTCTCCATCTTCCATGGTCCAACACTTGATCCTTTCAATTTAGCCCATTCCTTATCCTATGATGCAGGGCTTGTACCACCTGCATCAAAGGATATATCCATTAAAAACCTTCCTTTTTTTCTCCATCTTCCATGGTCCAAACACTTGATCCTTTCAATTTAGCCCATTCCTTATCCTATGATGCAGGGCTTGTACCACCTGCATCAAAGGATATATCCATCTAAAAACCTTCCTTTTTTTCTCCATCTTCCATGGTCCAAACCACTTGATCCTTTCAATTTAGCCCATTCCTTATCCTATGATGCAGGGCTTGTACCACCTGCATCAAAGGATATATCCATCTAAAAACCTTCCTTTTTTTTCTCCATCTTCCATGGTCCAACCACTTGATCCTTTCAATTTAGCCCATTCCTTATCCTATGATGCAGGGCTTGTACCACCTGCATCAAAGGATATATCCATCTAAAAACCTTCCTTTTTTTCTCCATCTTCCATGGTCCAAACACTTGATCCTTTCAATTTAGCCCATTCCTTATCCTATGATGCAGGGCTTGTACCACCTGATCAAAGGATATATCCATCTAAAAACCTTCCTTTTTTTCTCCATCTTCCATGGTCCAAACACTTGATCCTTTCAATTTAGCCCATTCCTTATCCTATGATGCAGGGCTTGTACCACCTGCATCAAAGGATATATCCATCTAAAAACCTTCCTTTTTTTTCTCCATCTTCCATGGTCCAACCACTTGATCCTTTCAATTTAGCCCATTCCTTATCCTATGATGCAGGACTTGTACCACCTGCATCAAAGGATATATCCATCTAAAAACCTTCCTTTTTTTCTCCATCTTCCATGGTCCAACCACTTGATCCTTTCAATTTAGCCCATTCCTTATCCTATGATGCAGGGCTTGTACCACCTGCATCAAAGGATATGTCCATCTAAAAACCTTCCTTTTTTTTCTCCCTCTTCCATGGTCCAACCACTTGATCCTTTCAATTTAGCCCATTCCTTATCCTATGATGCAGGACTTGTACCACCTGCATCAAAGGATATATCCATCTAAAAACCTTCCTTTTTTTTCTCCCTCTTCCATGGTCCAAACACTTGATCCTTTCAATTTAGCCCATTCCTTATCCTATGATGCAGGGCTTGTACCACCTGCATCAAAGGATATATCCATCTAAAAACCTTCCTTTTTTTCTCCATCTTCCATGGTCCAAACACTTGATCCTTTCAATTTAGCCCATTCCTTATCCTATGATGCAGGGCTTGTACCACCTGCATCAAAGGATATATCCATCTAAAAACCTTCCTTTTTTTCTCCATCTTCCATGGTCCAACCACTTGATCTTTCAATTTAGCCCATTCCTTATCCTATGATGCAGGGCTTGTACCACCTGCATCAAAGGATATATCCATCTAAAAACCTTCCTTTTTTTCTCCATCTTCCATGGTCCAAACACTTGATCCTTTCAATTTAGCCCATTCCTTATCCTATGATGCAGGACTTGTACCACCTGCATCAAAGGATATATGTCCATCTAAAAACCTTCCTTTTTTTCTCCATCTTCCATGGTCCAACCACTTGATCCTTTCAATTTAGCCCATTCCTTATCCTATGATGCAGGACTTGTACCACCTGCATCAAAGGTTATATCCATCTAAAAACCTTCTTGTTTATCTCCATCTTCCATGGTCCAACACTTGATCCTTTCAATTAGCCCATTCCTTATCCTATGATGCAGGGCTTGTACCACCTGCATCAAAGGATATATCCATCTAAAAACCTTCCTTTTTTCTCCATCTTCCATCGTCCAACAACTTGATCCTTTCAATTTAGCCCATTCCTTATCCTATGATGCAGGACTTGTACCACCTGCATCAAAGGATATATCCATCTAAAAACCTTCCTTTTTTTCTCCATCTTCCATGGTCCAAACACTTGATCCTTTCAATTTAGCCCATTCCTTATCCTATGATGCAGGACTTGTACCACCTGCATCAAAGGATATATCCATCTAAAAACCTTCCTTTTTTTCTCCATCTTCCATGGTCCAACCACTTGATCCTTTCAATTTAGCCCATTCCTTATCCTATGATGCAGGCTTGTACCACCTGCATCAAAGGATATATCCATTCTAAAAACCTTCCTTTTTTTCTCCATCTTCCATGGTCCAAACACTTGATCCTTTCAATTTAGCCCATTCCTTATCCTATGATGCAGGGCTTGTACCACCTGCATCAAAGGATATATCCATCTAAAAACCTTCCTTTTTTTCTCCATCTTCCATGGTCCAACCACTTGATCCTTTCAATTTAGCCCATTCCTTATCCTATGATGCAGGGCTTGTACCACCTGCATCAAAGGATATATCCATCTAAAAACCTTCCTTTTTTTTCTCCATCTTCCATGGTCCAACCACTTGATCCTTTCAATTTAGCCCATTCCTTATCCTATGATGCAGGGCTTGTACCACCTGCATCAAAGGATATATCCATCTAAAAACCTTCCTTTTTTCTCCATCTTCCATGGTCCAACTACTTGATCCTTTCAATTTAGCCCATTCCTTATCCTATGATACAGGGCTTGTACCACCTGCATCAAAGGATATATCCATCTAAAAACCTTCCTTTTTTCTCCATCTTCCATGGTCCAACCACTTGATCCTTTCAATTTAGCCCATTCCTTATCCTATGATGCAGGACTTGTACCACCTGCATCAAAGGATATATCCATCTAAAAACCTTCCTTTTTTTCTCCCATCTTCCATGGTCCAAACACTTGATCCTTTCAATTTAGCCCATTCCTTATCCTATGATACAGGACTTGTACACCTGCATCAAAGGATATATCCATCTAAAAACCTTCCTTTTTTCTCCATCTTCCATGGTCCAACCACTTGATCCTTTCAATTTAGCCCATTCCTTATCCTATGATGCAGGGCTTGTACCACCTGCATCAAAGGATATTCCATCTAAAAACCTTCCTTTTTTCTCCCATCTTCCATGGTCCAACCACTTGATCCTTTCAATTTAGCCCATTCCTTATCCTATGATGCAGGACTTGTACCACCTGCATCAAAGGATATATCCATCTAAAAACCTTCCTTTTTTCTCCCATCTTCCATGGTCCAAACACTTGATCCTTTCAATTTAGCCCATTCCTTATCCTATGATGCAGGGCTTGTACCACCTGCATCAAAGGATATATCCATCTAAAAACCTTCCTTTTTTTTCTCCATCTTCCATGGTCCAACCACTTGATCCTTTCAATTTAGCCCATTCCTTATCCTATGATGCAGGGCTTGTACCACCTGCATCAAAGGATATGTCCACTAAAAACCTTCCTTTTTTTCTCCATCTTCCATGGTCCAAACACTTGATCCTTTCAATTTAGCCCATTCCTTATCCTATGATGCAGGCTTGTACCACCTGCATCAAAGGATATATCCATCTAAAACCTTCCTTTTTTTCTCCATCTTCCATGGTCCAACCACTTGATCCTTTCAATTTAGCCCATTCCTTATCCTATGATACAGGACTTGTACCACCTGCATCAAAGGATATATCCATCTAAAAACCTTCCTTTTTTCTCCATCTTCCATGGTCCAAACACTTGATCCTTTCAATTTAGCCCATTCCTTATCCTATGATGCAGGGCTTGTACCACCTGCATCAAAGGATATATCCATCTAAAAACCTTCCTTTTTTCTCCATCTTCCATCGTCCAACACTTGATCCTTTCAATTTAGCCCATTCCTTATCCTATATGCAGGACTTGTACCACCTGCATCAAAGGATATATCCATCTAAAAACCTTCCTTTTTTTCTCCATCTTCCATGGTCCAAACACTTGATCCTTTCAATTTAGCCCATTCCTTATCCTATGATACAGGACTTGTACCACCTGCATCAAAGGATATATCCATCTAAAAACCTTCCTTTTTTCTCCATCTTCCATGGTCCAACCACTTGATCCTTTCAATTTAGCCCATTCCTTATCCTATGATCAGGGCTTGTACCACCTGCATCAAAGGATATATTCATCTAAAAACCTTCCTTTTTTCTCCATCTTCCATGGTCCAACACTTGATCCTTTCAATTTAGCCCATTCCTTATCCTATGACAGGGCTTGTACCACCTGCATCAAAGGATATATCCATCTAAAAACCTTCCTTTTTTTCTCTCCATCTTCCATGGTCCAACCACTTGATCCTTTCAATTTAGCCCATTCCTTATCCTATGATGCAGGACTTGTACCACCTGCATCAAAGGATATATCCATCTAAAAACCTTCCTTTTTTTCTCCATCTTCCATGGTCCAAACACTTGATCCTTTCAATTTAGCCCATTCCTTATCCTATGATGCAGGGCTTGTACCACCTGCATCAAAGGATATATCCATCTAAAAACCTTCCTTTTTTTCTCCATCTTCCATGGTCCAACCACTTGATCCTTTCAATTTAGCCCATTCCTTATCCTATGATGCAGGGCTTGTACCACCTACATCAAAGGATATATCCATCTAAAAACCTTCCTTTTTTTTCTCTCCATCTTCCATGGTCCAACCACTTGATCCTTTCAATTTAGCCCATTCCTTTTTTATGATGGAGGGCTTGTACCACCTGCATCAAAGGATATATCCATCTAAAAACCTTCCTTTTTTTCTCCACCTTCCATGGTCCAAACACTTGATCCTTTCAATTTAGCCCATTTCCTTATCCTATGATGCAGGACTTGTACCACCTGCATCAAAGGATATGTCCATCTAAAAACCTTCCTTTTTTTCTCATCTTCCATGGTCCAACCACTTGATCCTTTCAATTTAGCCCATTCCTTATCCTATGATGCAGGACTTGTACCACCTGCATCAAAGGATATGTCCATCTAAAAACCTTCCTTTTTTTCTCCATCTTCCATGGTCCAACCACTTGATCCTTTCAATTTAGCCCATTCCTTATCCTATGATGCAGGACTTGTACCACCTGCATCAAATGGATATATCCATCTAAAAACCTTCCTTTTTTTCTCCATCTTCCATGGTCCAACCACTTGATCCTTTAATTTAGCCCATTCCTTATCCTATGATGCAGGGCTTGTACCACCTGCATCAAAGGATATATCCATCTAAAAACCTTCCTTTTTTTCTCCAATCTTCCATGGTCCAAACACTTGATCCTTTCAATTTAGCCCATTCCTTATCCTATGATGCAGGACTTGTACCACCTGCATCAAAGGATATATCCATCTAAAAACCTTCCTTTTTTTCTCCATCTTCCATGGTCCAACCACTTGATCCTTTCAATTTAGCCCATTCCTTATCCTATGATGCAGGACTTGTACCACCTGCATCAAAGGATATATCCATCTAAAAACCTTCCTTTTTTTCTCCATCTTCCATGGTCCAACCACTTGATCCTTTCAATTTAGCCCATTCCTTATCCTATGATGCAGGACTTGTACCACCTGCATCAAAGGATATATCCATCTAAAAACCTTCCTTTTTTTCTCCATCTTCCATGGTCCAACCACTTGATCCTTTCAATTTAGCCCATTCCTTATCTTATGATGCAGGGCTTGTACCACCTGCATCAAAGGATATATCCATCTAAAAACCTTCCTTTTTTTCTCTACATCTTCCATGGTCCAACCACTTGATCCTTTCAATTTAGCCCATTCCTTATCCTATGATGCAGGGCTTGTACCACCTGCATCAAAGGATATATCCATCTAAAAACCTTCCTTTTTTTTCTCCATCTTCCATGGTCCAAACACTTGATCCTTTCAATTTAGCCCATTCCTTATCCTATGATGCAGGGCTTGTACCACCTGCATCAAAGGATATATCCATCTAAAAACCTTCCTTTTTTTCTCCATCTTCCATGGTCCAACACTTCATCCTTCAATTTAGCCCATTCCTTATCCTATGATGCAGGCTTGTACCACCTGCATCAAAGGATATATCCATCTAAAAACCTTCCTTTTTTTTCTCCATCTTCCATGGTCCAACCACTTGATCCTTTCAATTTACCCATTCCTTATCCTATGATGCAGGGCTTGTACCACCTGCATCAAAGGATATGTCCATCTAAAAACCTTCCTTTTTTCTCCATCTTCCATGGTCCAACCACTTGATCCTTTCAATTTAGCCCATTCCTTATCCTATGATGCAGGGCTTGTACCACCTACATCAAAGGATATATCCATCTAAAAGCCTTCCTTTTTTTTCTCCATCTTCCATTCCAACCACTTGATCCTTTCAATTTAGCCCATTCCTTATCTATGATGCAGGACTTGTACCACCTGCATCAAAGGATATATCCATCTAAAAACTTCCTTTTTTTCTCCCATCTTCCATGGTCCAACACTTGATCCTTTCAATTTAGCCCATTCCTTATCCTATGATGCAGGGCTTGTACCACCTGCATCAAGGATATATCCATCTAAAAACCTTCATTTTTTTTTCTCCATCTTCCATGGTCCAACCACTTGATCCTTTCAATTTAGCCCATTCCTTATCCTATGATGCAGGACTTGTACCACCTGCATCAAAGGATATGTCCATTTTAAAACCTTCCTTTTTTTCTCCATCTTCCATGATCCAAACACTTGATCCTTCTCAATTTAGCCCATTCCTTATCCTATGATCAGGACTTGTACCACCTGCATCAAAGGATATATCCATCTAAAACCCTTCCTTTTTTTCTCCATCTTCCACGGCCTAACCACTTGATCCTTTCAATTTAGCCCATTCCTTATCCTATGATGCAGGACTTGTACCACCTGCATCAAAGGATATATCCATCTAAAAACCTTCCTTTTTTCTCCATCTTCCATGGACCAACCACTTGATCCTTTCAATTTAGCCCATTCCTTATCCTATGATGCAGGACTTGTACCACATGCATCAAAGGATATATCCATCTAAAAACCTTCCTTTTTTTTCTCCATCTTCCATCGTCCAACCCCTTGATCCTTTCTATTTAGCCCATTCCTTGTCCTATGATGCAGGACTTGTACCACCTGCATCAAAGGATATGTCCATCTAAAAACCTTCCTTTTTTTCTCCCTCTTCCATGGTCCAACCACTTGATCCTTTCAATTTAGCCCATTCCTTATCCTATGATGCAGGGCTTGTACCACCTGCATCAAAGGATATGTCCATCTAAAAACCTTCCTTTTTTTCTCCCTCTTCCATGGTCCAAACACTTGATCCTTTTAATTTAGCCCATTCCTTATCCTATGATGCAGGACTTGTACCACCTGCATCAAAGGATATATTCATCTAAAAACTTTCCTTTTTTTTCTCCATCTTCCATGGACCAACCACTTGATCCTTTAAATTTAGCCCATTCCTTATCCTATGATACAGGACTTGTACCACCTGCATCAAAGGATATATCCATCTAAAAACCTTCCTTTTTACTCCATCTTCCATGGTCCAACCACTTCATCCTTTCAATTTAGCCCATTCCTCATCCTATGATGCAGGACTTGTACCACCTGCATCAAAGGATATGTCCATCTAAAAACCTTCCTTTTTTTTCTCCATCTTCCATGGTCAAAACACTTGATCCTTTCAATTTAGCCCATTCCTTATCCTATGATGCAGGGCTTGTACCACCTGCATCAAAGGATATATACATTTAAAAACCTTCCTTTTTTTTCTCCATCTTCCATGGTCCAAACACTTCATCCTTTCAATTTAGCTCATTCCTTATCCTATAATGCAGGGCTTGTACCACCTACATCAAAGGATATATCCATCTAAAAACCTTCCTTTTTTTTCTTCCATCTTCCATGGTCCAACCACATGATCCTTTCAATTTAGCCCATTCCTTATCCTATTATGAAGGACTTATACCACATGCATCAAAGGATATGTCCATCTAAAAACTTTCTTTTTTTTCTCCACCTTCCATGGACCAACCACTTGATCCTTTCAATTTAGCCCATTCCTTATCCTATGATGCAGGACTTGTACCACCTGCATCAAAGGATATATACATCTAAAAACTTTCCTTTTTTTCTCCATCTTCCATGGACCAACCACTTTATCCTTTCAATTTAGCCCATTCCTTATCCTATGATGAAGGACTTGTACCACCTGCATCAAAGGATATATCCATCTAAAAACCTTCCTTTTTACTCCATCTTCCATGGTCCAACCACTTCATCCTTTTAATTTAGCCCATTCCTTATCCTATGATGCAGGACTTGTACCACCTGCATCAAAGGATATGTCCATCTAAAAACCTTCCTTTTTTTTCTCCATCTTCCATGGTCCAACCACTTGATCCTTTCAATTTAGCTCATTCCTTATCCTATAATGCAGGGCTTGTACCACCTGCATCAAAGGATATATCCATCTGAAACCCTTCTTTTTTTCTCCATCTTCCATGGTCCAACCACTTGATCCTTTCAAATTAGCCCATTCCTTATCCTATGTTGCAAGACTTGTACCACCTGCATCAAAGGATATATCCATCTAAAAACCTTCCTTTTTTTCTCCATCTTCCATGGTTCAACCACTTGATCCTTCCAATTTAGCCTATTCCTTATCCTATGATGCAGGGCTTGTACCACCTGCATCAAAGGATATATCCATCTAAAAACCTTCCTTTTTTTCTCCATCTTCCATGGACCAACCACTTGATCCTTTCAATTTAGCCCATTCCTTATCCTATGATGCAGGACTTGTCCCACCTGCATCAAAGGATATATCCATCTAAAAACCTTCCTTGTTTTCTCCATCGTCCATGGACCAACCACTTGATCCTTTCAATTTAGCTCATTCCTTATCCTATGATGCAGGACTTGTCCCACCTGCATCAAAGGATATATCCATCTAAAAACGTTCCTTTTTATTCTCCATCTTCCATCGTCCAACCACTTGATCCTTTCAATTTAGCCCATTCCTTATCCTATGATGCAGGACTTGTCCCACCTGCATCAAAGGATATATCCATCTGAAACCCTTCCTTTTTTCTCCATCCTCCATGGTCCAACAACTTTATCCTTTCAATTTAGCCTATTCCTTATCCTATGATGCAGGACTTGTCCTACCTGCATCAAAGGATATATCCATCTAAAAACCTTCCTTTTTTCTCCATCTTCCATGGACCAACCACTTGATCCTTTCAATTTAGCCCATTCCTTATCCTATGATGCAGGACTTGTCCCACCTGCATCAAAGGATATATACATTTAAAAACCTTCCTTTTTTTTCTCCATCTTCCATGGTCCAACCACTTAATCATTTCAATTTAGCTCATTCCTTATCCTATAATGCAGGGCTTGTACCACCTGCATCAAAGGATATATCCATCTAAAAACCTTCCTTTTTTTTCTCCATCTTCCATGGTCCAACCACTTGATCCTTTCAATTTACCCATTCCTTATCCTATGATGCAGGGCTTGTACCCCCTACATCAAAGGATATGTCCATCTAAAAACTTCACTTTTTTCTCCATCTTCCATGGTCCAACCACTTCATCCTTTCAATATAGCCCATTCCTTATCCTATGATACAGGGCTTGTACCACCTACATCAAAGGATATATCCATCTAAAAGCCTTCCTTTTTTTCTCTCCATCTTCCATTTTCCAACCACTTGATCCTTTCAATTTAGTCCATTCCTTATCCTATGATGCAGGACTTAAACCACCTGCATCAAAGGATATATCCATCTAAAAACTTTCCTTGTTTTTCTCCCTCTTCCATGGTCCAAACACTTGATCCTTTCAATTTAGCCCATTCCTCATCCTATGATACAGGGCTTGTACCACCTGCATCAAGGGATATATCCATCTAAAAACCTTCATTTTTTTTTTCCATCTTCCATGGTCCAACCACTTGATCCTTTCAATTTAGCCCATACCTTATCCCATGATGCAGGACTTGTACCATATGCATCAAAGGATATGTCCATTTTAAAACCTTCCTTTTTTTCTCCCTCTTCCTTGATCCAAACACTTGATCCTCTCAATTTAGCCCATTCCTTATCCTATGATTCAGGACTTGTACCACCTGCATCAAAGGATATATCCATCTAAAACCCTACCTTTTTTTCTCCATCTTCCACGGCCTAACCACTTGATCCTTTCAATTTAGCCCATTCCTTATCCTATGATGCAGGACTTGTACCACTTGCATCAAAGGATATATCCATCTAAAAACCTTCCTTGTTTTCTCCATCTTCCATGGACCAACCACTTGATCCTTTCAATTTAGCCTATTCCTTATCCTATGATACAGGACTTGTACCACCTGCATCAAAGGATATGTCCATCTAAAAACCTTCCTTTTTTTCTCCCTCTTCCATGGTCCAACCACTTGATCCTTTCAATTTAGCCCATTCCTTATCCTATGATGCAGGGCTTGTACCACCTGCATCAAAGGATATGTCCATCTAAAAACCTTCCTTTTTTTCTCCCTCTTCCATGGTCCAAACACTTGATCCTTTTAATTTAGCCCATTCCTTATCCTATGATGCAGGACTTGTACCACCTGCATCAAAGGGTATATTCATCTAAAAACTTTCCTTTTTTTTTCTCCATCTTCCATGGACCAACCACTTGATCCTTTAAATTTAGCCCATTCCTTATCCTATGATACAGGACTTGTACCACCTGCATCAAAGGATATATCCATCTAAAAACCTTCCTTTTTACTCCATCTTCCATGGTCCAACCACTTCATCCTTTCAATTTAGCCCATTCCTCATCCTATGATGCAGGACTTGTACCACCTGCATCAAAGGATATGTCCATCTAAAAACCTTCCTTTTTTTTCTCCATCTTCCATGGTCCAAACACTTGATCCTTTCAATTTAGCCCATTCCTTATCCTATGATGCAGGGCTTGTACCACCTGCATCAAAGGATATATACATTTAAAAACCTTCCTTTTTTTTCTCCATCTTCCATGGTCCAACCACTTCATCCTTTCAATTTAGCTCATTCCTTATCCTATAATGCAGGGCTTGTACCACCTACATCAAAGGATATATCCATCTAAAAACCTTCCTTTTTTTTCTTCCATCTTCCATGGTCCAACCACATGATCCTTTCAATTTAGCCCATTCCTTATCCTATTATGAAGGACTTATACCACCTGCATCAAAGGATATGTCCATCTAAAAACTTTCTTTTTTTTCTCCATCTTCCATGGACCAACCACTTGATCCTTTCAATTTAGCCCATTCCTTATCCTATGATGCAGGACTTGTACCACCTGCATCAAAGGATATATACATCTAAAAACTTTCCTTTTTTTCTCCATCTTCCATGGACCAACCACTTTATCCTTTCAATTTAGCCCATTCCTTATCCTATGATGAAGGACTTGTACCACCTGCATCAAAGGATATATCCATCTAAAAACCTTCCTTTTTACTCCATCTTCCATGGTCCAACCACTTCATCCTTTTAACTTAGCCCATTCCTTATCCTATGATGCAGGACTTGTACCACCTGCATCAAAGGATATGTCCATCTAAAAACCTTCCTTTTTTTTCTCCATCTTCCATGGTCCAACCACTTCATCCTTTCAATTTAGCTCATTCCTTATCCTATAATGCAGGGCTTGTACCATATGCATCAAAGGATATATCCATCTAAAAATCTTCCTTTTTTTCTTCCATCTTCCATGGTCCAACCACTTGATCCTTTCAATGTAGCCCATTCCTTATCCTATGTTGCAAGACTTGTACCACCTGCATCAAAGGATATATCCATCTAAAAACCTTCCTTTTTTTCTCCATCTTCCATGGTTCAACCACTTGATCCTTCCAATTTAGCCTATTCCTTATCCTATGATGCAGGGCTTGTACCACCTGCATCAAAGGATATATCCATCTAAAAACCTTCCTTTTTTTCTCCATCTTCCATGGACCAACCACTTGATCCTTTCAATTTAGCCCATTCCTTATCCTATGATGCAGGACTTGTCCCACCTGCATCAAAGGATATATCCATCTAAAAACCTTCCTTGTTTTCTCCATCTTCCATGGACCAACCACTTGATCCTTTCAATTTAGCTCAATCCTTATCCTATGATGCAGGACTTGTCCCACCTGCATCAAAGGATATATCCATCTAAAAACCTTCCTTTTTATTCTCCATCTTCCATCGTCCAACCACTTGATCCTTTCAATTTAGCCCATTCCTTATCCTATGATGCAGGACTTGTCCCACCTGCATCAAAGGATATATCCATCTGAAACCCTTCCTTTTTTCTCCATCCTCCATGGTCCAACAACTTTATCCTTTCAATTTAGCCTATTCCTTATCCTATGATGCAGGACTTGTCCTACCTGCATCAAAGGATATATCCATCTAAAAACCTTCCTTTTTTCTCCATCTTCCATGGACCAACCACTTTATCCTTTCAATTTAGCCCATTCCTTATCCTATGATGCAGGACTTGTCCCACCTGCATCAAAGGATATATCCATCTAAAAACCTTCCTTTTTTTCTCCATCTTCCATCGTCCAAACTCTTGATCCTTTCAATTTAGCTCATTCCTTATCCTATAATGCAGGACTTGTACCACCTGCATGAAAGGATATATCCATCTAAAAACCTTCCTTTTTTTTCTCCATCTTCCATGGTCCAACCACTTGATCCTTTCTATTTAGCCAATTCCATATCTTATGATGCAGGACTTGTACCACCTGCATCAAAGGATATATCGATCTAAAAACCTTCCTTCTTTTTCTCCATCTTCCATGGTCCAACCACTTGATCCTTTCAATTTAGCCCATTCCATATCTTATGATGCAGGACTTGTACCACCTGCATCAAAGGATATATCCATCTGAAACCCTTCCTTTTTTCTCCATCTTCCATGGTCCAACAACTTTATCCTTTCAATTTAGCCCATTCCTTATCCTATGATACAGGGCTTGTACCACCTGCATCAAAGGATATATCCATTTAAAAACCTTCCTTTTTTTCTCCATCTTCCATGGTCCAAACACTTGATCCTTTTAATTTAGCCCATTTCTTATCCTATGATGCAGGGCTTGTACCACCTGCATCAAAGGATATATCCATCAAAAAACCTTCCTTGTTTTTCTCCCTCTTCCATGGTCCAAACACTTCATCCTTCCAATTTAGCCAATTCCTTATCCTATGATAAAGGGCTTGTACCACCTGCATCAAAGGATATATCCATCTAAAAACTTTCCTTTTTTTTCTCCATCTTCCATGGTCCAACCACTTGATCCTTTCAATTTACCCATTCCTTATCCTATGATGCAGGGCTTGTATCCCCTACATCAAAGGATATGTCCATCTAAAAACTTCCCTTATTTCTCCATCTTCCATGGTCCAACTATGAGATCCTTTCAATTTAGCCCATTCCTTATCCTATGATACAGGGCTTTCACCACCTACATCAAAGGATTTATCCATCTAAAAACCTTCCTTTTTTCTCCATCTTCCATTTTCCAACCACTTGATCCTTTCAATTTAGTCCATTCCTTATCCTATGAAGCAGGACTTGTACCACCTGCATCAAAGGATATATCCATCTAAAAAACCTTCCTTGTTTTTCTCCCTCTTCCATGGTCCAAACACTTGATCCTTTCAATTTTGCCCATTCCTTATCCTATGATGCAGGACTTGTAACACCTGCATCAAAGGATATATCCATCTAAAAACCTTCTTTTTTTCTCAATCTTCCATGGTCCAACCACTTTATCCTTTCAATTTAGCCCATTCCTTATCCTATGATGCAGGGCTTGTACCACCTGCATCAAAGGATATGTCCAACTAAAAACCTTCCTTTTTTTCTCCCTCTTCCATGGTCCAAACACTTGATCCTTTCAATTTAGCCCATTCTTTATCCTATGATGCAGGACTTGTACCACCTGCATCAAAGGATATATCCATCTAAAGACCTTCCTTTTTTTCTCCCTCTTCCATGGTCCAAACACTTGATCCTTTCAATTTAGCCCATGCCTTATCCTATGATTCAGGGCTTGTACCACCTGCATCAAGGGATATATCCATCTAAAAACCTTCATTTTTTTTTCTCCATCTTCCATGGTCCAACCACTTGATCCTTTCAATTTAACCCATTCCTTATCCTATGATGAAGGACTTGTAACACCTGCATCAAAATATATATCCATCTAAAAACCTTCTTTTTTTCTCCATCTTCCATGGTCCAACCACTTGATCCTTTCAATTTAGCCCATTCCTTATCCTATGATGCAGGGCTTGTACCACCTGCATCAAAGGATATGTCCAACTAAAAACCTTCCTTTTTTTCTCCCTCTTCCATGGTCCAAACACTTGATCCTTTCAATTTAGCCCATTCCTTATCCTATGATGCAGGACTTGTACCACCTGCATCAAAGGATATATCCATCTAAAAACCTTCCTTTTTTCTCCATCTTCCATGGACCAACCACTTGATCCTTTCAATTTAGCCCATTCCTTATCCTTTGATACAGGACTTGTACCACCTGCATCAAAGGATATATCCATCTAAAAACCTTCCTTTTTTCTCCATCTTCCATGGTCCAACCACTTGATCCTTTCAATTTAGCCCATACCTTATCCCATGATGCAGGACTTGTACCCTATGCATCAAAGAATATATCCATTTAAAAACCTTCCTTTTTTCTCCATCTTCCATGGTCCAACCACTTGATCCTTTCAATTTAGCCCATTCCTTATCCTATGATGCAGGGCTTATACCACCTGCATCAAAGGATATATCCATCTAAAAACCTTCCTTTTTTTCTCCATCTTCCATGGTCCAACCACTTGATCCTTTCAATTTAGCCCATTCCTTATCCTATGATGCAGGGCTTGTACCACCTGCAACAAAGGATATATCCATCTAAAAACCTTCCTTTTTTTTTCTCCATCTTCCATGGTCCAACCACTTGATCCTTTCAATTTACCCATTCCTTATCCTATGATGCAGGGCTTGTACCCCCTACATCAAAGGATATGTCCATCTGAAAACTTCCCTTTTTTCTCCATCTTCCATGGTCCAACCACTTGATCCTTTCAATGTAGCCCATTCCTTATCCTATGATATAGGGCTTGTACCACCTACATCAAAGGATTTATCCATCTAAAAACCTTCCTTTTTTTCTCCATCTTCCATTTTCCAACCACTTGATCCTTCCAATTTAGCCCATTCCTTATCCTATGATGCAGGACTTGTACCACCTGCATCAAAGGATATATCCATCTAAAACCCTTCCTTGTTTTTCTCCCTCTTCCATGGTCCAAACACTTGATCCTTTCAATTTAGCCCATTCCTTATCCTATGATGCAGGGCTTGTACCACTTGCATCAAGGGATATATCCATCTAAAAACCTTCCTTTTTTTTCTCCATCTTCCATGGTCCAACCACTTGATCCTTTCAATTTAGCCCATTCCTTATCCTATGATGCAGGGCTTGTACCACCTGCATCAAAGGATATATCCATTTTAAAACCTTCCTTTTTTTCTCCATCTTCCATGGTCCAACCACTTGATCATTTCAATTTAGCCCATTCCTTATCCTATTATGAAGGACTTGTACCCCCTGCATCAAAGGATATGTCCATCTAAAAACCTTCCTTTTTTTTTCCATCTTCCATGGACCAACCACTTGATCCTTTCTATTTAGCCAATTCCTTATCCTATGATGCAGGGCTTGTACCACCTGCATCAAAGGATATATCCATCTAAAAACCTTCCTTTTTTTCTCCATCTTCCATGGTCCAAACACTTGATCCTTTCAATTTAGTTCATTCCTTATCCTATGATGCAGGGCTTGTACCACCTGCATCAAAGGATATATCCATCTAAAAACCTTCCTTTTTTTCTCCATCTTCCATGGTCCAAACACTTGATCCTTTCAATTTAGCCCATTCCTTATCCTATGATGCAGGGCTTGTACCACTTGCATCAAAGGATATATCCATTTTAAAACCTTCCTTTTTTTTCTCCATCTTCCATGGTCCAACCACTTGATCATTTCAATTTAGCCCATTCCTTATCCTATTATGAAGGACTTGTACCACCTGCATCAAAGGATATGTCCATCTAAAAACCTTCCTTTTTTTTTTCCATCTTCCATGGACCAACCACTTGATCCTTTCAATTTAGCCAATTCCTTATCCTATGATGCAGGGCTTGTTCCACCTGCATCAACGGTTATGTCCATCTAAAAACCTTCTTTTTTTTCTCCATCTTCCATGGTCCAAACACTTGATCCTTTCAATTTAGTCTATTCCTTATCCTATGATGCAGGGCTTGTACCACCTGCATCAAAGGATATATCCATCTAAAAACCTTCCTTTTTTCTCCATCTTCCATTTTCCAACCACTTGATCCTTTCAATTTAGCCCATTCCTTATCCTATGATGCAGGACTTGTACCGCCTGCATCAAAGGATATGTCCATCTAAAAACCTTCCTTTTTTTTTTCTCCACCTTCCATGGTCAACCACTTGATCCTTTCAATGTAGCCCATTCCTTATCCTATGATGCAGGACTTGTACCACCTGTATCAAATGATATATCCATCTAAAAATCTTCCTTTTTTTTCCATCTTCTGTTCTCCAACTCCTTGATCCTTTCAATTTAGCCCATCCCTTCTCCTCTTGCTGCTGCTGGGGCCTGTTTTTTTTTTTTTCGTTTTTTTTGTGGGGGGGGGATTTTCTAGGTCCTATTTTTTTTTCTTTTTTTTTCTTTTTTTTTTCTCATGTTGCTGTCGCCTCAGCCACTTCTTCCCCTTCTTCTTCTTCTCCTTCTCCTCTTGCTACTGCTGCTGCTGCCTCTTTTTGTTTTTGGATTTTTTGTTTCTGAATTTTTTTTTTCTATTTTGTCACTTTGCTGTTGCACTTCTCTTCCTTCTCCTTCTCCTCTTGCTGCTGCTGCTGCCTCTCTTTTTTCTTTTTTTTTTGGATTGTTTTGTTTTTATTTTATTTTTCTTTTTTTATGTTTCTGCTGCCTCAGCCACTTCTCCTCCTTCTCCTTCTCCTCTTGCTGCTTCTGCTGCCTCTCTTTTTTGGATTTTGTTTTTAGCTTTTTTTTTTATTTTTTATGTTGGTGCTGCCTCAGCCACTCCTCCTCCTTCTCTTTTCCCTCTCGCTGCTGCTGTTGCCTTTTTTTTCTTTTTTTTTAGGTTTTTTATAATTTTTTTTTCTTTTTTTTTATGTTGCTGCTGCCTCAGCCACTTCTCCTTCTTCACCTTCTCTTGCGGCTGCTGCTGCCTCTTTTTTTTATGGATTTGTTTGTTTGTTTGTTTTTTGTTTTTTTTTTACTTCTTTTTCCTTTTTTTTTTTTTCTTTTTTTTTTTATGTTGCTGCTGCCTCAGCCACTTCTCCTTCTTCTCCTTCCCCTCTTGCTGCTGCTGCTGCTGCTGTCTCTCTTTCTTTTTGGATTTTTTTTCTTTTTCTTTTTTTTGCTGCGTCCTCAGCCACTTCTCCTTCTCCTTCTCCTCTTGCTGCGGCTGCCTCTCTTTTTTTATTTTTTTTTATTTTTATTTTTTTTTTTTATGTTGCTGTGGCCTCAGCTACTTCCTCTCCTTTTCCTCCTCTTCTTACTGCTACCTCCTTTTTTTCCTTCCCTCTTTTTTGCTACTGCTTCTGCTTCAGCCACTTCTCCTCCCTCTCCTCCTCCTCTTGCTGCTGCCTCACTTTTTTTTCTGCTGCTGCAACCACTTCTCCTCAATGTCCTCCTCCTCTTGCTGCTGCTGCTACTGCTGCCTTTTTTCGTTTTTTTTTTTTTTTTTTCTTTGCTGCTGCTCCCTTTATTTTTAGTTTTTAGTTTTTATTATTTTGTAGGGTTTTTTAGTTTATATCATTTTTTGGGTTTTCAAAATTCATTTATTTTTTTTCAATTTTTTGTTGCTGCTGCTTTTGCTGCTTTTTCTCTTCCTGCTTCTCCTTCTCCTCATGTAGCTGCCGTTTTTTTTTTTTTTAATTGTTTTCATATTTTTTCTGGATTTTATAGTTTTTATATTTTCGGGGGATTTTTTAGCTTTTTATATTTATGGGGGATTTTATGTTTTTTGCTCTTCACCTTCACCTTCTCCTCAAAGGATTAAGCTTTTTCCCCAACCTGATTTCTTTGGTTCCCCTATAAAGACCTGCCTGCATACTAGAAGAACCTTGCCTCCTCCCCTCTGCAGAGCCAGTCTTCTAGGTTATTCCCCCAGAACCACCCGAAGGATAGTATCCGAAAGAATAGATTTGATATCTGATCATTTGTTCACCTGACAAAGCCCTGTACGACCCCACCAGGGAACATAGCATACTAGAAAAAGACAAGGTTTTTCCCTCTGCAGAGCAAGTCCTCGTAGGTATTCCACGTCCATCAAGCCTGGTAGTGGAGCCAAGCATTCTTTAAGCACTTGCTGGATATTTTCTCCTAAAAAGATAGTCCTTTTCTCTCCATCCGTCATAGTCCATCAACTTGATCCTTCCAATTCAGTCCATCCATTGCCCGATGAAGTTAGAGCTTGTACCACCTGCATCAAAGGATATTCCTCCTCAAAAAAATGTTATGTTATCTCTCTTCTTTTCCAAAGTCCCTTAACTGTATCCTTCCAGTGGGTCTTACATATGAAAAATTATGTACTTACAAATGTAAACTAAAACTATTACTTTCCTCAAACCTCAAATGAAACTTATTCTAAGAATATATTCCACTATATTTTTTTTTCATTTTTTTCTAATGATTTTTTAGTTTTTTTTTTCCTGAGGTTCTTTATTAATATATATTTTTGGGTTTTTATTGTTTTACATTTTTTTTTTATTTTCTATTTTTTTTTCTTATTGTTCAGGAAGGACTTTTCATTTACATATTCCTGAACAATTCTTCAAACATTTCAAACAAATTCCCAAACGATCTTCCATGATTCCACTGGTGAGATTGTCCCCCTGTTGGTGCATAATAGTAGTAGTACTGACGTTGGTCCCCTCTTGGCTCGAAATGGAAGTTCTGCCGACGTTGGTCCCACTGTCCTGGCTGTTGTCTTGGGCGTTGTTGTAGAAGCTCTGCATCGTATGCCCTTCTGCTTTGATCATCCGTCAGAACAATTTTAGCATTAACCACTCTTTTGAACTTCTCCTCGAATGCCCCCTGTAGGAATTCGGGCTTGTCCCGGTGTCTGTCCGGATGTAACTTCTTGGACAAGCCTTTGAAGGCTTTTAAAACGTCTGCCCTGGTGGCCGTCTGACCCACACCCAAAACCTCATAATGGCTTTGGCTCTCCCATTCCTTCTTTAGTGCCTTAGTATCTTCTATGAATTTCAAGCATTCCTTAGAGCTCCCAAATTTCCTCGAAGTTTCGAAGTCATTCATGGCAGCGTCGAAAAGGCCAAGTTTGAGAAGGTGCTTCCCTCGAAGCATGTAGGCTCGGCATCCTTGAAGACCTTTATCGACGGCTTGACAACAGTCCAATACGATATCCATGTCCTGAGGGTTTCCAGAGGCTGCGTTCGCCTCAGCCCGAAGGATGTGCAGAAGAGCGGTTTGTTCTTTGTTGTCCGAATCTATTGCCAAGGCATCTGTAAAAATGGTCATGGCCTCATCGAACCTTTTATTTTTATGAGCCAATAACCCATCCTTTAATAACTTTCCCCGCTGATCCTTCTTATTTTCCGTTTCCTTCTTACACTCGTTCTTAATTTCTTCATTCTTCTGCTGTTCGTTCCCCTTAAAGTCTCTCTTGACGGACTCCTTTTCCTTTTCTTGATCAGAAGTCTTCTCAGCCTTCATGTTTTCTTTCGCCTGTTTCTCGGCCTTCATGTTTTCTTTCGCCTGTTTCTTGGCCTTCATGTTTTCTTTCGCCTGTTCCTTGGCCTTCATGTTTTCTTTCGCCTGTTTCTCGGCCTTCAGTTTGTTTACTTCGTTCCTCAATTGTTCCTTTTGTGCTTGAGTGGCTTCATTTTCAGTTTTAAGAATCTCAAGTAACCTTTCCTGTTTCTTCATCTCAAGATCTTTCTTGGCGCATTCTTTTAAGAGATTTTGGTAATCCGACGCCATCTTTGTATTCAGCTTTTCTTGCTCCTCTTTCTCTGCATTCAATTCATCTACCTTATTTTTCCATATAATTATATGATCCTTTTGGAATTTCTTCGGTCCCTTATGCCCAGTTTTAAGAATTTCCAGTAACCTTTCCTGTCGTTTCAACTGATCATCTTTTTTGGCGCACTCTTTCTTCAGATTTCCAAATTCTGACTCCAATTTTTCTTTTTCTGCCTTTAGTTCTTCTTCTTCATTTCTCAATTTATTTACTGTACCCTTTCGCAAATTTTTCAGTCCATTATTTTCTGTTTTAGTATTTTCCAGTAACTTTTTCAGTTCTGTCATTTGAAGATCTTTGTCATTGTACGCCTTTTCGAGATTTTGATAATCAAACGCCATTTTAGCTTTCAGCCATTCTTGCTCGTCTTTTTCTCTCTTTAATTCAACCACTTTATTTACCAATTGTTTTAGTTGTTCAGTTTTCTGATTCTGAACTTTCTTCAGGGCTTCATTTTCAATTTTTAGAATTCCAAGTAACTTTTCTTTTTCGATGCACTCATTTTGCAATTCACTTTTTTCATTTTGTACTTTATTGATTATTTCCTTTTCAGTTTTTAGATTTTTCTGCAACTTTTCCTGTTCCTTCATCTTGAGGTCTTTTTGGATGCAATCATTTTCTAGTTGTTTTATTTTTTCATTCAATGTCTTCTTAATATCTTCCTTTTCTTTTCTAATAGTTTCTTGTTCCTTCTCCTGTTCCTTCATCTTGAGATCTTTTTGGACGCAATCATTTTCTAGTTTTATTTTTTCATTCAATGCCTTCTTAATATCTTCCTTTTCTTTTCTAATAGTTTCCAGTTCCTTCTCCTGTTCCTTCATCTTGAGATCTTTTTGGACGCAATCATTTTCTAGTTGTTTTATTTTTTCATTCAATGTCTTCTTAATATCTTCCTTTTCTTTTCTAATAGTTTCTTGTTCCTTCTCCTGTTCCTTCATCTTGAGATCTTTTTGGACGCAATCATTTTCTAGTTTTATTTTTTCATTCAATGCCTTCTTAATATCTTCCTTTTCTTTTCTAATAGTTTCCAGTTCCTTCTCCTGTTCCTTCATCTTGAGATCTTTTTGGACGCAATCATTTTCTAGTTGTTTTATTTTTTCATTCAATGTCTTCTTAATATCTTCCTTTTCTTTTCTAATAGTTTCCAGTTCCTTCTCCTGTTCCTTCATCTTGAGATCTTTTTGGACGCAATCATTTTCTAGTTGTTTTATTTTTTCATTCAATGTCTTCTTAATATCTTCCTTTTCTTTTCTAATAGTTTCCAGTTCCTTCTCCTGTTCCTTCATCTTGAGATCTTTTTGGACGCAATCATTTTCTAGTTGTTTTATTTTTTCATTCAATATCTTCTTAATATCTTCCTTTTCTTTTCTAATAGTTTCTTGTTCCTTCATCTTGAGATCTTTTTCGGCTCCGTCAATTTTCAGTTTTTGAATCTCAGTCTCTTTCTGAGCTATCAGTTTTTCTCGCGACACTTCCTCTGTCTTCAGTTCTGGAACGCCTTCGCCTTCTTTAGTCATCCTTCTCGTAGCCAACATAATTCCACCGAATATGGCGCCAGCAGCAGCCAAAGCGAGGTAATAAACGTTTTTGTTTCCACGAGAAAGTATTTCTTCCACTCCTCCAACGTTGAATTTGCGGAGCAGTTTGCCAACGAACCATCTTGGTCTCAACTGGTCGTTGAATCTCAAAGCTTCTGCTTCCATTTCCCGCAAAGCAAGTTCACACCCACGTAGTTCCTCACGGGCTTTCCAAAAGCCCCCGATCCAAGGACAGCGCTGCAGCCACCTACCGAAGAATCCTTCCTGTGAGGCGACTGCCTGACAGTCTTCAAAACGCGGCGCCTCTGGTAGAAGCCACGAAAACCATTTAAAGACCAGAGAATCCTGTAGAGTTCGCAGCTGTCCCTGAAGATTTAACGTCATTTCCTCGCATGCAGCATTCCGTTCTTGGATAATAGAAGCTGCATTTTGAGGCAAGTTGTATGTTCCTTGAACAAATTCTCCAAACATATTCATCCACACACCAAACAATTGATTCAACTTATTAGCCATAATCTTATATACCGATCTTGAGGTTCGTATCAGCATTGATTTTAAAAAAGTGAAGGTAAGTCTTCAGAGGACTCTGAAGACTTTTCAGCTCCCTGGAGCCATTTTTGAAATCACCGACTCCAACGACAGTTGTTTGTGTGTGTGTGTGTGTGTGTGTGTGTGTGTGTGTATGTATGTTAAGGATTAATTAATGACCAGTATTGTACGTTTGTGGGGACATACACACATACATACATACATACATACATACATACATACATACGTAATGGAAAAGAATTTTCCCTTCGTCTCCTTTCCACCCGAAAGACGATGTTAATTAAAGAAATAATAATAATAATAATAATAATAATAATAATAATAATAATTTTTATCCAA
This sequence comes from Palaemon carinicauda, assembly GCF_036898095.1. Taxonomy (NCBI): domain Eukaryota; kingdom Metazoa; phylum Arthropoda; class Malacostraca; order Decapoda; family Palaemonidae; genus Palaemon; species Palaemon carinicauda. Next base: position 72,617,617 of record NC_090728.1, read on the forward strand.
TATAATTGAAATGCTACTCAAGGCACTAGGAGAGTTGGAAGACCTAGACCTACATGGCTGAGGACTATGAAGCGAGAAGTAAATGATAAATGGAGAAATATGGAATTAAAAGCTCCAGATAGAGATGACTGACGAAATCTAACCAAGGCCTTTTCCGTCAATAGGCGTAGAAGGAGATGATGATGATGATGATGATTAAAATGTAATAATTTTAAATTAAATTTTCTATCGAGTATATGGTAATAATTATATATTTACATCATTGCTTTTGAAAGTCTTCCGTCATTGCTTTCAAAAGAAATTATGTAAATATATAATTATTACCATATACTCGATAGAAAATTTAATCTAAAATTATTACATTTATATTTTCATCATCATCATCTCCTTCTACGCCTATTGACGGAAAAGCCTCGATTAGATTTCGTCAGTCGTCTCTATCTTGAGCTTTTGATTCCATACTTCTCTATTTATCATTTAATTCTCGCTTCATAGTCCTCAGCCATGTACGCCTAGGTCTTCCAACTCTCCTAGTGCCTTGAGTAGCATTTCAATTATATTGGATAAAAGAAAAATATTATTATTATTATTATTATTATTATTATTATTATTATTATTATTATTATTATTTAGTTAACACCGTCTTTCGGGTGGAAAGGAGGCGAAGGGAAAATTCTCTTTTCCATTACGTATATATGTATGATATATGTATGTATGTATGTATGTATGTATGTCCTCAAACGCACAATACTGGTCATTAATTAATCCTTAACACACACACACACATATATATATATATATATATATATATATATATATATATATATATATATATATATATATGTATGTATACATACAAATTTATATATATATATATATATATATATATGTATGTATATATATATATATATATATATATATATATATATATATGTGTGTGTGTGTGTGTGTGTGTATGTGTGTCAAGGATTAATTAATGACCAGTATTGTGCGTTTGAGGACATACATACATACATACATACATACATACATAGGTCATGGAATAGGGACTTTTCCCTTCGCCTTCTTGAATTGTAGTTTTACATAAGATTCTGCCTTGGCTTATCAGAATAATATTTAGGTCAGTAGTAGGTTGGCTGAGGCACCAACCACCTGTTGAGATATTACCGCTAGAGAGTCATTTGGTCCTTTCACTGGCCAGACAGTACTTCATTAGATTCTTCTCTCTGGTTATGGCTGGTCTGGCCTATTCTCTACACATTCTCCCCTGTCCTCATATATTTGACAACACTGATTTTACCAAACAATTCCTCTTCACTCAAGAGGTTAACTTCTCTCCTCTTGGTAAGGGTAGAAGAGACTCTTTAGCTATGGTAGGCAGCTCTTCTAGGAGAAGGACACTCCATAACCAAACCATTGCTCTCTAGTCTTGGGTAGTGCCACAGCCCCTGTACCATAGTCTTCCACTGTCATGGGGTAGAGATCTCTTGCTTGAGGGTACACTATTCTTATTTCTCTTCCTCTTGTTTACAGTTTTAATAGTTTATATATTATGAAAGATTTATTTTGATATCGTTACTGTAATTCATTACTTCTCCAGAAGTTTATTTATTTCCTCATTTCCTTTTCTAAATGGGCTATCTCTCCCTGGTAGAGCTTTGCTAATTTTTTTTATAGCTTAGTAAGTAATAATAATAATAATAATAATAATAATAATAATAATAATAATAATAATTTTAATAATAATGATAATAATAATAATAATAATAATAATAATAATAATAATAATACAGCTTTCAGACATCTCCTTAGAATATTATTATTATTATTATTATTATTATTATTATTATTATTATTATTAGATAAGCTACAACCCTAGTTGGAAAAGCATGATGCTAAAAGCCTAAGGGCTCCAACAAGGAAACTTAGCCCTGTGAGGAAAGGAAATAAAGAAAATAAATAAAAAACAAGAGAAGAAATGAACAATACGAAATAGTTCAAGAACAGTAACAACCTTAAAATAGATTTTCTATATATAAACTATAAAAACTTTAAAAAACAAGAGGAAGAGAAATAACTGGGAAAATTGTGCCCGAGTGTGCTCCCAAGCAAGAGAACTCTACCCCTAGACAGTGGAAGACCATAGTAGAGAGGCTATGGCACTACCATAGGCTAGAGAACAGTGGTATAATTTTGGAATGTTCTTCCCCCAAAAGGGATGTTTGCCATAGCTAAAGTCTCTCTTCTACCCTTACAAAAAGGAAAGTAGCCATTGAACAAGTGCATTGCAGTAGTTAAACCCTTGAGTGAAGAAGAATTGTTTGGTAATCTCAGTGTTGTCGAGTGTGTGAGGACAGGGGAGAATGTGGAAAGAATATTTCAGACCATTCGTTTTATGTGTAGGCAAAGAAAAAATGAACAGTAACCAGAGATATGTATCCAATGTAGTACTACCTGGCCAGTCAAAGGAGACAATAACTCTCTAGTTATAGCATCTCAACGGGTGATTAGTGCCCTAGCCAACCTACTACCTATCATCGTGGTGTACCGGAATTAATGAAGCCAACTGTACCTGCAGTGCAACCTACATGGGCAGCTCTTTGAGGTGTCTACCACAGTTTAAGTATATCCCTAGACTGTGGATTTTAAAGACTTTAAAAAGGTTGAAAGGTTGCTCATGAATGGCAGAGGCAAGGGACAGTGACATTGCCCTATCGAGCAGGACAATGCCCTAGAGACTGATCATATATTATATGATCAGCACCCAAGCCTCCTCTCCACCCAAGCTAGGACCAGGAAGGGGCAGACAGAGGCTGCTGATGACTCAGCAGATAGACCTATAGGCTCCCCCAAACCCCCCAATCTTATCTCACAAGTATGGTAAGGTTGCAGACACTAATGGTACTAACGAGTCTGAGCGGGGTTCGAACCCCCGTCTGGCAAACCCCAGACCGAGACGTTACCAATCAGGCCACAATAACCCATAAGATGATAGCATCCTGTAATACCTAGACCGAGGATTTGGAAAATTTCGAAATAATATCAATTTTTGAAACCATTGATGAAAGTTCAGTTCATCTTTTCTTAGTTTAAGTTATCCTTCATAACACCTTGAATACAATAAGAATTTATTACTTCGCATCGAAAATAAGTGGAGGTAAATGTGGGCGCTATTATATTCTGGCAAAGGCTATCAGAAATTTGTTTTATTGACAAATGATATAAGAAATATGGTACAAGCTTTTTAGTCTCAGAACGACGTAATTTTCCGAAATTTTGTCATGAAACTATGATATAGCCTACCTATTTTCCCAAATTGTATTCTCCTGTAAATTGTCGGAAAAATACATTTGCAGATGGCGTAAGCACAAAATTACTCCCAAATCTAATACCGTGACTCCAAGTTATCAATGATTATATAATTGCTAGTAGCTATATCTTGAAAAATTGCATTGCCTGGAAATCAAACTGACCTCTTATCAATTTCATGCACAACATTCTCTCACACGCGCACACACACACACACACACACACACACACATATATATATATATATATATATATATATATATATATATATATATATATATATATATATATACCCTGTATATATATATATATATATATATATATATATATATATATATATATATATATACCCTGTATATATATATATATATATATATATATATATATATATATATATATATTGTACCACCCATGTATCACACGATCGTACATAGTAACGACATTTCTCTTTTGGATATATTAGATGTGACGGGCCAAGATAAGGTTTTGACTCAAAGGCGAGATGAAAGCAACTGAGTCACAACCTAATCTTGGCCTGTCACATTGGTCACTCCGGGGTCACCAATAAAGATAGAATATCGAAGCAGGACTCTGTATTTAAGCCCTCACAACAACACCTGCGTTACAGTTCACTCTTGAAAATTATCAGAAAACCCTCTCACTGCCCAAACCGGTTGAGTTGAAGGATGTCTTATACTTAACTCCACGTAATTCATAATTCTTGTACATAAGTGACCATTACTTTGTGCACACTAACATTGTGAAAGTGTTTCATACTTTTTATGTATTATCTGTACTTTCATAGTGTTTTGTGATATATTAAAGATGAATTGTGAATGATATGGTCTTCATCACCTTCCTAATGATGATATGTCCCTTTCCCAGTTACAGGCGGATTGTAGCAATGAAGAGAAAAGATAATAAGAACAATAGAAAAAGTTTATTACAAAATTAACGCCACTGAGGCAGCAATCACTTTCAATAATAATAATAATAATAATAATAATAATAATAATAATAATAATAATAATAATAATAATAATAATAATAATAATAATAATAATAGTATATTGTTTGCAATTATAGATTTAATAACGTCAACCTGTTTCCTACAGAAAACCTCACTCAAGCCTCCAGCAGAAAGCAGCTCGAAGTAAATTAGGAAATAATGAAGGGCGGATGTTGCTCTCTTCCACCAGAATCTCACCTCCCAGAGATGGCCGAGGAGCAGCGGCACTGCTGTTGCTGCCAGGTGACCCTAGCCCATGCCTGACCCTGATGGCTAAGCAAGCGGTCTTACCCTCTTGACCTGCAAAACGGATGGTCTCTGTAACGGTGCATGCCTGCACCTATGTTTGTGTGTGCGTGTGTATATGCTTGACCATATACTCATTTAATTTTCTCATAATCTTCCTCGGATCTTTGGAATCTTGAAATATTTTTAATTTTTATTCATTTTTTTATATAAGATTTAAAGTAGCACTTGGATAGTAATTAATCATAATTCATGTTTTTCAAAATAATTCTTACATTTTTCGTTTGAAAGAATCTTAAAGATTTCTTTTATTCTGTAAATAGCTGTAATTTAATTTCTGAATATCCAAATATATTTGTATCTTAAAATTTTCACTACCATAGCCTTTATATCAAAGTGTAATTCCATCGTTTAACTAATGTAGTCCAGACGAAGAATCACGTAAAAGGTTGATTCGAAAGCTCTCTCTCTCTCTCTCTCTCTCTCTCTCTCTCTCTCTCTCTCTCTCTCTCTCTCTCTCTCTCTCTCTCTCTCTCTCTGTTGCTAAAAATGTCTTTCAGCAGGTAAAATACAAACAAAGCCCTATCTCTGATTATGATGAATATGACTAAATGGATGTCATCAATGAAAACTATTTCTATGTTGACAAAGTATCACAGAAGTCCGTCAAATGTCCAATGCTAATTGAGGGAAAAAGCTGTAAATTTCACTTCAATGATGGAGCATCTGTTGATATGCTCTCTCTCTCTCTCTCTCTCTCTCTCTCTCTCTCTCTCTCTCTCTCTCTCTCTCTCTCTCTCTCTCTCTCTCTCTCTCTCTCTCTCTCTCTCTCTCTCTTACTGGAAAGTTTGAATCCTGTATAGGAACTCTCAAAATATGGAGCCAGATAACAGATCAACCCAAAAGAATTTGTTGGATGAAGTACTTTGCCCATTTGTCATATAATTCGATAATAGGTTTCCCATACTGAGCCTGAAAATCAGTATTAAAATGGGCTTGGTGAAAATACTAAAATAAAACTTTGAGTCTGCATCTACAGTCAATCTTGATGACTTTGAAGATGTATTATGCAACAATCTTTGAGGACTGCCCAGTGTTCAGTATCCGAAGATCCAATCATCATCCCAACCCTGCATGATGGTCCACAGAAGAATTGCATTTGAAGTACATGCAAAACTGAAGAGAGAATTCTGGAGGCTGTGTCACCTAGGTGTGCTCACACTTATAGAAGAAACTACACTATGGGCTACTCAGGTAGTGATAGTCTATAAAAGATCAAGGGATCTCACAAATTGTCTGGACCCTTACGAACTAAACAAGGTAGATACTCTGAGAAAGTTTCACACGTGCTACATGAGCTCAAAGATGTGCTACATGAGCTCCAAAAAGCAAAGTATTCACCAAAGCTGATCTCTCCTCGGAGCACTGCCATGTTGAGCTGTACAAGAAATCCAGTAAAATGATAATCTTCCAGACCTGCTTTGGGAGATATCAGTACTTTAGGCTCCCATTTGGCTTAGAAATTGATTGATTATTATATATTATCTGCCATCATTACAGCGATGGTCGTTCATGCCTTGGCTTGAAAATATCCACCGAGAAATTCTATTACCACCTGATCGACTACTTAAAATGTTTGCTAGGAGTAATCTTCATCACTGGTGACGTCATCATTCATGGTAAACACAAGGCAGAGCCTGTTTAAAGAAATCTAGGACTCTTAGAAAGATGTCTGGAACTTGACATGACAATTAGCAAGAAGAAACTCAAACTCGGTAAAATTAGTATTGTCTTCATGGGGCACAGGGTGACTGACAAAGAGCTGCAGACATCTTGAGAAGATAAAAGCCATCACTGCTATGCCAGCACCTGAAATTTTATCAACACTAACATGATTCCTAGGCATGGTCAACTATTTAAGCAAGTTCCTGTCCAATTTGTCTGATATTCTGGCAATCTTACATAATCTCTGAAAGGGTATACTTCTTTCAGCTAGTCTTCTTTACAGCAGACACATTCAATATGATCAACATACTCCCCAGTGAAGAACCAACTCCTGGTGTACTGCAACCCAACAAAAGAGTTTACCCTTAAATGGGATGCAGCAGACTAAGACACTGATATGGCCATCTCAGAGATGGCAAGCTGATAGCAAAAGGAAGTAGAGCCCTCTTGGATACAGAGACACACTACATCTAACTAGAAAAAGGAGTGGTTGTCATGACCTATAGTCCAGAAAAAAATTCCTCACTACACCTTTTGCCTTCACCTAGATATCATCACAACTAGTGGCCATATGCTCAAAGCCACTATCCATGGCACTGAAACGACTGCAAAACTATTTCATAGGGTACAGAAATACCAGTACAACCTTGGCTGGCTGCCTAGCAAGGCAAATCCCCTTACTTATACTCTCTCCAGAGCTGTAATCTCCAAACCTTTCAAAGAAGAAATGGTGAATGACATCCAGGTACACCTTATGAGCAAGGACCATCTACAGTGAGTTTGCAAAGCAATAAGCAGGGATCAGGCTCTTAACATCTGTAATAAATCATAAAAAGACGATGGCCAAGCAATAAGTAAGTTGTCTCGGAAATCCTATGACCCTATTGTCATTTCCCTGTTGAACTGATTAAACAGCATAGCATTACTTTTAGGGGTGATATAGTTGCGCTTCCTAAAGAGATGATGAGAGAAATTAAAAGAAATATTCTTACTGGATATTTGGGCATAAACTTCTGTTATAGAGGGGCCATAGATGTTCTCTACTGACCAAGAATGGTATTAGAAATCTGAGAATACATAACGTTCGGTGGAACATGTGCCACATACCCAGAAAAGTAGTAGATTGAACAAAATACCATAACCGAAGTACCATGACTCCCATGGAGAAAAGTTCACCTATATTGGCTGTGGATATTTGGTTGTTGTGGATTACCATAGGTACTTTATTAAGGTAAACAGACTGATGTCCATAACATTGGAGAGTATCATGAAGCTGAAGGCCCCCTTTATCCATCTGGACATTCCACCTCTAGTGAGTGACTAAAGGCCCAAATTAATATCAGCAGCTTTCAGAGACTTCACTAGAAAGTGGAATTTTGACCATAAGACCATAAGTCCTGGGAACATCCAAGTAAATGGTGCTGATGAGAATGCTGTAAAAATGACAAAGAAGCTACTAAAGAAGTGTCAAGCTTCTGGTCAAGGTTCATATCTGGTAATACTTAATCACAGAAGCACTGGAATCAAGCCCTGCCTACCATTGTCTACAAAGAAAAACACAGGAAACCATCCCCACGGCTCAAAAATACTTCAAATCACAGCATGTGAGCCATGATGAGGAGGTCAAATACAAGAAATTATTAGGTTCAACATGCACCAATCCTTTTCAATGGGAGACAATGTGCAAAAGCAGTCAATCAGCCAATCTAGAGAATGGCAGAAAACCTGGGTCACCAAGCAGCTCTTTTCAGTCATTCAATGTATCAACAGGTAAGAGCTCATACCACCAAACCAGAGCTCACCCTCTGCAAGACACTTCCTTCAGTACATTCAATACCACCAAAGCTACTGCGCTGTCGCATAAACCAAGAAGAGGAGGCTCCACATCCCATTACAGTGAGAACAACAGATAACATGACTACAATGCCTAGCACAATTTCTAAGAACACATCACAGCCACCATCTCCCCTGGACCAAAAGAACCATACCTTACAAGGTCTGGCTGGGTTGTTAAAATCAAACAGAGATATTGAAAATAGCCATATGATTGTCTCTTATTTTTCTATATCAAATTGTCGCAATGATTTTATTTCACCTGCTGCTGGCATATCAAACTCATAGTATATAGGTTGATTGCATTTCACTTGGTGCTAAAATGCCAAGTAGCCTATTATGAGGTACTGTTTACAAGTATTACTAAGTACCATATCAGTAAGCCAACACTCTAGAGCAAAATTATTAATAAATAAGTTATAAAAAAAGCTTTTCATCTATCTACTAGGGCATCAACGAACAGGTAAAAAACAGAAGGGTATAAAACTGCAAGAAAAAAAAGAGAAATTGATTTAGATTAATTGAATCTAGGTTTGAGTTTTCAGAAAATGCAGTGGCAAGTTCAACATAAGGTCGGTTGAAAACTGACGGTCACAAAAGTAAACCTGATTTCGAGCAGAGCCCTAAAGACGAATTTTGAAAGATATAATTTTATGTCCAAATGTAAATCTAGAAACGGAAAAGAAAGAGGTGATGATGCGTGATGTTTATCATCACAATAAGTCTGCCAATATAGAAATTGACATTGGTAATGAAATAAAATGCAATGGCTCAAACCTGATTTTATAAATAAAGTGCGACTAGCAAAGAAAGAACAGGAAATCATGGAGACAAAATATACACAATAGTTATAGGGGAACATGACGCGAGAATTGTTGAGTTAGAGAACCAAATTAGGAATGTCGCTGTCGACTCAGCGAATTCTAGCCAGTTTACTGGCCCAAAAGTAGATAATATCACAGAGAAAGTTGATCATTTAACGAAGTGTTGAATCAATTAGAATGACATTGCAAAATGTGACAGCTCCAAAATATGAGAGAATGCCCTATACTGACAAAGTTGAGGAAAATAGTCTATTGGCAATATAGTCCATGTAAGATTAAACTCAAATCAGAGAAAAGAAATGAGATTGAAAAGAAACTCAAAGACATATCAATTATCGATACAAGATCTACATTAAATGGAAATGTTATTATAAATTTCACAGATGACATGAGATTGAGACAAAAAGATAGGAAAAGTAAAACCAAAAAGTAATGTATGCTGTACAGTGATGAAGATGATGCGGCAGGTGCTTTAGTTGATAAAAATCTTTATTTGCAATTAATTCAAAATATAAAGATTTTTAGCCTCTTATTCAAGAATCTGACGTCGGTTATGACTGCCCACTTATTACTGAAATGTGAGCCTGAAATTCGAAAAGGTATTCATGAAAGTGGAGACAATGGGATGTTACGATGGGACACGTACATCATACGTGGTAGGTACCCTGTGATCACCTGCATCTACTGTCAAGGGTATGGACAGCTTGAAAAGGATTGTAAGTTCAAGACAGAGGATAAAGTCTCCGGAATACTAAGAAATGCAATCCTCATGGAGCAAATTCTATAAACAGTCCTAAGATGAAAAATAAAATCATGGGAAATATTCGAGAAACTGTAAAGCTTTGGATATGAAATTGGTGAGAGTTGCAGCAATTATGAATCATAGATACTAAGGGTGCAGCTATGTTAATATTCAATCTGTTAGAAATGAAACGATGTAAATCAGAGATTTCATGAATGGAAAGTGTTTTGACATATCAGTGACTAGCATATGGGGGCCCGTTGGGTTACCTTATTATTTAAATGTGTGGTATTTTTAGGAACACAGCTAAGTGATGGAACAGCCACCCAATTTGAATAACAAAAAGGATAAATTCCAATTCACAATTGCTATGCAACTTTGTATTCATTCGCGTTTTCATTTCAGTATTGATAACATTATTTATTATAACATTTCTACAACCGATGTGATAGAGAATTCTTTTGCAAAGCATCAATTTCCTTGAGATGAGATAAACAATGATTAGGAATACATCATAAATCATTTCAAGATTTGACGACTACAGAATTTCTCTGTACACAATATTACTAGTTTTTCATTTCATCGAGAAAATAAACATAAAGACATTATAAGTATTAATATTATTACTAGCTAAGCCACAACGATAGATGGAAAAACAGGATGCTGAAAGCCCAAGAACTTCAACAGGGAAAATAGCCCAATGAGGAAAGTAAATAAGGAAACATATAGAATAGTGTGCCTGAGTGTACCCTCAAGCAATAGAACTCTACCCAAAGACAGTGGAAGGCCATGGTACAGAGGCTATGGCACAACCCAAGACTAGGGAACAATGGTTTGATTTTTGGAGTGACCTTCTCCTAGAGGAGCTGCTTATCCTAGCTAAGAGTCTCTTCTACCTTTACCAAGTGTACAGTAGCCACTGAACAATTACAGAGCAGTAGTTAACCCCTTGAGTGAAGAAGAATTTTTCGGTTATCTTAGTGTTGTCAAGTGTGAGGAAAGAGAAGACTATTTGGTGTATGTTTAGACAAAGGAAAAAAGAGCCGTAACCAAAGATGGATTCCATGTAATACTATCTGGCCAGTCAAAGGACCCAATAACTCTCTAGCGGTAGTATCTAAACTGGTAACTGATGCCTTGGCCAACCTACTACCAACTATATTCTACCTAGTAGAACCAACTCTAGAACACGCCACATACAGCTGACCAAGAGAAAAACCGGAATCAGAAATCTAAACCAACATATTTCATGGTCTGACCCTGAGTTTTGTAAACTATCGTAGAAAATTTCAAATTGATAGAAAACTGGAGACGTGTAAAACTGAATGGTTAATCAGATGGAACTAGAACGGGCACTCGTTAGAGCACATACCTTCGCCTATATCATGTTATATTTTTCAAGATAGGCAACTGAAATGTGCACATTTTGGCCGTATTTTCATACAAATCTGATAAAAATTAAGCAAGATGTAGCAAAAAGTCGTTCTTGACCTTTTCGTTACCTTCACCTTGAGCTTTGATCCAATAACTTGCAAAATCTAATGAAATTTTCCTTGGACTATGGCCAATTAAATCAAATATTTTTTTGAGTTATGCGAATCACAAAGACGCAAACAGACATACAAACAAATAAATACACAAACAAGGGTAATAACATCACTATATCATGTTGTATATCATAAGAAAGCCAATTGGATTATCCACCTTTGGCATTAGTTTCATACAGATCAGATAAAAATTTATCTTGATATAGCAAAAAGACGTTTTTGGCCCTGCATTACCTTGACCTTGACCTTTGACCCATGCACTTCCAAAGTCTAATCAAATTATTCTTGGATCATGGCCAATCATATCACCAAATTTCATGAGATTCGGTCAAATAGTTTTTGAGTCATGTGAATCAGAAACACACAGTCAGACATGCAAGCCTATCAAAACATCACCTTCCCAACGAAATTGGGAAAGTTAATAAGAGGAATTCTAAGAATATGTACATTTTCTTCTTGAAATTTACCATTTATCATGGTTACTTCAATGACATATGGCATTATTTTTACAACTGGAAATCTTGTTCCATTGCACAAACAATCTCTGTGACTCTAAATTTCTTAATGAAATTATAGGAGATCCAGGCTTTGGATGAAGTAAGTGTAGGAGGAGTAGTCTTGGTGGATTAGGAGAATCCAAGAATTCGACGTGATATTGCACAGCCTCTCTATCATTCAAAACTGAATCATTGGATGAATAGGTATTTCAACAATGATCTTTTAAATGGGTTCTATCTCTAAACATGAACTTGTCATGACATATATAATGATCTCAATCACTTATCTATTTTAAGTTTACCACACCTGAACGTCATGTCGTGGTTGCCAAATATTTCTTCCAAGATGCAAATATTGATTTTATTTTTTTTATCTAATTTGGACAACGATGAGATTACAAAAGTCAAGGAAAACCACTTCTACCACTTTTCTTTATTCGGTGAAGTCTACAAAGAAGAAAAAAACACAAAATAAATTACAAATAAAACTGCACAAAGTAATGACAAAATACGAACTGCTTATGGTATAACGAAAATAAAGACAAAATATTTAAATGCAAAGAATAAAATAGATACAACAAAATACAACTTAATAGTGACTAATACAGTGAATATTAATATCACTCACAAAGTCCACCCGACTATATGTAAAAAGTTATCCAAATTTAAAACAAGGGCGTATTCACTTATGGTCTGTCAGTCAGACCTTGCTGCTAAAGACTAAACGTTAAAATATAAACAGCCTGGAGGCAACCACTAGCAAATAGACAGTAAACATATTAATGCTCGTTTAAGGGTAAACATTATTTACATACACCCAAATATTTAGAGTAATAAATACTTAAACAGCACAAACAACCGTTTGAAAGTCCGCTACAGTATCCTATATAATAAGTGGGATTCTCGTGGCCATGTTTCACATATTTTTGAGTGCATAAAAGTAATAGTCTGAGCAGCAAATGTTGATAAACAGACACACTTTCTGCTTCATTTATATAGATAAAGAGAACATGATTAAATGATTTTGACACGGCTAACATAGCTGAAATGACCTACACATGCTTTCTTTCATATTTCAGTTGTTTAGGGTAGGCTGGGAGGTTCTCAAAGGCTATTCTCATTTTAGGACACTAAAATGGGCTAATGTAACATTTTTCTAATATATTAAAACCAAATTTTACACATCAAAATAGAAATGTATAGGCCTATTACAGAAGTTTAAATAACTCCGGGAGCAAATGCAAATGTTTTGTTGAAAAATTTAGTATGAGCATTCAGATAATGGACATGGTAACAACGAAACTGATCATTTGTGGAGATTTCAGTCCTTGAATAGATGTTGCATCAACTCGTGATGTATCTGTCTTTGATGAACCTCTGGAATCTTATGAATTGGTTAATAATGTTGATTGTGCAATAATTTTGACTAGATATACGTTGGATTCTGTTTTAAGTGATGGAATTGATGATATTGTAAGACATAATATTGCGGAGAAGTGCACTATTTCTCTAGGGCATAACCTTAAAACCTTTATATCTGCAAAAGTTAGTACAGCGTACAAATTATGGAGCTTGAAGTTTAACCCTAACATAACTCAAAGTATGAATGTAAATAGGTCGAGGACAGTGGCTCTTCAGAATCCAGATCTTTATATTGACAATGTAACTCTTATCATAAACAACTTACTTAAACTTATAGGTGTGATTCTTGATTGTGAATTTATTTTTGAGGAAAATATCTGGCCTGTATCTTCTTAAAATGCACACAAAAAATGTACATATTTTGAAAGTTTTACTTTTATTACCGTCTACTTTAGAATAAGTTGGGAGAATACCTTGTTATCAGTTTTGACAACCTACTATCGAATTTTAAATTTTTCTTCAGTCTTATACTTCGCCATCTCTCTGCTAGGGTTTTGCAACACTTACACTCTTATATAGGCTACTGTTTTATTAATTTGCATAATTTTGGAAAGGAAATAAATTATCCATATTGTATTCTTTATCTTTGCACAGGTCACTAACATCATCTACTGTATGTATGTTACCTTGAAGCATGTTAACCTTCCTTTCATGACTAGAATGGCCTTATCCATAAGAATTTCTCCAATATAAGACTGTGGGCTATTCCATTCTATAAATCTCAATATTTTCATCCTTTTCTTCATTTGTTTCCAAAATCTTTTCCTGAATTCTTCACTAACTGTAGAATCTAGGCCAGTAGATTATTTTTAAAAACTTTGTAATTCCAGAACATATCACACTCCAAGAATGAAATAAAGAATAATTGAAATAGGTGACGAGCATGTAAAAAAATGACATACTGAGCAAATCGGAGGAATAAAAAGTATGAAATTATGTACAACAATTATATCCGGGAAAATCTGTGAGCCGCTATAAGATTCATTAAAAAATAATAAGAGAAGCTGAAAAGTTAAAATGTATAGAAATCATTAAATGATAGGATTGAATGAGGTACTGATAGTCAATAAAATGAATGAAAAAGATATAGTAGCCAATAAGTGCCCTGCAAGAACAACAGAAAACATAGAGATTGAGGGAAAAGTAAGACAAGGAACTATTATGGACCCAAGCTATGTAACATAGTGACTGACAAAGTGAATAGCATTAATAGAAAAAAATATAACGTTGATAAGGATTATGGAAATTGAATCATTGGTATTTGGAAATGATATTATGTTTCCAGCAGGAAGTAACTGTCATAGTTTGGAGATCTTAAAGAAGTTCACAATTAATATCAATCCCAAAAAAGCTAGTGCATTAACGATTAACAGAAGAAAGAATAAGAAAGAAGAGATTTAAACAAAAAGGAAGATTGGGCCAGTAAGTTTAGTTAATGAATATAAGTATCCGGGAGAATGGTACACTGAGAAATACGAAAATATGGCGATATGAAAAAAGTAGGAAAATGGCATTAGAAGTGCGAGAGAAAATATATGAAGCAGTAGTTGTACCAGCAATATGTGCTAAAGTGGAGACCTGGAGTGAAATAAGACATAAAGATATGAGAGAGCTAGAAAACATTCAATATAGGAGGATAAGAAATATGTGTGAACAACTAGCAATAACTCCACTAACAAGTACTCCATATTGGGGCATCCGTGCAGAAAAAGGAATATGGCCAGTGTGTTGCAGAATGGAAAGTGCTGGAGTAGCATCATTGAAGAAATTTGTTGTAAATGTGGTATGGAAATAGAAGAAACAAGAAGTTTGGGGAAAAGAGCCTGGAAAAAAAGAAATTAAGAAAATAATTCTAGGTTATAGGTTCTTCGTTGCTTCCACCACAGCACAATGATTGTGGGCACACTACTAGAAGTGAATATCAAAGCGCTGCAATCCGCAGAATATTCATTGCCATTAGTTACCTCCTACACAGACAGCGCAGCTTGCATACTTTTATTTCTAACTTCCAGGGCCTGTCTAATATATCGGGCAACATATTTAGCTGGTGTTTCTAAATTCTTAATTCTATGCCATGCCTCTAAATTTTCTTAATTCAATACAGCAAAACACATGCCCTATAGTATCATATGCCTCACTACACAATACACAAAGCCTATCCTTTTCATTCCTCTTTCTATAATTTTCTTTTAATTCTATCATAATTAACCTTGTTTTCATAACTATTACTGCTTCCTTCGTGTTAAGTTCTCCTATGTCGTCTCTTCTTCCATTACTATTCACAAACCTCAGTTTGGTCATTTCTGTTTTCTTTTCTTCTATTTTTTTTTCAATTTCATTTGCCACTTTGCTTTTTATTTATTCCTTGAGTTCTGGCTTTTTATACTTTTTTTTCAATTTTGATATCATTTTTTTTTTTTTTATATTTCTATAGGACTTTTCCCCCATCATTCCCCATAAGGTTCCCTTAGTTGGTCTTCCACTATCACCTTAATAGTCGTTTATCATCTGATGTTATGATGTTATTAAACAGCATCACCTTTTTATACTCTATTCTATTTTCAACCAGCCATAGTCTTGTTTTTGCTATTAACCCTTAATAAGGTGTGGTTGTAACCTGTTCTAACATTCCTCTCAAGATCTTGTACTGAATCCCCTCTAGTTCTTTCATTCCTTTTTCTTTTATTACACATCATGTCTCAATATTTGCAAAATATTATAGGTATTACTACTGTTTCATAAATCTGTATTCTCACTAGAAATGCCAAATCTCCTGCTCTGTCACTGTCTCTATACTTCCCAAAGTCTTGCATCAATGAATTCTATCTTTGCTTCCTATGCTAAGACCAAGGTTTTCCCTTTAGTCAAGGAGGAGCATGGCCAGAAATTTGGTTTCGTTCACCCCATGATACACCAAAGGTTTGACTTCATTTTCTGTTAGGGGCTTGTCTGAGGAACATTTTCAGCCTGGATGTACAGTGAAATTGTGTTATCACTTATCTTTAACACACCGATTTGTATAACAGTTCAAAGCGGAAATCATGACAAGAGTTGATTGTGAGACAAGTTTTTACTATATAAGTGTAAATGGGGTATTCATTTGAAAGCTATTAATTTCAGTTTTTTATCAAGCACAATTTCAATTCTGTAAAATGAAATAAAAAATTCCCGTAATTGGTGATGAAATAAAACTATTTTAAAAGTGTCGATAGACCCAATGGTCAATATCCTTCATTTTCAGTTTAACATTTATCCTATTCTTTAAAAATATAACAAGATTAAATGAAAAATGGTATTCATATGAAAGCTTATCAAATCAGTTGTCCAATAATCTCCCTAATCACTCAGTAAGATAAAACTTTTCCTACAATTTCTGCTGAAAGATAAATAATTTGGAAACATCTGTGGATTTGAAAATCTGCTATATCACAGTCCTCATATCATCATATGCTATATACCTCAATATATAAAAAATTAGAAATAAAGTGTTTTCTGGGCCATAAAATTAAATTTAGATATGATATTGATAAATGTAATAAAAACAAGTTTATTTCATAATTTTATTCATATACTATTTAGTGATATAATATATCTTATTTTATATTTAAAAAAAAAAACCTAAGACCTGAAATTTATGTGAAAGCATATAACAATATTTTTTTTAGTATTTTGTTATAGGCAATGACTTATGAAGGTATCCTCTCTGAGAATCCTATAACATTTATTATTGTAAATATATCTTATCTCAGTTAAATTTATGAAAATAAAATGTAATTGATTAGCCTTATATAGTGACAACATAAACTCACATCATGTTAACTTGATATTCATATATGGAGGCTAATGTTCATTTCAAACTGAAAAGTTATTTCAATTCTTACATATTAGGTTCATTCATCATCATCAGATTCACTATCACTTATTTGACGAGATTTAAATGCATTGAAGCAATCTTCTCCTCCCATACACAAGCAAGCCTCAGTGCATGACATCCCGTGTACTAAACACTGACAAAGATTTCTTTTGCATCGAGATTTATGACATTTGCATACAACTAAATTATTGAGACCCTTTGGAGCTGGCTCCCTTGTTATCAGTGCAGGTTAAAGTTTCCGATGTTTCAAAATCCATCCAGAAACAGTAGGTGATGGCAACATTTGGAGTTTCTGAAGTGATCTTTTCCATACAAGCACCTGGTAATTAGCCCTCCGGATATGAAACAGTAGACTGTCAGTTGTTGGTGGCAAATTCTTATTTCGTTTGTTCTTCTGACAAGATGACCAATGTCGAATATAATTAGTAGTTACACCTGTTGTGGGTTAGTTGCATATTCAGAGCAAGTGAATTTTTCACATGTTTGAATTACTGGCTCAGAAGGATTTTCACAATTGCCAAGGAGAGACAGACCTTGCTAAAAATTAGAATTTTTTATCAGTAAGTCAACTGCTCTATTATTGCCCAAACTAAAAATGTGCTTGTACTACCACTACCAGTCACTGCTTGAAAATCAAGAAGTGCATTGCACAAGCCAATACCAAGGTTTTCAGCGATCTCATTGACGGAAATATAACGATGCTTGTTCTTCACCCCAGTTTCAAACCATAGTTTTCTACATCCAATCTCACTACAAAAGTAGGTACACGGAATAAGAACATCTGTGTCATGTGACTGAACTATAATTTGTTTGTACCAGGCAGCAGCACATTTTGCATGTAAAATAAGTCTGGTATCAGCTTCTTCATAATCTGCTTCAAGTTTAGGCACAGTTTCTATATGTCTACTTGTAATCATCACAGCTGTTGTTCCTGTGTCAAAACCTCCTGCAAGAATCATTGATGGCCAGGTTTTATGCGTTCAGCTAACTCGCACCATTGCTTACAAAGGAATGCTGTCAAATCTGTCTTGTTCTTAGGATTCTATATGTATTTGCTCCATAGCTTTGGAATGGGTGTTTGATGGCCTTGAATTATATATTCATGTGAAGTAGCTGAATTTCTTTGAAGCCGTACACCTTCTTGGATGGACTCTTCTCTATTCTATCAGTCAAAAACAGCATCTACGCGAGTACATTCATGATGCCCAAGTTGAGCAGTTATCACTACAAAGATTATGTCTGATAATTGACCAAATGTGTTAAATTTCTTATCACTAGATCTTATTTTCTGAATAACAGACATTGAATTTATGAGAAATGCAGTATTTTCCCCTTCTGTATAGGCCAGTGTTGAGCTTGCATGATTTCTTTTTTCCTAGCTCAGCCATACGGCCGCTCATTACACCTTTTCTTAGAGTTCCGTCCGCATGAGCCCATGCAAAAGGTATAGTGGTAAGTTCACATGAGAGCATGTATATCCCTTTACATGTTTTAATCTCTGTTTGACTATTTTACCAGCATGATACAAAATAGGTTTTTTTTCTGAATCTGTCACATTTGATGTAGATACTGGATCCACATGAGCATCTGAAGCAGATGAAAACTTAATTGCAGAATTCATGACATCCTGAATTGAAATACGACTAGAATAAACAAGTTCAGGTTTAGTAAGATTATCCTGCTTATGAAACGCAAGTGTCTTTAAAATGATGCTTAATACGGGGTTTTGATTTATGTCTAGAGTAGCTCTCTGCTGCTCACAACCCCTCTTCCAATAGTTGTGTCATGGTATAGGCTCTTCCTGCTTCAATATGGGGTTGTACCTCTGGCATAAGCTCCTTAAATGCTTCACTATATAAACTATCCTTATCAGATGATTCATGTATGCTATGAAATTACATGTTCATTTTACTTATATAACTGGCTCTGCAGGAACTATGACATACTGCCTCGGTATCAATAAGATCAGTACAATCTATGTTTTTAGCTTATTTTCATCCCCTTTGATTTTAGCTGCATTGATTATTGCTTCACAAGCCTTAAATGTACTTATTTTTACAGTTTTCTTACACTGACAAAAGAGACAAAGTTCCCAATTTAATTTCTGTGAATTTGAACGAGAGACTGGTTTTTTGTTCAGGTGGTATGTCACTTCCAGTTGCTGTGCTGTGTTTATGTTATGTGTAACATATTTTGAATTATGTGAACTAGTATATGCTTGATGGCAAGGACCTTGCTAGAATACATCTTTTTTATTAAGGATATCGAGATCATTCATAACGCGGGTGTTAACATCATCAAGACGAAGATTTGCTGCGGTAATTAAAGATTTGTCCACGAACAGAGGCCCATTTTTTTTTAAATTCTGATTTTTCTTGACATATTAAGCATAGAAACCAATCTGTGGTTTTTAATCTTTTAGTTTGACTGGGTAGCTGAATGACATCTTCTTCGTTATCCATGATTCAAATTAATCAACTGTCAAGCCTGTTTGAAAATGAAAAAGAGGCATAAAAATCTATGTATATAATTATTAAAAAAAAAATACATACATAGATAAAAATAAAGTAAATAGCATAAGCTACTTTGCTAAAGCAAAAATATCTGGTCCATACCCCTATTTAATAAAGGGTTACTTAGTAGATTTAGAAAGTGTGGCTTCCCTTGAGATTTTTTTATATTTCAAGTAGGGTTTATTGCTTTGTTTATAGAAGATAATCAATGCTTTTAATACAGAAAACTTACCTTATAAAAGTTTGGATATTGTAATGGCCATTTAAATGACACTCTGAATTCTTCTGCCCCTAAATAATAGATGATGAAAATTTCTGATGCTGTAAAAAATACAAAAGAAGTTTAATGATTTATCTCTTAAATTATAGATATGCCCATTAAACCATTAGCATGTTGAATTCTAATGCTTAACCTCTAATCTAACTTTTGAATGATCCCCTTAAAATATAATTACCCTTTAAAAATAAAGATTATTTTGCACTATCCCCTTAAAATATGCATCTGATTGACTATCTCCGTGATAAAACAAAAAGACTAAACAGAAGTAGACTTCATACAGCCTAAAGCCCAAATTTGTCTAAGCATGACTCTTCAGGGTCACCAAAATATTCATTGTGAGGTCTTAGTCTGACGTAGCACTAAAATACTCTTTTCCTATCGGAAAACTGAGTATGCGCGAGCTATGTTGACACTGTCAGTCGCGGTAGCAATTTTCATCATTTGTCGGTTAACAAAAGGTTTTTATGCGGCCTAAAGGTCACATTAATATGCTGGACAGCTATCTAAGGCCAACAAAAGACATGTAAGGTCTTTAGGCCCTGCAAATATACTCTTAGTGCTTAACAATCCGTCAAAATTGTAGCAGTGTTGTACGCTCGTGCAAACGCTGTGAGATTAGCTATCTTTTGCCGATAATTACAGGACCAAATTCATTTCAAAATACCTTCATATGGAACTTTTTGAAAAGCGCGGATCAACACCTTTCAAATTAACACATTCTCTAACCTGTGAGATGAAAAGTTATTTCATAGTTAAAACGTAATTATCTTAAACTGATAGTGTCTAATTTGAGGGAGTAGCTTACTACACGAGACTTCTCAAATAATGACCTGTGGATCATTATGAAAAAAATATTTATTCATAGATATTATATAGTAGTTAATCAAATTGCTTTGGCAGATATTTGGATACTAACTGAACAGTTTTGAGCAATGATATGCCCAATCAAACTTGAG
The DNA here is from genome assembly GCF_036898095.1 of Palaemon carinicauda. Taxonomy (NCBI): domain Eukaryota; kingdom Metazoa; phylum Arthropoda; class Malacostraca; order Decapoda; family Palaemonidae; genus Palaemon; species Palaemon carinicauda. The sequence goes on from NC_090728.1 coordinate 72,638,394, forward strand.
CACTCAGTTAGGTATCAGCGGAAATTTCGTGAGTTTTATGTCTAACATCTCTTCTATAAAAGAAAAGAAAACAAAAGTGATACCACAGTTTCACTGTACATCTGATTTAGAAAAGTATCTGAGACACCCCCCTAACAGAAACTGAAGTCTAAACCTTAAGTGTAATATGGGGTATGCGAACTCTTTAACTAGGCCCTTTATTAAGAATATCTGCCTTGTCTACTTTCTGAGTATCGTTCTCCTTAGTATTTATATTCCCCAGCTGTTTCTATCCGTGCATTTTAATCACTCTATTAAACTTTATAACTTCTTCTGTTTTGTGTCTTATTACTAACACCATTAACTTCTGTGGATTGATGCTAAAAGTAAATTTCTTCAGTTCTTTCAAACCGCTGTCCGTCGAGATACTACCGCTAGAGTTATTGGGTCCTTTGACTGGCAAGACAGTACTACATTGGATCCTTCTTTCTGGTTACGGCTCATTTTCCTATTGCCTACACATACACCGAATAGTCTGGCCAGTTCTTCACATATTCTCCTCTGTCCTCATACACCTGACTACATTGAGATTACCAAACAGTTCTTCCTCGCTCAAGGGGTTAACTACTGCAATGTAATTGTTCAGTGGCTACTTTCCTCGTGGTAAGAGTAGAAGAGACTCTTTAGCTATGGTAAGCAGTCCTTCTAGGAGAAGGGCACTCCGAAATCAAACCATTGTTCTCTGGTCTTGGATAGTGCCATAGCCTAGCCTGTACCATGGTCTTCCACTGTCTTGGGGTAGTGTTCGCTTGCTTGAGGGTACATTTGAACACACTATTCTAACTTATTTCTCTTCCTCTTCTTTTTGATCTTATTTTATAGTTTATCTATGAAAGATTTGTTTTAAAGGTGTTACTGTTCTTAAAATATTTTATTTCGGTAGTTAATTACTTCTTTTGTAGTTTCCTTATTTCCTTTCCTCACTGGGCTACTTTCCCTGTTGAAGCCCTCGGACTTATAGCATTCTGCTTTTCCAACTAGCGTTTTAGCTTAGCGAGTTAAAAAATATAATAATAATAATAATAATAATAATAATAATAATAATAATAATAATAATAATAATAATAATAATAATAATAATAATAATAACTGCGGCACTTCCTTATAGCTCTTTCCGTATCTATTATCGCCCGGAAACATTATACCATCTACTTAAATCAGTGCTTCTATTCTGATTTTTCTAATGAGGGTTATCGTCTTCTCACTTATCGAGTCAACTTTGTCCGTGACAATTAAACATAACTTTGGTCGAAAAAATTGTTCCCCGTCTTACATTTCTTATGTTAATTCCTTCTGTTTATCCGACAGGACTCTTTATTAATTGCTTTAGCTTTCTCACTTAATTCATATATCACCTTAGCATCATCTTTCCTTACCATTTTACTCAATTCCTTAATAGAGTCTTTCAAACAAAGCTTATTATTATTATTATTATTATTATTATTATTATTATTATTATTATTATTATTATTATTATTATTATTATTATTATTATTACTTGCTAAGCTACAACCCTAGTTGGAAAAGCAGAATGCTATAAGCCCGAGGGCTCCAACAAGGAAAATAGCCCAGTGAGGAAAGGAAATAAGGAGACTACAAGAAAAGTAATTGACAATTAATATAAAATATTCTAAGAACTGTGAAAACAATAAGATAAATATTTCATATATAAACTATAAAAACTCAAGAAAACAAGAGGAAGAGAAATAAGATAGAATAGTGTGCCCGAGTGTACCCTCAAGCAAGAGAACTCTACCGCATGACAGTGGAAGACCGTGGTAGAGGCTATGGCACTATCTAAGACCAGAACATTTGACTGCATTCCCAAATCATAGGCTGTATGTTGAGAGTCCTAAGTAACGATTATAATCCATAACAGCATTTAGTGTAATAGGGTGATATGCTGTTGATCCACCCTACTGAAATCTGCTGATCTTTTCATTAATTTCATCCTTAATTTTCATTAACCTTAGTTTCTCGAACATCTTAATAACCATGATCGTAATAAATGGTCCTCTTTCATTGTCTATATCTAATCTGCTACTTTTAGACTTTCCCACTGATAATTTTCCTAGTTCATCTCATTCATCTGGTATTTCTATTCTCTTCAATTTCAATTATAATCTCTCTCATGCTATTCTTTATGTCTTAGCCAAGTTAACTTACGTTTTTCAAAAAGTTTAATGTTCATTTCTTGTCTGTTTCGTGTATTCTTATTTTTCAGGGATAGTATTACAGCATCTATATCTTTTTTTAATCTTCATTAAAGTGCCCTTTTTATTTTACTTTTCCCCATTACTCACTTGAAAGGCAGTTCATCAATTTTGTGTTTTTTCCTCCACTTCTTTGTGAGATGCTAAGAAGAAGATAATACCGAACATTTAACAATATATAAGCTGCGTAGCTATTTTACAAATCCGAGCCGGGAACTGGCTGTAGGCTATACGTAAGTAGGGCAATGCATATGAGAGGAGAATTTAAAAATACCAAACTTACCACAATAGGTTGTCAGAACTGATGAGAAGGGATTATCCCAACTGATTTCAAGATAGAAGGGAATAAAATCAGTTATTAAGATTTTCGTTAAAAATTTGTTTATTGTATAGGTAAAAAGCTAAATTACAATAATAAGTATAAGCTTAGAAGCTTTGCACCTATCTATTATGTGATAAAGTGGCCGCAAACTTATTTTGCGGCGTGTGCATTTAGGATTAGGAACCCGAAACCATAATGATGGTATGGTTAAAAAAGAATGGGACATTTAACATCGATGACATATGTATAAGAATGATTACATAAAACATCCAAAATCAGACTTATCAGAAAAATATCCAGCTATGATTTGTGAAGAATACCGTACAGAGTTTGTCTTCACTTGCCAAAAATTCTCAACAAAAATCTAGGTAAAAAGTATTAGACAAACTGTGAATGTTATAGTGAATATGCAGATAATATTTAGATACCTATCACTGTGTAAATTTATATTTCAAGAAGAAGCAGAATAGGCCTATATAACTTTTCATGGGCACCATAAATGTGATACCAAAATATACTATCACTTGAATATCATGCAATTACATATTAATAGCAAATTCGATGGCAATAACTCTTCTTCCATGCAAGAGGACATTAGATGGGAGGAGGGAATGCATTCAAAGATGGCGGTGTTCGGTGTGGGTGGGTGGGTGGGAGAGAGGCCAACCAACGCCATCTACCTTGCACCTGAATAACTACACAAACATAAGCAAGATGGAGAGAGTTGGATAAACATTAATTGACTTTTTTTTTAAGTATGAGTTAAGTTTAGTGAAAGTTGCTTAAAAGTTTTTCCCTTGATACAGTAAACAGATATAAGTGTGTTCTGTTAATTTGTGTAGTTTAAAAAGTGATAAAGTGACTCAAACCATCTTAAAAGTAGTCGTTGTGACAATTGTTACGTTCAGGTGTAAAGTTCCAGACTTTTTTTTCAGCGGTATATATCTGCATATCCTCTTTGACGTTGATTAATGAACTTATGCCACAGATGAAGCAGTGCAGCGCTAATTGTCTTGAGTGAAAGTCAAGGAATATAATTATAAGAAAGTGATATTTTAAAGTGTGTTTATTCAACCTCCTACCAGAGGGAAAGGTCACCCAGCTGAGTCACCCGTTCTCTCCCCTCCCCCTCCCTCAGTTCGTGCTTTCCTGAAGCCTCTGGCGTTTATCGTGCCTTGAAAAGAAGTGTCTTTCTAAAATATCAGACTATATTGATGTAACCTCCGTTGTTAATGTAGTATTAATGCAAATAAACATCAAAGTAGGTTAGGTAACTGAGGTCAAGTCCTGAGCTGAATCCAGTCTGGGGTAGGAGGCATATTGCAGTCTAATCTGCCTTGGAAGGTCTTTGAGCTTAACGTTGATGCTTAGACCTTTGAAGTAAGCCTGGCATATCTTAACCCCATTGTAGGCTAGGCGTGAGTTTCAGGCCACATATTCGGGACCCAGTCATAGCTTATGAGGAAATGTTAGTGACTGAAACATGACTAGGCCTAGTCATATTGTGGAAAGGAGCGTACATGGCATTAGGAGGTGCAGCCATCCTTGCAGTTGAAAATTATGCCCGAGTTAATTTTCCTATCCACGCATTTCGGACAGTCTTCTTGGAGTGGAGTGGAGTGTGTCAAGTGTGGTGACTAGTGTTTACGTTTGAAAACATAATCCTTTTTTGTAAAGTTAATCCATATGAAAGGAATTGGCCTGTGTGTGGGCCTGGATTCCAGTGGGGTTCAGGTTTTGTGACCCCGGTAGAACCATAGAACCTATAGTGCTGTTGTGAATTGTGTCTGTAGTTTGTGACCTTCCATTATGTGATAGCTGTAGCAGCTGTTGAGTCATTCAAGAAACAACTCCGTCCAGAGTTTTGCCTTAATTTATCATGTACACCAACAAAATGGATGAGCGGTTGAAGGAATTGCTTCATGTCTTCCGCAACAAATTTGCTCAGGTGAGTCACCTGTAGGCTGCATTTTCTCTTTTTGCTTTCACAGTACTGGTAATTAAATAAGAGAAGTAAGTCTGAAACATATGCAGCCTAGCCCACCCAAGGCACCAGGAGGGCAATCAGTTGCTAGGTCTCCAAATGTAGTTGTTGTTAACTGAATAGAGCACAGGATATCAGGTATTTGTATGATACAGTATATACTTTAATTTCTTGCCAAATGCATAAACTACATATTGAGGTGTATGTACTGTAGTTGGTTGGGACATGAGTAAACTTTGTTATTACTTGTCAAATAGATTTTCTTTATGGAAAAAATGTTGTTTATCCTTGCCTGAAATACGATATTAAGGTAGTTTAACGATTTATAAGATAATATGATTTAGTGTTACATTGCGTGGAGTGAAGTCGGTTGGAAAGCAAACACAAGGTTGAGACTAAGTCTTGGGGGTAAGCTAAGGATATCACAGACTAAAAGGGGGCTGTTGTAGGTAAGGATACAGCTCCTACGTTAGGTTAGTTTAGGTGGGGAACCTTAGTGTAGATGGTGTTCTTGTGTTTGTTTCCCTCTTAAAATGTGGTTTTCACTCATAACTTTTGAAATTGAAAACATCTTAAATTTGAAAAATGTGGGTTTCTCTTAATTATTTGCATCAGAAAAGTTCAAAGTACCCATTAATATACCAAGAACACTACTTATTTTCTTCATTGGGAATACTGGGTTGTAGTAGATATTTACCCACTTTTTAATTACTGACCCGATCTGTCCCAACCAACTACAAAGGCTCCAAACATGGCTGTTATGGCTGTAGGAAAGCATAGTATGAGTGAAACAGGAGTGCTTGTAACCTAACAACACCCATCTAACTTAACTCCCCCCAGATGCTGAAGCCTTGACGAGGATGGGGTGCTTAGGGATTAGCAGCCGGGCTCTAATGAACAGTGGGAACTGCTTTTCCACGGGACATCGGTGCCCAATTGTTGATTCAACTAAATCAGTTGGCACTTTCTCTTTTCCTTTCAGTTATTTCTTTTATTGTCCCATCTCTTCCTTTTAGGCTTGAACTTGTTGACGACTTTGGCTTGTTTGATTATACTTTGGCTGCTTTTTTGGATTTGGCACAGTGTGGGATAGACAGCATTCAATCTCAACCTGTACCAATTTAGACGCCGTTACCCTCTGACAGACCCCATTTGGTGCAGACCAAGTCTGTTAAGAGTCGGGCTCCAGTGATCCGGTTTTAAGTCACCCATATTTGAGGGTAGTTAGCCCCTCCCACTGGCGACTCCAATGCCTGGCATCACCCATTACCCGCAAATATACATACATACACCAAGGCACTTCCCCCATTTTTGGGGGTAGCCGACATTAGACAATGAAAAAAAAGGGGGGGACCTCTCCTCTCTACGTCAGGCTGGGAGGAACGTAGAGAGGAGAGGTCCCCTTTTTTGTTTCATTGTTTGATGTCGGCTACCCCCCAAACTTAGGGGAAGTGCCTTGGTATATGTATTTACTGTAAGTATATTTGCGGGTAATGGGTGACGCCAGGCATTGGAGTCGCCGGTGGGAGGGGCTACCTACCCCTGCTGACCAGTGTATGCCCACCTAAAGAGAAGCAGTCCCTCTCTAATAGAGGACTGGTCCCCTGCTGAAGCCTCTTCTCATGGGATAGGAGGACTGACATCCTCTGATAAAAACCAACCCCTCTGTTGACGACCTGGAAAATACAAACATGGACCTCGGTACAGACAGCTCCAACTCTGGTTCTAATATTGTAACATTAGAACCTTATTCACGTTATGTAAAGAATTATCATAAGAAAACACTAGAGAAGAAGAGAGAGAGCTTGAGAAATGATGACAGTACAGAAAAATATAGAAAAGTAGAAGTATTACCTGGTCACTATGAAGTAGTGAATTATGAAATTTTTTTTATTTTGGAATTTGAAAATGGAAGAAATGAGCGTCCAAATGTTTTAAAGCTAACAGGGAAATAGTTAGTATATGCAGAGGGCAGCCAAAAATTCTTCCCCAGGGAAATGGAAGTCTCTTGATAGAGAGACTATCCCCAATAGAAGGTGAAAGATTAAAAACACCTGCAACATTGAATGGTCATAGTGTCAAATGCGTTTTGCACCCCACTTTCAACCAGAGTAGGGTTGTGATATATTCTCCAGAATTGCAAGAAAACTTAAATAAATTAGAAATTCAAGTTGAGGTCCACCATCCTCCTCAACAAATAGATCAAAAGGACACAAAGAAAAAGACAAACACAATATATGAAGATCCTCTCTAGAGATACCACCGGGAAATACTGTTAAATCAAAGATTGCCAATGGGAAGACTTCATCCAAGGTGTCTTCCAAAAAATAAACCATAGTTTTTTCCTCCATTCTGCAAGGGTATTGCCAGGATTTAAGGGCAAAATATGAAGAACTTAAGTTCCTCATACGTGAGCACTCTCCTATGATCGTATGTCTACAGGAGAGTAAGCTCGATGCTAATACTCCTTGTCCTCGAGAGTATGTTACCTATAGGACACTATTATGATCAACGAGCAGGGAGCCATGGGGGAAGTCATATACGTTTGTCGAGATGTTCCCCAAATGTCTTTGTCTATCTGTACCCCTCTGCAGGCAGTAGTTGTACAGATTGATATAGGGAGAAAATACACAATCTGTTCTCTTTACTTGCTTCCAATTGATAACATCTCATATGATAATATAGTAGAGGTGATTAAACAACTCCCACAACCTTTTCTCTTACTAGATCTTATTAGTAGACATCCTCTATGGGGTGATGTTTTGGCAAATGCAAGGGGTAATATATCATCAGTTTTGGAGAATGTAGATGTAGGACTCCTGCACACTTTCATGTTCAGACAGGATTGACCTATCAATTGCAAGCTCTAACTGTTCTCGATTTTAATTGGAGAACATTAGATGATTGTCATACTAGTGATCCTGCACCGATCATTATAAACACCAACAATGGTCCACCTTTACAGAGATCACCACGATGGAATCTCAATAAGGCCGACTGGTATAGATTTCAGGAGGTAAGAGAAATTGAAAGAAATGCAGAACATTTTGAAAGTGTTGATGATGCCATAGACTTACCTAATGGAACTCTTCACACAACAGAAGTCAATTCCATTCCCAAAACAACAGGGATATTCAAACGACGACCAGTCCCCTGGTGGTCATCAGAACTAAATGCCCTGCACAGAGCCTCAAGAAAGTCTTTAACTCGATTGCGCAGGGGCCGTACTGAGGAGAATTTAATCCCTTACAAGAAGTGTAGAGCACAGTTCCGTCGTGCCATGAAAGAAGCTAAGCCCAGTCTTGGGTGTCGTTTGTTTCCTCCATTAACAGTAGAACACTTAACATCATCTGTGTGGAGGAAAGTAAAAAAGATAGCAGGCAAATTCACCTCAAACCTTCAATGGACCTTTCACGGTTGCCATCAGTGGATGTTCGCCCTTCCAAAGGGCACATCCCAGTTCCTGATCGTCCTGCCAGCTGACCTGCCGACCTACCAACGCAACCTTACGCTGCAGTTAGTCCTTGGACTTCGGTCCTGGACTCTTCCGTGGACCTTTCACGGTTGCCATCAATGGATGTTTGCCCTTCCATGTCAGTTCTCTCCTGCAAGCATTATTATGCGTATTCCGCGCGCGCTATCACCAACAGTCTTCCATGCACGCCAATGAGCTTGCATGCGCGACAACGGTCTTACGCGCCCGCCAATGCACCGGCCCTTGCGCAACCAGTCACACACTTCGGCACATTCTAGGGAGACTGCACGAAACTACACAGTGCCTTACTGCGCGCCATCGCTCACCTGCGCTCTCATATCCAGCATCCTCGTGCGCACTTGCGCTCGCCAATGCGCCAACTCTTCAAAAAAGAGCCAGCGCTTGCCTGTTCACCAGCGCTCTTCTGCGCTTTCCTGCGCCCTCCTACGCAGTTGTGGTCTCAGATCCATTGCGCCAGCTCTTGCCAAAGAGCCAGTGCTCGCAGATCCAATGCCCTAGTTCTTGCCAAAGAGCCAGCGCTCACCTGCGCACCAGCGCTTGCCTGCTCTCCAGCGCTCTTCTGCGCATTCACCGGAAACTGCGCTTCAGCAGAAACTGAGCACCAGCATCATCCTGTGTGCCATCGCTCCAGTACTCTCCTGCACACTCGCGCAATAGGCAGAAAAAATGAATAAAACTTTTTGGATAGGTCACCATTGCCCCATTCATCTCCCCGCAAACGCATAACATGGCCGTCGAGGAAAGAGGAAAGAGGCCTCACAGAAGGATTGAAGAACCCGAAAATTCCATCTTCCAAGGGGAATCAAAACGGGGAATCCTTGGTCCCTGTCTCTTCTGAAGTTTCTTTTTCCTTGACAGACCACCGTCAGCAAACAAGAAATCATCAACAGACTGATCTCTAGATTACTGTTTGCTGATGGCTAGTTCATGGTTTGCTGATCGCTAGCTCGCCGATCACCAGATCGCCAATTGCTAGCTCAACTCTGATCATTGACCTCTAGTCCCTGCAATGACTAACGATCTCCGATTGCTAGCGTTCCAATCACCGATTGCTAGCGTTCCAATCACCGATTGCTAGTCAATAACCAATCATCAGCTTGCTGATCACTAGATCACCGATGGGCAGCTCATCTTTCTTCGATCATTGAACTCAGCTCGCTGATCTCTGACCAGCCCATCGTCAGCTTGCTGATCTCTGACCAACCAGGAGGGACCATAGTCAGCTTGCTGATCTCTGACCAACCAGGAGGGACCATAGTCAGCTTGCTGATCTCTAGCTCACAGATCACCGGTCCGCTATCGATTGCTGATCATCAGTGGCTTACCATCACCAACTGACTATCATTAAACCATTCTGCTGTCTCTCAGGGCTCTCAAAACAGATTACCAACTCGTTTATCGCCAACCTACCTTGGCTGACTGACCAGACAGCCTTCATCTGCCTGTCAGTTACCATCCTCTGCTCACAGACTGCTGATTCACCGATCATCGGCAATTCGCCAGCAGTTCGTGACTCGGACTTACTAGTCAACCTCTGCCCGTAGTTCCCTAGATCAGAATGTATACAACATACTTCTCGCTACTGGCCGTTTGCCATCACACTAAAGTGATCGGCAAATGATTGACAACCCTCATCAACGGCTTGTCGACATGGGACTACATGTGAGTACTCTCCAACTGCACAGTAACCACGATACCCAACCGTTAACCATTGATTAACGTCTGCCAGATTGATTCTATTCTAAGGAATAGCATCAATCCCATCAGGGTGCATGGTAGGGTTAAGTGTTGCTTTCCTTCTGTTAGTCAAAGGAATTCTCTCAGGGAAGAATTCTTACACAGGGTATCGCGTCTGATCCTTTACACCACGAGTTAAGACCCCAGCGTCAACAATCTCCCATGCAAAAGGATCCGCAAGGAGCTGTCCCTTTGGGTCGATGTCCACACCATGTTGGAGTTTGAACAAGGGCTAAGACCTCAGGTCTTCATTTGCACACTGGACCTAAAGGACACATACTTCCAGGCCCAAACCATACGTCTAGGAAGGTTGGAAGATTCAGTCTAGACAAACGAGAAACACCAGTTCAGGGCACTGTGCTTCGGTCTTTCCACTACACCCATCCTGGTCTCACAGGATCGGCTTCTGTCTCCTCCGTTTCGGGACGACTGACTGACCTTAGCAGACTCGGTGACAACCTTGCATTAGCACCGGAACTTCTAAAGTCTTTTTACGAAGATCCAGTGATCAAGGTAAACCTGGGGAAGTCTTCCCTACTTATCTCCCAGAAGACTGGTGTATCTGGGAATGATTCTAGACACCAATCTCCACAAAACTTTCTCAAAACGAGGAGAACTCCCATCCCAGAGTGACTTGAGTCTGATTGGAATTAGGCCCTCGATCCCCCAGACATTGTGACCCTCATGGGACCAGAAGTTTGGACAAACCTCAAGGGATGGATGTCAGTCGAGAATCTACGGAGCAGTATAACCTTCTCATCCTTCCCCACCCCTCGGACTTGATGCTGAGCTTGGAACACATCAAAAGAAGAGAGGAGGGACCATAATGCTGCACCACACAGTGATGTGATTGGCGACAATACCACACACCACAGAGGGTCACATCGGCAAGCAAGAAGGAACTTGCTCATAGCCTCTTCCCATCTAACAGTATAAACACTAAGAAGGGCCAAAATCCTTTCGGTACCACTATCAGCCCGCTTCATTCCAGACTGAAGGAATGTGTTCGCCGACAATATGTGCACAGCATCTCAGATAAGGTATACCGAATGGTCTTTGGATCACCTTGTAGCCGACAAAGTCCGACTTTACGGGGTCCTCCAACTAGGGATCTGTTCGCAACGCTCCTGAACCTCAGGCTGCCGTTGCTTGCCAGCCCTAGACCACAAGGCTCTCTGGCAAAAAACAGGCCAACAACGGTGGGTACAACAATGACGTTTACGTCTCCTCCCTGTTTTGTCTGGAGAAAAGCACTCAAGAAGGCTAGAACATCGGTCAGCCTCTCAAGGACTCTCCTAGCTCCGCTATAGCATTACACAGAACGGTTTCCAAATCTTTTGCAGCTCCTGATAGTCTCTCCAAGAGAACCCACTCCACATCACAGATAACCTACTTCGACACCTACCACAAGCTATAGCTTTGCTATGATTGTACGCCTGGAGATTACCCAGTACCTCCTCTCCTACAGAGGCTTTTCGCAATAAGTTGCAAAAAGGTTGTCTAGATATCTGAGGAATTCCTCAGCATCAGTCTACCAGGCAGTATAACGTCTTGTGTGGTTGGTGTCACGTGAAATTGTCTCTCTCCACTCGATACCTCTATTCCAGCAATAGCGGAATAGAGGAAAAGACCCCCTATTCAGTTTCAACAGGTAAAGATGATCACTCAGCCTTGATCCTTCACCTTCAAACTGAAAGGAAGGGACATCCTCTCATTGCTAGACCTTTCCTAACTCGTATGGACTTACAGCTTACCTTACTCCAGTCGGAATTGAGACCTTCCTCTCGGAACATGGTTCAAATTCTCCAGTCTCTAAAGATACCTCCTTATATTCCACTTCAGGCAATAAATTTTCACCTGGTTTAAGAAGACAATGTTCCTACACACTCTGACAACAGCCATACGAGTCAAGGAACTTCATGGTCTCTCTTATTATTATTATTATTACTACCCAAGCTACAACCCTAGTTGGAAAAGCAAGATGCCATAAGCCCAAGGGCTCCAATAGGGAAAAATAGCCCAGTGAGGAAAGGAAATAAGGAAATAAATAAATGATGAGAATAGATTAACAATAAATCCTAAAAACAGTAACAACGTCAAAACATATGTCCTATATAAACTATTAATGTCAAAAACAGATATGTCATATATAAACTATAAAAAGACTCATGTTAGCCTGGTCAACATAAAAACATTTACTAAAACTTTGAACTTTTGAAGTTCTACTGATTCAACTACCCAATTAGGAAGATCATTCCACAACTTGGTAGCAGCTGGAATAAAACTTCTAGAATAGTGTGTGTTATTGACCCTCATGATCGAGAAGACCTGGCGATTAGAATTAACTGCCTGCCTAGTATTACGAACAGGATAGAATTGTCCAGGGAGATCTGAATGTAAAGGATGGTCAGAGTTATGAAAAATCTTATGCAGCATGCATAATGAACTAATTGAACGACGGTGCCAAAGATTAATACTGTATCTAGATCAGGAATGAGAAATTTAATAGACCGTACGTTTCTGTCCAACAAATTAAGATGAGAATCAGCAGCTGAACACCAGACAGGAGAACAATACTCAACTTTCGACATCGCCCATTAATGAGAAGGGCAAAAGGCAATGTTCAGTTTCGTCCCCTAGTATGTCGCCAGACACAGTCTCCAGAGGTGACGGATCATACACAAGTCTCCATCCGTTACTGTACCCAGGGTAAGGTATGAGACTGCCCTAAGAGAACGGTAATAGCCCACCCGGGTCCCTTCTCTTGTCATCAGCACTGGGAGAGACTAAAGGAGGATCACCAAAACATCATCTCAACATGACGACTGACAATGTCAGGGGCATTGCTATGCCCCTGGTCCTTCTTAGCAGATTGCTCTGTGACGCAGGTTTTACAAGAAAGGATGTGAATGCTCCAGGTGACTTTCACGACCTTTCTCCTGCAAGACGTGACCCACAGGAACTCGATACGATCTCTATCGGTCCGGTGGTGGCTGCACAACAGCTGGTTGTATACCTCAAGCTCCTTATTGGATAGTAGCAGAAGGTTGAGGGCACAGTTACCCGGTTTTAGAGTGCGTGAATGAAAAGATTTGACTGGCTCTTATTCTTTTCTTCATCCTACCCTCTCGTGGGGAAAGCAGCATCCTGGGTTCTCTGCATAAGCTGACCTCAAACCACTGCAGGTAAACCATGCTCCCTTGTGTACCTAGTATTAAGCTAATACTGTTGCGTCCCCATACCATGGCGAGGTGGTATTGGGAAAGTCTTGGTTACATCAGTTTTTTCCTACAATAGACACTGAATAACTTTACCTAGACAGTCACACTTCTGCATGTCTCAACACACAGCTTGCGTAAGCCGCGGACCTTGCGTAGTAAGGTTTTAGCGAGGGCAGGGACTCCTTATTTTTGAGTACTAATATACTCGGGTAAGGAGCCCCCGGGTAAAGCCCAAAGCCAGAGTGGCAGGGACGTCCACCCTTTCTAATGGGTGAGTCACCCCTAATAAATAGCGTGGTTTGTATTCCAGTTACGGAACAAATGACAAATTCGTAGATAATTTGTATTTTTCTTAAGTATACAAACCTTAGCTATTTATACAAACTTGCCCACCAGCCATATCGCCCTCTAAGTCCTACCTCCAAGAATAGTGATCTAAATCACAGGTGTGTGAATGGGGGTGGTAGCCATCTACCCCCCTACCCCCTGCGAAATAGCGGTAAGGGTAGTTAACCCTCGCTAAATTTTAATGGCTCGTCATTTCAGCTCCGCCGAAAGTATAACCCCTAATAAATAGCTAAGGTTTGTATAGTTGAAAAATACAAATTTTGTGAATAGAACTTACCTGGCAGTTATTTATATATAGCTATAGTCTCTTGACATCCAGCAGAATTTTTCAAAACTCGCGGCAACTGCCGTGTGGTGGTTGTGCGGTTAGGTGGTTAACAACCCTTACAGGGTGGTACTTGGAATCATTCCCGTTTTCTGTTCCTCAGATCAACTCTGCCGGTTGGAGTGACAACATCGTTGGTCCACCATTGGAGTTTTTCGTTCGCTTTACCTGTGTCGCTGTATCGGACTTATTCTTTGGTGAAGTACATTGACTTGGGGTTTTGGCAATCGCTTTTGTATTTATTCTGTTACTACTTGTTTGTTTAATATGACTGATAAACTGATAAACATTTTCGTGTTTGTATAAATGAAGAATGCAAGGTCAGGTTACCGAAAGTTTCGGTAGACCCTCACTCTGTTTGTTTTGGTTGCAGGGGTTTTGATTGTGCGCTTGATAAAAGGTGCAAAGAATGTGAGGTGTTAAACGAGAAAGAATGGTTAGATATGAAGCGCTATGTGCCCAAGCTAGAGTTCGATAAAGCCAGGAGGGCTTCGAGATCTAAATCTAAATCTGCTAGTGAAGTTAGTTTAGATATTTCTATTGATGAATTAATTAATTCCTCTGTAGAAGTTGATCCTTCTCCTGAGGTAGTAACTCCTGCCCCTTCTACAGGAACGGTGTCTGCGGATGACCCTCGGTACGCAAGGATGGCGGCTGAGTTGAAGGCTATTAAAGACCAACTTTTAGCCTTGAAAGGTAAGAGTGAGAGTGTGATTAGTGCTAGTGAAAGTGCAGGTTTGATCAGTCGCCACGACTGATCGAACCTGTCACTACCCTAGGTCTAGACCTCTACCAAGCTCCCAGGACCAAGGGAGAAGGTACGTCGACGGCCGCAAGGGAGCGAGAGGTACGTATCCTCGGTCAGCCGTTGCCTCAGACAGTCTTGTTGCATCTTCCCAGGCTGCTCTTGACCGCCACGGAAAAGGCGTGTTGGAAGTGTTGGGTTCTTCCCCGAGCCCCTCTCCCAGACGCAAATGGCAGTATGAGGCTTCGAGACCGACCAAGAGGAGGTGGAAGAGCTCCCCAGTATCAAGTAGCCCCGAACCTTTTCCTTCTGAGGATGACTTGGACGTCGTTCCAGTGAAAAGGCCAAAGCCTAGAGACGACAGTGAAGAGAGGCCATCGAGAGATCCTTCTCCTACAACAAGCGCTACTTGGCAGCCATCGCCTTCGGAACCCCAGGATCCAGCAGCAGTCGCGAAGTCTTATGACTGTTATGCAGAAGCAGCTGTTTACTCTGGTTCAAGCTTTTAGCCGTCCTTCCCCCTAATCGGACAGACGTAAGGACGACTCTTTACCTGTTAAGAAATTGGCCTCTAAGAGGGAACGAAGTTCCTCTCCCAGGGAACCGCGGCGAGATTCGTCTAAGGCGCGGTACCGCGCTTCTTCTTCATCGACACGCCTACGAAATGCTAGCGATTCTCGACATCAGGACGCTTCCGTCTCGCTCACGATACCTGGACGATTCCATCCTGCCTCTTCAGGACTCTTCCGCTTCGCTACGCCAGGACGAACACAGCTCTCGGCGCAAGGATGCTTCCAGCTCTCTGCGCCAAGACCCATCCGCCTACCGCCTCGAGGACACTTCTAGTGCTCGGCGCCAGGATGCACGCGTTTCTCGTGTTCAGGACGCATCCAGCTCTCGCCAGCAGGACGCATCCTACGATTTGCTTCTCTCGGATGCAGGTGAACCTTCAGCCCAAAGGGACACTGAAGTGGAAGTAGGACAAGAGCTTGAGGATGTTTCAGAGGATGAAGATAAACCTGCTAATGTGGCTGGGGATTATAAGGTTCTCTCTCGCTCCCTCCTTGAGCTTTATGGGGAGGAGTTTCAACCTGCTGCCCCTCGTTCTCCTCAGTCGCAGTTCAGCAGGAAGAAGGCCAAAAAGCAGTCGGCTTCCATCAAAATGAAGCTATCCATCTCTGCTAGGAAAGCTCTCGCTAGAGTTGATGACTGGCTGAAGGAGCGGAGGCAAGCGGTAAAGACCCCCTTCTCTTTTCCACCAGCTCGACCTGCTTCTAAGGTAGGCATGTGGTACGAGACTGGAGAACCTCTGGGCCTGAGAGTACCTGCCTCCTCCCAGGGGGACTTCTCTGGTATTGTTGATTCCGCTAGGAGGCATGCCCTTAACTCGGCGAAGGTAATGTGGTCTATGTCTGAGCTTGACCACCTCGTCAAGGGGATTTTCCGAGCCTTCGAAGTCTTCATTTATTTTGACTGGTCTCTAAGTACACTGGCCAGGAAAACCGAACAACTGGAGGAAACAGAAGACCTGACTAGTATAATGGCATGCATGGACAAGGCTCTTAGGGACGGGTCAAATGAGTTGGCTTCCCTATTTTCGGCTGGAGTTTTGAAGAAGAGGGCCCTGTTATGTTCTTTCGCTTCCAGTGCAGTAACAGTCGCGCAGAAGGCTGAGCTCCTTTACGCCCCTCTCTCGAAGCATCTTTTTCCTGAGTCCTTTGTCAGGGACATTACCCTTTCGCTTGCGCAAAAGGCCACACAAGACCTCCTGTCACGCTCTGCAAGAAAGCCTTTACCAGCGATGCCTTCGTCTCTGAAAAGAGAGGTGAGGAAATTTCAGCAGCCCTTTCGAGGTAGAGCTCCTTCGAGATCGGACTTAAGGGGAAGAAGGCAGGAGACGGGCAGTAGAACGAATAGAAGTTCGTTCAGATCCCACTCCAAGAAGTAAGTTCAAGTCCTTCAGACAGCGGTAGGAGCAAGACTGTCACTTTTTTGGCAGGCTTGGAAGAAAAGAGGGGCGGACACCTGGTCCCTCTCGGTCATCAAGGAGGGATACAAGATCCCCCTCTTGAAGAAGCCTCCGCTTTCAAATACTCCTCTAGCCTTAGTGGCTCATTACTCGGATGCAGTGAAACAAAGGGCTCTACTAGATCTGGTGGACCAGATGCTGTAGAAGGAAGCAATAGAAGCAGTTCTGGAACTATCCTCCCCAGGTTTCTACAATCGCCTGTTTCTGGTACCCAAGAGTTCGGGTGGATGGAGACCCGTTCTGGATGTCAGCTCTCTGAACGTCTTTGTGGAAAAGACAAAATTTACTATGGAGACGACTCAGTCGGTACTGGCAGCAATACGTCCAAGGGACTGGATGGTGTCTCTGGATTTACAGGACGCCTATTTTCACATCCCTATCCATCCGAATTCAAGGAAGTACCTGAGATTCATGATCCAGGGCAAGTGTTTCCAGTTCAAGGCCCTTTGCTCCGGCCTCAGCACTGCTCCTCAAGTCTTCACCAGAGTAATGGCGAATGTGGCAGGATGGCTTCATCAAGAGGGGATAAGAGTATCTCTATATCTGGACGATTGGTTGATAAGATCCCGATCAAAAGAGAAATGTCTGGAGGACCTATGCAACACTTTCATGATGGCTCAAGAACTGGGTCTCGTCATCAACAAGAAGAAATCTCAGACCGAACCGAGTCAGACTATTCTTTATTTGGGGATAGTTCTGGACTCAGTTCGTTTTCGGGCTTCTCCCTCCTAGGAGAGGCAGACCAGGTGCCTCGAGAAGGTTCAGGAATTCTTGGAGAGACAGAAGTGCTCAGCGAGGGATGGATGAGTTTGCTGGGAACCCTCTCCTCACTCGAACAGTTTGTCTCTCTGGGAAGACTGCATCTCAGACCTCTTTAACACTTCCTATCGAGAGTGTGGAACAGGAAGACTCAGGAGGACTCCTTTTCCTTCCTCATTCCAGCAGAGATCAAGGTCATCTGATTTGGTGGCTGGATCCAGCTTTACTAGGAGAAGGAATCTCCCTGTGCAGGAAGAACCCAGACCTAGTGTTGTTCTCAGACGCTTCGGAGTCAGGATGGGGAGCAACTCTAGGAAGCAAGGAGGTCTCAGGCTCTTGGGAAAAGGATCAAACCAGATGGCACATCAACAGGAAAGAGTTGATGGCCATTCTGTTAGCACTGAAGGCCTTCAAAGACTGTCAGGGAGAATAGTGGAGGTCAATTCGGACAACACCACGGCTCTATCTTACATCAGAAAGCAAGGGGGAACTCACTCTGTCTCTGTTCAAAACAGCAAAAGAGCTCCTTCTGTGGTCGAAGGAGAACAATGTAGGACTCCTTACAAGATTCGTGGAGGGACAGAGGAATGTAAGAGCAGACATGCTCAGCAGGAAAGGGGAAGTTCTTCCCACAGAATGTACCTTCAACCAACAGGTCTTGTCAGAGTCTGTGTAAGTTATGGGGGAGACCTTTAATAGACCTTTTCGCCTCCAACCAGAACAAAAGGATCCCCAACTACTGCTCTCTAGTCCCGGACGAGGAGGCAATAGCAGTAGACGCCTTCTTGATGGCCTGGACGGGGATGGACACCTATGCGTTCCCCCCCGTTCAAGATCATCAATCTGGTCGTCAGGAAATTCGTTCTCCTCGAATCAGGAAGAATGATCCTGGTAACTCCATTCTGGCCAGCAAGAGAATGGTTCACAGAAGTGGTGGACATGTTGGTGGACTTTCCCAGAAGCCTTCCTCCAAGTCCAAAGCATCTCAAACAGCCCCACTTCGAGAGTTATCATCAAAACCCCCTCGCTCTACAACTTACTGCCTTCAGATTATCGAGAAGCTTTTCAGAGCGAGAGGTTTTTCTGCGCAAGCTGCAAGAGCTATCGCCAGAGCGAGGAGGGTCTCTTCGCTAAGAGTCTACCAATCTAAGTGGGAAACCTTTAGGGCTTGGTGTAAGCGGCACAAAGTTTCCTCAACCACTACCTCTGTGAGCCAAATAGCTGATTTTTTGTTGTCCCTCAGAAACGACGCTAAACTAGCCGTATCCACGATTAAAGGATATAGGAGTATGCTCTCGGCTGTCTGTAGGCACAGAGGCATAGATTTGACTCAGAATAAAGACTTGCAAGATCTCGTGAAGTCTTTTGAAACAACTAAGCAGGCTCAGTTAAGACCCCCAGCTTGGAATTTGGATGTGGTTCTGAAATTCCTATGCACCAAGAAGTTCGAACCCATCTCACAAGCGTCTCTTAGAGATGCGACTAAGAAAACCCTCTTCCTGATGGCTCTGGCCACAGCAAAGAGGGTCAGCGAAGTTCACGCTTTTGAGAAGCGAGTGGGCTTTAACCAGAATGGGGCAGTATGTGCTTTGAGGATTGACTGCCTCGCCAAGAATGAAAATCCATCAAAACCCTGGCCGAGGACTTTTGAGGTCCCTAACCTCACTAATCTAGTGGGTCAAGAGCAGGAGAGGCTCCTCTGTCCAGTTAGAGGCCTTAGAGCTTATTTATCTCACACTAAGAATGTTAGAGGCACATCTAATTCCTTATGGTGCTCAGTGAAAGATCCGCAAAAGCCCCTTTCAAAGAATGCATTGTCATTCTTCCTGAGGGAGACTATAAGAGCAGCTCACCTCTTGTGTGAGGAGGAGCACTTCGGCCTTTTGAAAGTAGGGGCTCACGAAGTGAGAGCTATTGCTACTTCGCTGGCATATCGTAAGAATATGTCAGTTAGGCAGATTATGGATGCAATGATCTGGAGAAGCAACTCTGTGTTCGCCTCTCATTACCTCAGAGAGGTAAGAGTGGATGATGAATGGTGTTACACTTTGGGCCCATACGTAGCTACAGCTTCTGTATTAGGCAAAGGAGTTACTACCTCCCCTCAACCTTAGCTTTTGTATACCTGTGTTTGGGTCGGTGTTTTTACGGTTGTCTGAGGACTTTGACTTATGGTACAGTATCCTCAATCTAGCTAGATAGTTTATATCTATTCTGCAAGGTTAGGTGGTTAGTTTTAGTAAGGTTGCAGTTTTTAAAAAAAAGGGGCAAAGGTACTTCTGAAGTCTAGTCAAGTTGTTGGTCTCACCCCGTTTGACAGACTCGATTGAGTTGTTTTCAGAATGACAGGTCCACTCCTGGCTGACACTCCTAAGGGAAAGCGACTCAAGAGGCAAGTACCTTTGAAGTCAGCTACCTTAGCAGGTAAGGAATCAAGGTGGTTTTTCTCCTACAACTTTTTGCTGTTTTCCCAACGATGTTTACTGTCTGTCACCCTCCTCCAAATGTGTGAATCAGCTATACAGTATATATATAACTACCAGGTAAGTTCTATTCATAAAATTGGAGTTTTTATGATAAAACAAATTTTTATGAATACTTACCTGGCAGTTATATATATATTTTAAGGCCCACCCACCTCCCCTCAGGAGACAGATCGAGCAAAGATGATCTGAGGAACAGAAAACGGGAATGATTCCAAGTACCACCCTGTAAGGGTTGTTAACCACCTAACCGCACAACCACCACACGGCGGTTGCCGCGAGTTTCGAAAAATTCTGCTGGACGTCAGAGACTATAGCTATATATATATAACTGCCAGGTAAGTAGTCATAAAACTTTGTTTTATCATAAAAACTCCATTTATCTACGAATTTGTCATATTGGCATCAATGACCTTCAATGTCAGAATGCCAGAGAACTTCAAATCAATCAATCAATCTAACTTAACCTAGGGTGCTGAGTCTTCCTCCTCATGTATCTGGGTAGCTTTTCTCTCCTTTCAGCCCCCCCCCCCCCATCCCAGTTTCCTAACCTGAGCTCTACAACACCATCTACTTGTGAACCTTAAATATGGTACCGTATCTATGGACTTCACATTTACCATAAATGTATTTGGCAATACTGTACTGTACATTAGATTGCAGTTCCCTAAAGACCTAGATATACACATGGCTACCATGAAGATTAAACTAATCATATAAATTTGTTCCGTAACTGGAATACAAACCCATTTATTAGGGGTATTACTTTCGGCGAAGCTGAAAGGATGAGCCATTAAAATTTAGCTAGGGTTAGCTACCCATCCTGCTAGTTAGGAGGGGGTAGGGGTAGCTCCCTACCCCTCCCACTCACACACCTGTGATTGAGCTCACTTTGCTTTTGGCTCGGACGGTGAATGGTCGTTGCTGCTCTTCATTCTCACCAAGTATTGAACTGCCATTAATACTACTTTTGTTTTTTCTCTTTTCAATGTGGGTTTTGACTTCTGTAGCCAGCCATGCTTCTCTGCCCTGGTTCTGGGGGCTTCTCCTGCAGTACTCTCATGTCCGCCAAAGATACCGATCCTCACTGCCCATCCTGCAGAGGTCAACGGTGTGATGTGGGTAACAAGTGTTCTGAATGTCGGGTTTTAGGCATCGTTCGCCTCCCAACCCGGCAGAAGCAGGCAGAAGCAGATATACTTTATCCTCCTCCGACTTCAAGGAAGTCGCGCCATCTTCCGGAGGATAAGGTAAGTGCTCGCAAGATGAAACAGGATCGGAAAAGTAGGTGTTCGTCCTCCTGACCATTAGTCCTCTCACTGAGGAAAAGCAGTCTTTTCCAACAGATCTCCATCACCGCATTCCCCTCCCCGCAAACACATTACAGCACAACTGCCGGGGAAAGAGGGAAAGGGCTCTAATGGGGAATTCAAGATCCAGAAGATTCCAGCACCAAAGGCAGACCCACGGTATCAAACAGCTCCAGAAGAGACTCCTCAAAGGGAACCTGCAGTTACCTTCCCTTCAGGGGATCTTTTAGACAGCGCCAGTGTCAGTAAGCAGCCCTGGTACGGTGCCATTGTCAGAATGGTTGTGCAAGCTTTCAGACCTGCCATCTCAGCTCGCTCTTCGGAGGCCACTGCCGCCCTTCAACACCCTTCCGCACTAGCAGAGTCCCGGCAAAGGACTTCAGTTGCTTTGCCCCTGAAGAGGAAGAGATGAGTGTCGGATACCCTCACATCCACTAGAGTGAAAATGCTCCCACTCATACCTGTGATTTAGCTCACTTTGCTTCTGGCTCGGATGGTGAACTATCGTTGCTGTTCTTCATCCTCACCAAGTTACTTTTGGGAATGCCATTAATGCTTTTTGTTTGTGCTTTCTCTTTAATAGTGTGTGTTTGTGTTGACTTCTGCTGACCATGTGTTCCTGCCCTGGACTTGAAGGGCAGCCCTGCAGTACCTTCATGTCAGCTGTGGACACCGATCGTCACACCCCTGCAGACGTCAACAATGTGAGAGCGAAAATAAGTGTAGTGAGTGACGGGAGTGGTCTGCCTCCCAGTGAGAAAGGTTTGGGCGTCGGTGGAAGAAGTCAGAGTGGGATATTTCTCCTTCGAAGGTTTCTTCGAACGGAAAAAACCCAAGGCTGCTTCTTCCACTTCCTGGCCTTCCTCCAAAGCTCCTGCTCGTTCGGCCTTTTCTAAGAGACCGTGGATTAGTAGCGTAGGCCCTTTAATTAATGGTCATCCCCGGTCCTAGTTAGATGGTGTTGCTTCCCCTAGCGAAGCAGCCTCACCTCTCCCCCCCGGGTGAGACCTTGTGTCTTTCTCCCTTTATTCAGGCGTGGTCGTCCTTGGAGATTCCGGGTCCACCCTCCAAGGACTCCTTGCTACAGCTCACCATCCGAGGTGCTAGTGTATGGCCTTTGTCGACTTCCGAGGTTGATCCTTTGTCGTGTGTCGACGTAGTGATGTCTGAGATGTCTTCTGCTGCTGCCAACGCCCCTGCCCATTCAGACTCTTCAGCTGTTGCTGCCGACTGCGTTTCCCCCATTCCTGATCATCCTTCGAGGGGGAAGCAAAGTCTTTCATCTGTCTTTCCTGCGAGTGTTTCTCCTCCTCAGAGGAGTTCACTCATAGAGACTCCTCTGCAGAGGACTGTTGCTTCCAAAGGTCAGCTTGCTAATTCATCAGCCCCCAGATGGCGTCAACGTTCTCGCAGATCTCGCCCTCCCCTTTGCCTTGGAGGTGTGCCGTCACCATCGGTGAAAAGGCACCTTTTTGTCTCTTCTGCCTCATCTTCGCAGCCTTCCCCCGCAAATGAGTCTTCTCTTCCTTCATCTTCTGGCCCTCGACCTTCTCCTGACAATGCTGCTGCTATTCCTCGGACTTCGGCCTTGTACTCTTCTGCGGATCACACCCTTCAGAATATGCTTGCCCTGCCAACGGGCACATCCACATTCAGGACATTCCAACACGTCGAACTTCTGCTTCTCGCCGACCTTCTGACCTGCCTTCTCCGTTCCTGACTGCTGTTCCATGCCTGCCTGCTCGTGATGTGTCCAAATGTCACTCGCCCTCGCAAACGCGTCGCCCTAAGCAGCGTTCTAGACCTCCAACTTGCCAGTGCTCACCAACAACTCATCAGCGCACTCCAGCACGTCAACGCTCTCAAGCGCTCCGCTCTCCAGCACATCAACGCTCTCCAGTGCATCAGCACTCTCCTGCACTTCAGCGCTCTCCAATGCCCCAGCAATCTCCTGATCGCCAGTGCTCTCCAGCGCATTTGCACCTTACCAAATACCAGCATTTGCCAGCTTGCGAGAGCTTGCCAGCTCACCAACACTCGCCAGCACACCACCTCTCTCCAGTTCGACAGCACTCTTCCTGTGCTCCAGCGCTCTCCTGTGCATCAACGCTCTCCAGCTCGCCAATTCTCACCTGCGCGTCAGCGCTCTCCAGCTCGTAAGTGCTCTCCTGCTCGCCAGTGCTCTCCTGCGCGTCAGCGCTTGCCAGCGGTCTCTAGTGCATCAGCGCTCCCCTGCTAGCCAGCGTTATGCAACGCACCAGCGCTCTACAGTGGAACAGGTGTCTTTTACTTCAAGCATGCCTCGCAGTCAAAAGGAACAGGAAGGTAGGTGTTTTGACAGGTCACCGTTGCCTCATTCCCCTCCCTGCAAACACATTACTGTCCGTCCAACCGCCAGGGAAAGAGGGAAAGGGTTTCGCATAAGGGTTCAAGATACCGAGATCCGATCTCCGAAGCTGAACCCACCGCATCATCCATTGGTCGAGACTCCTCACAGGGAACCTTCGGTCCCTTCCTCCTCAGGAGGGCTTTCTGACAGTGCTACCGTCAGCAAGGAGCCTTAGTTCAGTGCCATGGTCTAAGCAGTTGGGCAAGCCTTCTGGCCTGCTTTTTCATCTTGCTCTTCTGAGACCTTGTAACATCCGATGGCACCAGAAGAGCTCCTGAAGATGAAAAAGAGGAGAGTCTGATGCGGTAACATCACCTAGGGTGGAACTGGCGCCTGTTAGGGCTTCGAGGCCTGTCCTTCCGGACTCTCCCTTCAGACACTCTCCTGCCTCACCTCTGCTGGGGAAACCTCGCGAGGGACAGATTTCCTCCCACCATCGGAGGAAGGTTCTCGCACAGAGAGCTCTCCACCTCTGATAGAAGTTAGGAAGGACAACGCCAATCGGCCTTCGATGCTAGAGTGCTATCTCCTTCCCCGGAAGGAATCGGAGAACTCTAAGACTGCCAAAGTTCTCTTCAAGGACCTCCAGGCCTGCAGGAACCACTAGTCACACTGGGGATGTTCACGACCCACCCCGAGAGGAGCTCTCTGGGATGGAAGCAGGAAACTTCGCTGCAAGTCCCACTTCAGAGGGGGAGCAAAAAGAGTCTGAACATACCTTCTGGCAAGTCCTGACTCTCATTAGGGTACTCAACGGGTTTACCGACCCGGAGATACCCCCAGGACAGGGCAAAGACACAGTCTTAGATCGTGTCTTTGACACTCAGAAGCCCTCAAAAACCACTGCAGCCTTGCCCTGGTCTCAAGGGCTAGAGTGCCCCGGGCAAAGATTGCCCAGCACCACTCAGCTCTCTCCTCCTCTCAACGTTCCGGCTATACTACCAAGCTCCTCCCACCTCCTCGCCTCTAGCAGAGGAGGTACTTTGAGGTCTTGGACGAGCCTTGTCCAGCTCTTCCACTCCATCACTCTCTGGAAAAGCTCACCAAGAGCGGTTGGGATAGTTATCCCACGATAAAAGTTTTATGGCTCGTCTTTTAGCTACTCTGAAAGTAATATCCCCTATAAATAGCTCCAGGTTTGTATTGTTAGGAAAAACAAATTGCTTCCAAATTTGTCATATTTTATCAAATAATCATGACTGATGTATAATGATCAAGTTCAGAGTGTAATTGAATTTTAAAATTTTTATAGAATTTTAATTCTTTTTAATCTCATTTCAGATTGATGTTGAGCGAATCATTCCATTTCTAAGGGATACAGGAGTGCTGTGTTCTGAAGATGTTGATGCCATTCGTAGGCATGCATCCCCTAGCCAGAGAATCCTTACCCTTTTAGATATACTTCCTATGAAAGGTTCTCAGGCTTTCCAGGTAAGGTCATCAGTGTCTTTTTGCTTAAATAACGTATGCTTCTTTAGTTCTTTAATATTTGTAATTGCAAGTTTATATTTTTTTGGAGTATTGTAATTTATATTTATACTGGTCACAGTAGCATTGAAACCTGTCTTATTGAATAGCTTACCGTACATAAAAAGTGCTAAACTAACTAGTACAGATAAATATTATGTAAAACTCTTACTGAGACTATACAGATATGTATTTGAACGTCTTTTTTATTTCTTGCACACAGGCATTTTAGTTGTTTCTTCAGTTTGTCTATCACAAGGATTAATACATTTTTATACATAGGATTTTTAGTTTATCATGCCTTTATGTCTATCGTAAGGGTTAATGCATAAAATAGTACAATTTTTAAAAATTATTTTTGTTCCTACACAAATACAAACCCTCATCCTTTACACAGGACAAGGATAAGAGCAAAGCTGGAATACAGCAATTAAAAATTTTAACAGCGTGTCAACAATCAGCCAGTAGTTACCTGACAGTAGCGAGGAAGCACCGCTCCCCTGCTGGCTCACTGACAAACCACTTGGTTATCAGCCGTCAGTGAGGACACGTTCTTTCTGGCTGGAATTTTGACAGTTTATTAACCATTACTCTTTCTTCTCCGGTGTCTTAGTGACTTCAAGTGTGTTTGAGGATACCTTGCAGACCTGCAGTACCTACATGAGAGCTAGGGAAACATCCTCACCAGGTATGCCTGGTCTGCAGAGGACAATCTTGCAGTCCTGCCTCCCCTGTGATGATTGTTGGGGTGGTTGCCCAGGTATTGGGAGAAGTATGGCAGGAAGAAGTAGTAGTCTAAGAAGGATTCTTTGTCCACGTGGTCATCCTCAAGTTTGAAGATGACCTGACTTCGCTCTTCCATCCCAGATACTCTGTCCTCTGACTCTTCTTCTGGCGCCAATCGAGCAAGAGAAGTGGCCATTAACCTTGGGAAAGTCCTGGGACAAGGCGGTCTTACCGTTTCTCCCAGCAAAACGGTTGGGCGTCCTCTTCAGAAGGATCCTTCTGTTTTTGTCCTCTATGATGATGCCTTACGCTTGCTGTGGCCCTCCTGTGGACTTCAAGGTTCACCTACCGATGAGCGGTTGAAGCAGGCTCTTTTTTTCCATATACCAGCAGGAGCATCCTGCAGTCCCTGCTTTGCAGGATGTTTACCCTTTGGGGGGTCATCGGAGAAGCCTGACATTGTCTCCTAGCCACCTTCAGAGACTTCTGAGGGAGACTTCTCCCAGGTGCTCTTCGCAAGGGAAGCACCCTTCATCTATTGCCATGAGCACCTCAAAGCGAGTGCCTGACCCTCACCGCCATAGAAGAAGTCCTCCTTCAGATCACAGTAGCTCCTGGAAGTATGCTCGAAGGGGTTCGTTTCACAACTTCTGCCCAATCCTCCATCTTCGTCGGAGAATATCGGGTAAGCCTCTCCTAAGTGAGCTTTTTCTTCTCTACCCCAGTCTGCAGTATTTTCTTGAGACGATTCAACTTCTCCATTACACACCTCAACCAGACAAGCGCCTCTCCCAGACACACCTTACCTCAACGCCCCTCACTCTAACACGCCTCACCAACCAGACGTCCTTCGCCTTCTAGCACCCACCCTCCCAGACTAGCTTCACCCTTTAGCACCTCACCCACCAGACAAGCCTCGCCCAGATGTGCTTCTCTTGAATGCACCAGATTCTTTTCACATGAAAACGCTAGAGGCGTCTCTCCTGGACACTCCTTCCCTGAATGCATTAGATGCGTCTTCTGAACGAGCTAGACACTCTTTACCTGAACCCAATATAAGATGCCATGCTGAATGCATTATACGTATATCACCAGAAGGTGGTTAACACTTTACCTGAACTCGCTTCCCCTGAGCACTTGCCATTTTCAGATGGCGCTTCACTTAGGATCTTGTAACCAAGATGTTCATCAACTAAACACAATGTTTCTAGACACACCACTCCAATTGCATCTCACAGCCCAACTACTGAAAGTAACTAGAGCTATGGTTACACCAGAGTTTGCCTCTAGATCCATGGATCTGCACCTAACACCAATTAAATTAGACGATAGGAGGCATCATAGGAGAAAGCAACGGGAGGTCACCCTAGTAGACAAATGTCGTCTCCCCTAACCTGATATATGTTTATAAATTGGTTGTATCCCCATTCCCCTAGCGAGGTAGGAATTGGGAAATGTTCACTGGAGCCCTACTATTCCAGAAATGGACTAGTTACATTTCTTAGTTATCACACAGATTGCCCAGGCCCCTGTCTCGCGCGTACACACAAGAATTTAGCGTGGTGTCAGAGTGTTCCTGCACATACCTAGTCAAAAATCAGCCAGTTGGTTAGGACTTCCACCCACCCAAGGGTGAGTCTTTCCCCACAAAGATTGAAATGATTTGTTTTTGAACACAAGACTTACCTGGTGGTGGTTTTATATATATAGCTTACGTCCCTGACGTCACGGCAGAAAAATTCAAAACTCGCGCCAATCGCCGATTGTATAGCCAGGTGTGCTACCCATGCGCCCCTGGCGAGGTACCCGGAAACCATTCCCTCGGTATTCATATCTTCCTTGCCGGCGCTAGCGCTAACATTGGTTGGATATTTTCCTCGCGTTTTGATTGATCATTGCTATCCCTTTGGTGAAGTACAATAATTCTGGTTTTTTGACTCGCTTGATAGATTTTTCTTTTGGATACTCTAGTTATATGTTTGGATATTGATTTTTTGACCCTTGCTTGTATTTGATCTCTCTGTCAAAGTTCAAAATGGCTACCCTCTCTAGTGGTTTTAGGGTGTGTGCTAGTGGGTGTAAGACCCGTTTATCAAAGGCCTCCTTGATCCTCATTCATTATGCATTAAATGTGGGGTTAAAGTTTGTAAACTTGATGATAGGTGTGACGAATGCCTTATTTTGTCTGATCATGAGTGGCTTAATTTCGATCGTTATATTCATAAGTTAGCTAAAGATAGGGTAAGACGTAGTTCTTCTCTTTCTTCTAAAGATTCCTCTTCCTATGTCACTGTTCCTATTCCTTCTCCAGATCCCGCTACGAGTACCATGAATGAACCAACTCTTGAAGATATGATGTTGGCTATCCAGGCGTTGTGTACGAAGGTAGAGTCTATCGCTGCGGATAGAATGCAATTAATGGCTGATGTTAAACAGCTAAAAAGTGAAAGTGTTAAAGGTACAGTGAGTATTGTTAGTGCTGTGGAGGGTACGCCTGCTCGGGCTTGTCGTTCTCCTAGTCCTGGACCTCTTCCAAGCTCCCCAACCCCAGGGAGAAGGAATGTCGAAAGAGGAAAGGAAACGAGAGGCATTGCTTCCCAAGCAGACGTTCCCTCGAGCGTTCGTGATTTTTCCCGGGATGTTTGCTCTTACTGTAGAAAAGGCGAAATTAAAAAGTTTGGCTCATCATCGGAGGATGATTTACCTAATAGAGGTTGGAGTCAAACTTCTAGACCTCTTAAGAGGAAATTTGACCTATGTTCTTCCAGGACATCGCAGGCAGGCTGTAGTCCTTGGAACAGTCCTGAACGTTTTTCGTCTGAAGGAAGCTCGCCTTCTAAGTGGCCTGCTAGGACATTAGTTGAAAATAGTCCTGCTGTTGAGCAATTATCCAACCTGGCCGTAACATCCTTTCATGCTCCTTCGCCTCCTTCAGATTGGATCTCACCCGCTGTTTGCTCTAAGCGGTCTTTGAGCTGTATAGAGGAAGAACTTGCGATTAGTGTTTCGCACGACTCTAATTTTAAGATGTTGCAAGAAATGCAGCAGAAACTTTCATCTTTTATGAAAGGCTACCAACCTACTGAATCCTCCTCTCTTAACACTAAGCGGCGCAAGGCGGAGAGTCTGCGAACGCTTGGTGATAAAGTTTCTAAACGTTTTGAGTGTACGACTACACACAGAGATGATAGGGAAAGTAAACGTTCTTCACGAAAGACTGATCTTTCGGGCTTTCAGGAAGTCGAGCGTTCTCCTAATCGAGCTGCTGTTCATGCGCTTAGCAGTAATTGTGATCATTCAGTGCTTTCAAGTGTTCAGCTAGGCGTGATGTCGAGCGTGCTCTTGAGCGTCCTCCCGTCGAGCGTTCAACAGAACGCGAGCGTCCTCCACGACATGACGTAGAGCGTGATGTAAGCTCCACGACATGACGTAGAGCGTGATGTAAGGCCTTCAACAGAATGCGAGCGTCCTCCAGAGCGTGACGTAGAGCGTGACCTCATCGAGCGTTCAGAGTGCAAGCGTCCTCCCATCAAGCGTTCAACTGAACGCGAGCGTGACGCCAGGCGTCCTCTCATTGAGCATTCATTGGAACGCAAGCGTTCTTACATCAACCGCCCTCTTGTATGTTATGCAGAACAACAAACATCTAGACAGGACTTTGAACTTAATGCAACGGTTCTTAACTCTGACCGCACAGATCGAGAGCGTTCTGAGGAGCAGCGAGACTTGTTATCAGATGAAGAAGTTGATGTTCCTCTTTCACCTTCCGAACCCTTTGAGGAGTTATCTGAGGATGAGGACTCTAAATCTTTTCGTCATTCGGTAGACTTAAAGAAGCTGATGAAGATTTTTCATGTTTTGTTCCCAGAGTCTTTTATTCCTGTGGCTCCACTATCGCTTCCATCAGAGTTTACTTTAGGGAAACCTAAGAAAAAGTCTCTGTTGATTAAAATGGTGCTCTCTCGTTCATCTAAAAGAGCACTTAAATTAATGGGAGACTGGATGGGTGCCAAGAAAGAGCAAGGGAAAGCGGCCTTCGCATTTCCCCCTACTAGGTTGGCTTCTAGATCTAGTGTTTGGTACGATACGGGAGAGGTTCTCGGCTTGGGAGTTCCTGCCTCTGCCCAAGGAGATTTCTCAAGCCTGGTAGACGCTCCTCGTAGATCGGCCATGAGGAAGACTAAGGTGTTTTGGTCTACTTCCGAATTAGACCATTTACTCAAAGGTGTTTTCAGAGTCTTCAAGGAAGGAGACTCTTCGAAGCTAATCCACGTCATGTCATGCATGGATAAGGCATTGTGAGACGGGGCTAATGAGTTAGCTGCTATTTTTTACAGCAGGAATTCTCAAAAAGAGAGCCCAATTGTGTTCATTCCTGTCTGTGGGAGTTTCATCCTTTCAGAAATCAGAATTATTATATTCTCCACTGTCGTCATCTGTTCCCACAGGACCTTATTAGGGAGGTTTCTTCTTCGCTAACACAGAAGGCCACTCAAGACCTGGTCTCGAAGACAGCAAGGAAAGTGTTGCCACTTTCTTTCGTTAGCCGCAAACCTAAAGAGGTTGCTCCTTTTCAAAAGTTTTCTCAGCCCTTTCGAGGAAGACCTTCCGTTAGAGGTAACTTGTGATCAGATGGAAGGGGGACTGAGAAAAGAGGAGTAAGAACAGGGCGAAGCAGAGTCTGACTGCTTTCGCCTTCAGGCAGTAGGAGCCAAACTAAACATCTACTGGCAGGTGTGGGAGAAGAGGGGTGCAGATCCTTGGTCAGTCCAACTTCTAAGGAAGGGCTACAGGATCCCTTTTATAAATCAACCTCCTCTAAGGTTAACTCCTGTGGATCTCTCTCCCAAGTACAGGGAGGAATTAAAGAGGCAAGCATTACAGCTACAAGTGTCTCTCATGTTGGAGAAGGGAGCTGTAGAGAAAGTACAGGACTGGAAGTCACCAGGCTTTTACAACCGCCTTTTCTTAGTTCGCAAGAACTCAGGGGGATGGCGTTTAGTTCTGGACGTAAGTGCTCTCAACAACTTCATCCAGACAACAAAATTCTCAATGGAGACAACGAAGTCGGTGCTTGCAGCGGTAAGGAAGGGCGACTGGATGGTATCACTGGACCTTCAGGATGCTTATTTCCATATCCCGATTCATCCAAAGTTCAAGCACTTTCTGAGATTCGTTTTCTGAGGAGAAGTCTTTCAATTTTGAGCCCTGTGTTTCGGCCTGAACACCACCCCACAGGTCTTTACGAGACTTATGCTCAATGTAGTAAGGATGCTCCACTCAAGAGGCATCAGAGCCTCCCTGTACCTGGACGATTGGCTTTTATGAGCCCACTCTCAAGATCGCTGCCCGAAGGATCTCCAGACAACTTTGAAGTTGACGGAAGAATTGGGTCTTCTTGTCAACAAAGACAAATCTTCACTGATACCTTCTCAAGAGATTGTATATTTAGGAGTGATGATTCGGAGTCAGGTTTTTCGGGCTTTTCCGTCTCCCTTAAGGATGGAGCAAGCACTTCTAAAGATACGTGCGTTTCTAGGAGAGCAGAGGTGTTCTGCGAGGAGGTGGATGAGTCTGTTGGGAACGCTCTCCTCTTTGGAACAGTTCATCTCTCTGGGAAGGCTGAACCTTCGACCACTCCAATTTCACCTCAACTCTTGCTGGAACAAGGAGAAGGATTTGGAGAAGGTGTGTGTTCCGATCACGAAGTCAAATTTCAAGAAGGTTGCTCATTAGAACTGAAGAGCCCAGACCTAGTGCTGTGTTCCGACGTCTCGGACAATGGGTGGGGGGCAACACTGGGCAATGTGGAAGCATCAGGCAGTGTGTACGGAGATTCAGAAGTCTATCCACATAAATCAAAAGGAGCTGCTTGCAGTTCTTTTGGCCCTGAAGAGCTTCTAAGGGTCAGTACGAAACAAAGTGATTCAAGTCGATGCAGACAACACCACGGCATTGGCCTACATTGCCAAACAAGGAGGAACGCACTCTATTTCCCTTTGCGAGACAGCAAGAGAGCTGCTCATTTGGGCAAAGGTAAGACAGGTGACCTTACTTACAAGGTTCATCCAGGGGGAAAGGAATGTTTTGGGAGACGGTCTCAGCAGGAAAGGACAAGTCCTATCCACGGAGTGGACTCTACACCTAGAGGTGTGCAAGAGTCTGTGGAAACTTTGGGGTCGCCCTTGTATAGATCTTTTCGTGGCTGCAAAGACCAAGAGACTAGAGATATATTGCTCCCCAGTGCCAGATCTCAATGGCAGTACACACAGACGCATTCCTGCTAGATTGGGCAAATCTAGATGTGTACGCTTTTCCTCCGTTCAAGATCCTGTACAAAGTCCTTCAAAAGTTTGTGACAAACAAAGGGACCTTGATAGTCCCCCTCTGGCCCTCAAGAGAATGGTTCACAGAGGTACTGGAATGGATGGTGGATACTCCCAGAAGCCTCCCTTTACGAATAGATTTACTCAGACAGCCCCACTTGGTAAGACACCATCAAAATCTCCAAAGTCTTCGACTAACTGCCTTCAGACTATCGAAAGACTCACAGAGCTAGAGGCTTTTCGAAGGGGGCAGCTAGGGCGATTGCAAGGGCTAGGAGGTCTTCAACCATCAGAGTCTATCAATCCAAG
This sequence comes from Palaemon carinicauda, assembly GCF_036898095.1. NCBI lineage: Eukaryota > Metazoa > Arthropoda > Malacostraca > Decapoda > Palaemonidae > Palaemon > Palaemon carinicauda. Next base: position 72,670,622 of record NC_090728.1, read on the forward strand.
TGGGAAGTTTTTGGGGAATGGTGCAGGGTCAACTCTGTTTCCTCTTCAAGTACCTCTGTAGCTCATATTGCTGATTTTCTTCTATTCCTGAAAAAGAAACTAAGGTTTTCTACGTCAACTATCAAGGGATACAGGAGTATGTTGACGACTGTGTTCAGGCACAGGAACCTGGATCTTTCAAATAATAAGGATCTACAAGAACTAATTAAATCCTTTGAGACAACAAAACAACAACACCAGGATTCACCAGCTTGGAATCTGGATTTTTATGAATAGTACTTACCTGGCAGTTATATATATATAGCTGATATCTCTAAATCGGCAGAATTTTTCAAAACGAGGCAACCGCCTTGTGGTGGTTGGGAGGTAGGTGGTAACACCCGTCACAGGGTGGTCCAAGGAATCATTCCCATGTCTAAGACTTCAGTTCATCTCTGCCGGCTGGATCGAGAACATCGTCGGTCCACCATTGAGAGTTTTTCGAATCATTTTCCCTTCTTCGCTTTTTTGGACTTCGTTTGGTGAAGTACACTGATTTAGGGTTTTGGCAATCGTGTTTTATTATTATTATTTACTTTGTTTATCATGAGTGATAACTTAATTTTCGTGTTTGTGCGAGTGATGTATGCAACATGAGGTTACCGAAAGTGACGGTTGATCCTCACAGTTTGTATGCAGAGGTTTTGTTTGTGCACTATATTTTAGTTGCGAAGTTTTTAATCCTGATGACGGAAATACGTTCAGGCAACTTTATGACGTCACAGACGTGTGATGTAATCTTCATGTATGTCTTGCAATTCTCTTTATTTGTTTTATGCAAAGAATGGGAGGAATTCCACCTATATAAGTTTTTTAACTTTTAATGTAAAATTTTAAAGAAATGTTTGTCCATTTGGTGTTCGTTCTTTAAATCATCGATCTAATTTCATAAATTAAATAGAACTAGCGTATGGTTAATTTGCGTTGTTACTCGTTACTCTCGGTGCAGTCCCAACATGCCTTGGTAGCGTTCTTTCGATATGGGAATTAAAGTGTTGGCTATTATTCTCCAACAACAACGAATTTATATGGAAATTCTAGTTTTAGTAGCTTTTTCATTTATATGTTCCTATTGTTTACATTTATATATATAGATACGTTATTGCTATATCTGTTCTTTTTATCATTACAACTCGCTTGTTTTTTGAATTCCCTTTGAATTAATTGTGGATTACATTTGTTTTCCCTTTTTTCTGTTCATTTTAATCTTTAACGTATAACTTTCCCGGCGTTTGTATGTAACTGCCGGGTAGGTATTTATGACATTTAATTTTACCGGTGGTTATATGTAACTACCGGGTGAGTGTCTTCTACATCTATTTTTATTCTCAACTCTTGCCCGGTGGTTTTTTCTTTTTGTGACCGCCGGGTAAGTATGTTTGAAAGTTTATTTTATTATGGAAATGTCAGTTTTATATTTTATAAAAAATATTTTGTTACAGTTTATATAGCAAGTACTAGAGACGATTTTGCTTTCTCATTCAAGCCCGTGGCAGAAGAATAAGTTCTCTCACAACGGGCAGGACTAATTATGGTTTTTTGTGTAAGAGTTTAATAGTGCAAGTTTTCAGTGCTAAATTAGGCATTGGATTCTTTCAGCACAGGGACGTTGTTTTCCTAGCCTTAGACCTCTTCCAAGCTCCCCGGCCCATGGGAGAAGGAACGTCGATCGGCGAAAGGAAACGAGAGGCGTTAGCTCACGAGCAAACGCCCTCGCGAGCGTTCCTGTTAACGTTCCTAAGAATGCTCGCCCTTGCCATGGTAAAGCAAAGAGCGTTGAACGTTAAGATTCTTACACTGCTTTTAGAATTTTGCATTGCATCACTTTTGATTTTAATGGCAATTCTTAAGTCATAGATATTCTCTGCTAATATCAATGCTTACAAACCATCATTGACTCGGTTTTTGTCCCAGAGCGCCAGTCGGCTTTATGAACCCTCTGGTCGGAACTGAACGCGCCGAGTGGCATAGTGAATATCATTTTGTCTTAACGCTCGGCGCTAAGTCTTTCAAGACAGGACGTATGCAGCCTCGTCTTTCAGGGCGAATGCAGCCTCGTCTTTCAGGACGAATGCTGCCTCGTCTTTCAGGACGAATGCAGCCTCGTCTTTCAGGACGAATGCAGCCTCGTCTTTCAGGACGACTGCAGCCTCGTCTTTCAGGACGAATGCTGCCTCGTCTTTCAGGACGAATGCTGCCTCGTCTTTCAGGACGAATGCTGCCTCGTCTTTCAGGACGAATGCTGCCTCGTCTTTCAGGACGAATGCTGCCTCGTCTTTCAGGACGAATGCAGCCTCGTCTTTCAGGACGAATGCTGCCTCGTCTTTCAGGACGAATGCAGCCTCGTCTTTCAGGACGAATGCTGCCTCGTCTTTCGGGACGAATGCTGCCTCGTCTTTCGGGACGAATGCAGCCTCGTCTTTAAGGACGAATGCTGCCTCGTCTTTCAGGACTAATGCAGCCTCATCTTGCAGAGCGAATGCTGCCTCGCCTGTCAGGACGAATGCAGCCTCGTTTTTCAGGGCGAATGCTGCCTCGTCTTTCAGGACGAATGCAGCCTCGTCTTTCAGAGCAAATGCAGCCTCGTCTTTCAGGGCGAATGCTGTATCGTCTTTCAGGGCGAATGCTGCCTCGTCTTTCAGGACGAATGCTGCCTCGTCTTTCAGGACTAATGCAGCCTCGTCTTTCAGGGCGAATGCTGCCTCGTCTTTCAGGGCGAATGCAGCCTCGTCTTTCAGGGCGAATGCTGCCTCGTCTTTCAGGACTAATGCAGCCTCGTCTTTCAGGACGAATGCTGCCTCGTCTTTCAGGACGAATGCAGCCTCGTCTTTCAGGGCGAATGCTGCCTCGTCTTTCAGGACGAATGCAGCCTCTTCTTTCAGGGCTAATGCAGACTCGTCTTTCAGGACTTATGCAGCCTCGTCTTTCAGGACGAATGCAGCCTCGTCTTTCTCGGCGAATGCAGCCTCGTCTTTCAGGACGAATGCAGCCTCGTCTTTCACGGCGAATGCAGCCTCGTCTTTCGGGGCGAGTGCAGCCTCGTCTTTCGGGGCGAGTGCAGCCTCGTCTTTCGGGGCGAGTGCAGCCTCGTCTTTCGGGGCGAGTGCAGCCTCGTCTTTCGGGGCGAGTGCAGCCTCGTCTTTCGGGGCGAGTGCAGCCTCGTCTTTCGGGGCGAGTGCAGCCTCGTCTTTCGGGGCGAGTGCAGCCTCGTCTTTCGGGGCGAGTGCAGCCTCGTCTTTCGGGGCGAGTGCAGCCTCGTCTTTCGGGGCGAGTGCAGCCTCGTCTTTCGGGGCGAGTGCAGCCTCGTCTTTCGGGGCGAGTGCAGCCTCGTCTTTCGGGGCGAGTGCAGCCTCGTCTTTCGGGGCGAGTGCAGCCTCGTCTTTCGGGGCGAGTGCAGCCTCGTCTTTCGGGGCGAGTGCAGCCTCGTCTTTCGGGGCGAGTGCAGCCTCGTCTTTCGGGGCGAGTGCAGCCTCGTCTTTCGGGGCGAGTGCAGCCTCGTCTTTCGGGGCGAGTGCAGCCTCGTCTTTCGGGGCGAGTGCAGCCTCGTCTTTCGGGGCGAGTGCAGCCTCGTCTTTCGGGGCGAGTGCAGCCTCGTCTTTCGGGGCGAGTGCAGCCTCGTCTTTCGGGGCGAGTGCAGCCTCGTCTTTCGGGGCGAGTGCAGCCTCGTCTTTCGGGGCGAGTGCAGCCTCGTCTTTCGGGGCGAGTGCAGCCTCGTCTTTCGGGGCGAGTGCAGCCTCGTCTTTCGGGGCGAGTGCAGCCTCGTCTTTCGGGGCGAGTGCAGCCTCGTCTTTCGGGGCGAGTGCAGCCTCGTCTTTCGGGGCGAGTGCAGCCTCGTCTTTCGGGGCGAGTGCAGCCTCGTCTTTCGGGGCGAGTGCAGCCTCGTCTTTCGGGGCGAGTGCAGCCTCGTCTTTCGGGGCGAGTGCAGCCTCGTCTTTCGGGGCGAGTGCAGCCTCGTCTTTCGGGGCGAGTGCAGCCTCGTCTTTCGGGGCGAGTGCAGCCTCGTCTTTCGGGGCGAGTGCAGCCTCCTCTTTCGGGGCGAGTGCAGCCTCGTCTTTCGGGGCGAGTGCAGCCTCCTCTTTCGGGGCGAGTGCAGCCTCCTCTTTCGGGGCGAGTGCAGCCTCGTCTTTCGGGGCGAGTGCAGCCTCCTCTTTCGGGGCGAGTGCAGCCTCGTCTTTCGGGGCGAGTGCAGCCTCGTCTTTCGGGGCGAGTGCAGCCTCGTCTTTCGGGGCGAGTGCAGCCTCCTCTTTCGGGGCGAGTGCAGCCTCCTCTTTCGGGGCGAGTGCAGCCTCGTCTTTCGGGGCGAGTGCAGCCTCCTCTTTCGGGGCGAGTGCAGCCTCGTCTTTCGGGGCGAGTGCAGCCTCCTCTTTCGGGGCGAGTGCAGCCTCCTCTTTCGGGGCGAGTGCAGCCTCGTCTTTCGGGGCGAGTGCAGCCTCCTCTTTCGGGGCGAGTGCAGCCTCCTCTTTCGGGGCGAGTGCAGCCTCCTCTTTCGGGGCGAGTGCAGCCTCGTCTTTCGGGGCGAGTGCAGCCTCGTCTTTCGGGGCGAGTGCAGCCTCGTCTTTCGGGGCGAGTGCAGCCTCCTCTTTCGGGGCGAGTGCAGCCTCGTCTTTCGGGGCGAGTGCAGCCTCCTCTTTCGGGGCGAGTGCAGCCTCGTCTTTCGGGGCGAGTGCAGCCTCCTCTTTCGGGGCGAGTGCAGCCTCCTCTTTCGGGGCGAGTGCAGCCTCCTCTTTCGGGGCGAGTGCAGCCTCCTCTTTCGGGGCGAGTGCAGCCTCGTCTTTCGGGGCGAGTGCAGCCTCGTCTTTCGGGGCGAGTGCAGCCTCCTCTTTCGGGGCGAGTGCAGCCTCGTCTTTCGGGGCGAGTGCAGCCTCGTCTTTCGGGGCGAGTGCAGCCTCGTCTTTCGGGGCGAGTGCAGCCTCGTCTTTCGGGGCGAGTGCAGCCTCGTCTTTCGGGGCGAGTGCAGCCTCGTCTTTCGGGGCGAGTGCAGCCTCGTCTTTCGGGGCGAGGGCAGCCTCGTCTTTCGGGGCGAGGGCAGCCTCGTCTTTCGGGGCGAGTGCAGCCTCCTCTTTCGGGGCGAGGGCAGCCTCGTCTTTCGGGGCGAGGGCAGCCTCCTCTTTCGGGGCGAGGGCAGCCTCGTCTTTCGGGGCGAGGGCAGCCTCCTCTTTCGGGGCGAGTGCAGCCTCGTCTTTCGGGACGAGGGCAGCCTCGTCTTTCGGGGCGAGGGCAGCCTCGTCTTTCGGGGCGAGGGCAGCCTCGTCTTTCGGGGCGAGGGCAGCCTCGTCTTTCGGGACGAGGGCAGCCTCGTCTTTCGGGACGAGGGCAGCCTCGTCTTTCGGGACGAGGGCAGCCTCGTCTTTCCGGATGATAGGACGATCGCCCCCTTGTCCTTTCAGGGCGACGCCACGTCTTATAAGCTCTCTGTCAAGGATGACTTTAGTGATCACTTTTCTCCTGTTGAATTGTTTGAGGTTAACAGAAGGAGAGGATTCTAAGTTCTGTTGCTCCATGTTCCCCAACCTCTGAGTTTTCACGTGGTCATTAATGGAGCTTTAAGAATATATTAATTTTTGTTTCTTAAAACAGAAACATTTGATGACTAACAGCAGTAGGATCCAGACTTTGCTACTTCTGGTGAGCCTGGGAGAGAGGAGCAGACCTTTGGTCCGTGTTTTTTCTGGGATGGATGCGAAATCTTTTTCCTAGTGAATCCTCCTTTGTTAGTTACTCCGATAAGACTTTTCTGCCTAACCGACTTTGCAACTTCAATGTCTCTCTTTTGGGAGAGGGAGTCTTTTGTCCGGTCCTGGACGTAAATGCTCTTTTCGCCTTCGTTCAGAAGTCAAAGTCCTCCACGGAGACATCAAAATCTTTGGAGAAGAGGGGAGCAGACCTTTGGTCAGTACTTCTTCTGAAGGAGGATTACTTTTTCCTTTCATAGGGAAACCTCCTTTAGTTTTTAGCTACAACGATTCTCTCTCCCAGTTCTAGAGAGGAGTCTAAGTGGCAGGCTATGCAATCAAACTTTATCTGGGGTTTGTTTACAAGGAAGAATGGGTCAGTTTCGGGCGTGTGTTTTGATCTCAGCTCCGCCCCTCTCATGTTCACGTAACTTTTGCTTTATGTAGCGGAATGCTGCTCTCTGGAGAAATCAGAGCGTCCCTGTATCTTGATTTTTAGCTAATTTTGAGCCTATCGAATAATTAGGTCTTCCTGTCAGCAAAAAGAGTCTCTTCTGACACCAGGACGCTCAGCACCTTGTCTTTTAGAACGTTCAGCGTCTCGCTCTGTTAACCTCTCGGCTCCACGTCTTACAGGACTTTTGGCACCACGTCTTTCAGGACTATCGGCGCCACGTCTTACGAGACGATCGGCGCCTCGTCTTTCAGGACGCTTGATGTCAAAGTTCTAGCATGGGGCATGACTTTGAACATGAGAATCTAGGACTTCGTGATGACACTAGTTGAATCGTGTGTCGAGATCAAGGACGCCTTCGTTCTGATTTCTTGGATCTATAAAGGAGGTTTGTTCTAGGACAAGAATCATCGGGATAAACATGCTCAGCAGGAAGAGACTTGTTTTTTCCCTCAGAATGGTCTCTCAACCCGCAAGTCTGTCAGTCTCTGGATGTTGTGGGGCAGACCTGTATCAGACCTTTTTGCCTCCAACTGGAAGAAGAGGACCCCCTACTGCTGCTCCCTAGTCCCGGATGAGGAAGTTCTGGCAGTGGACTCCTTCCCGATGGATTGGACAGGGGTGGACATGTTTACGTTGCCCCCGTTCGAGATCATCAATTTGGTCTTCAGGAAATTCGCTCTCCTCGATTCGGGGCGAATGATCATAGCGGCGCCATTCTGGCCTGCTAGGGAATGGTTTTCTGAAGTGATTGGCATGTTGATGGACTTCCCAAGAAGACTTCGGCAAGTCCAGATCTTCTCAAACAGCCCCACTTCGAGAGGTATCATCTTACCCCCCTTGCTCTCAACTGACTTCCTTCAGACTGACTAGAAGCTTGTCAGATCTCGAGGCTTTTCGGCACAAGCGACGAAATCTATCGCCAGAGCAAGGAGGATCTCTTCACAAAGATTCTACCGATCTAGGTGGGAGACCTTTAGAGCTTGGTGCAGGCGGCACAGGTTTCCTCATCCACTACCTTTCTGAGCCAGATTGCAGACTTCTTCTTGTACCTCAGACAGGATGCTAAGCTGGCTGTATCTACCATCAATGGATACAGCAGTATGCTCTCCGCCATCTTTAGGCATAGAGGCCTAGAGTTGTCCCAAAGTCAAGGTTTGCAGGACCTCATTGGGCCTTTTCAGGCGACGTAATAGGTACTCTTAAACCTGGATGTGGTGTTTAAGTTTCTGTGCGCCAAGAAATTTGAACCTATCTCGCTAGCCTCTCTTCGGGTTGTAGCAAAGAAACCCTCTCCCTTATGACTCTAGCGAATGCCAAGAGGTCAGCGAAGTCCAGGCGATTGGGAAGAGGGTGAACTTCAATTAGGATAGGGCAGTTTGTGGCTTAAGGTTCATCTTTCTCGTAAAGAGCGAGAACCCTTCGTAACCCTGTCCTACGACGTTTGATGTCATTAACCTCACGACCTCTTATGTGAGGAGGAACACTTCGCCCTGTTGAAATTACGGGCTCACGAAGTGAGAGCCATTGCTACCTCTCTGGCATATCAGGAATATATGTTAGTTAGGCTATTCATGGATGCTATTTTCTGGAGGAGCAACTCTGTCTTCGCTTCTCATTAACTTAGAGAGGTGAGAGTAGACTTTGGCAAGTGCTATACCTTGGGCCCATACATAGCTGTGGTTTCTGTATAAGGCAAAGGAGTTAATAACCCCACTCAACCTTGGTTTATATGCATGTATGAGGGTTTGTGTTTTTATGATGGTCTGTGGACTTCGTCTTGTGGTGCGGTTCCCTCAGTCTAGATACATAGTTTATGTCTATGTTGCAGGGTTAGGTGGTTGGTTTGAGTAAGGTTGCAGTTTTTATTATATGGGGCGAAGGTAGTTTCTGAAGTCTAGTCAAGTTGTTGGTCTTATCCCTTTGACAGACTCGATTGAGTTTTTTACAGCTTTGCAGGCTTACTCCTGGATAACTCCTAAGGGAAAGCCACTCTAAAGGCTGTACCTTTGAATCAGCTACCTTAGCAGGCAAGGAATCAAGGTGTTTTTATCTCCTACAACTCTTTTGTTGTTTCCCCAACGATGTTTACTGTCTGTTTCCCTCCTCCAAATGTGTGAATCAGCTATATATATATAACTGCCAGGTAAGTACTATTCATAAAAATGGAGTTTTTATGATAAAACAAAGTTTTATGAATACTTACCTGGCAGTTATATATATATTCTAAGGCCCACCCACCTCCCCTCAGGAGACAGGTCGGGCATAGATGAACTGAAGTCTTAGACATGGGAATGATTCCTTGGACCACCCTGTGACGGGTGTTACCACCTACCTCCCAACCACCACAAGGCGGTTTCCTCGTTTTGAAAAATTCTGCCGATTTAGAGATATCAGCTATATATATATAACTGCCAGGTAAGTATTCATAAAACTTTGTTTTATCATAAAAACTCCATGTTGTGTTAAAGTTTCTGATGAGTGACAGGTTTGAACCCCTGCACTCTACATCTATGAAGGACCTCACGATGTAAACCCTTTTCTTGGTTAGTCTGGCAACAGCCAAGAGGGTTAGTGAAGTCCATGCTTTTAGTAGAAATGTGGGTTTTCAGGACGGTAAAGCGATCTGCTCATTACAATAGGGTTTTCTCGCTAACAACGAGCGCCCTTCCCAACCTTGGCCTAAGGCCGTTCAGATTTCGCACCTGGCGGACGTGGTTGGAAACGATCTAGAGAGAGTTTTATGTCCAGTAAGGGCCCTCAAGTTTTAATTAGACAGAACAAAGACTTTAAGAGGCAAGTCGGAAGCACTATGGTGCTCGGTGAAGAAACCTTCCTTGCCAATGTCCAAGAATGCTCTATCTTACTTTATTAGACTTCTAATTAAAGAGGCTCATTCTCACTGCAGTGAGACAGACTTTAGTCTTTTGAAATTAAAGACTCATGAAGTAAGAGCAGTGGCAACTTCAGTGGCATTCAAGCAAAATCGTTCCTTGCAAAGCATTATGGACACAACCTTCTGGAGAAGCAAATCTGTGTTCGCCTCACACTATTTGAAAAATGTCCAGACTCTACATGATAACCGATATACTCTGGGACTATTTGTAGCAGCGGGTACAGTAGTGGGAGAAGGATCCGCCACTATTTTCCCATAATCCTAATACCTTTTCTTTCTCTTGGAACTTTTATTTGGTGATTTTATGGTTGTCTTGTGGAGATTGCGACAGTCTTCCGCAATCATTGATTTGTCAGGTGGTCTTTTTTGTTCCTTGAGAGCACCCCGGAATGGGTATTAGAGGAGGCTCTGTCACAAAGAGGTGTGATCAGAGGTTGGCAGCTCCTAGGGATCTTCAGCCCCCTGAGAGGACCGCTGTATCTCTTAAGGATAGCAGACATAATGGCAGAGTATCATTGAAGTCAGCTTCCGTATCAGGTACGAAACCGTTAAGTTTGTTTTGTATTTTAGAAACTTTTAAGCAGAATTCCAACTATATTGGCTGTCTCAAACCCTTCACCAAAGGTGTTAATCAGCTATATATATAACCATCAGGTAAGTCTTGTGTTTAAAAATGTTATATTCATTATAAAATAAATTTTTGAACATACTTACCTGGTGGTTATATATGATTAAGATATCCCCCCCCCTCCTCCCCTCTAGAGACTAGAGGCATAGAATATATGAATACCAAGGGTATGTTTTCCGGGTACCTCGCTAGGGGCGCATGGGTAGCACACCTGGCTATCCAATCGGCGATTGGCGCGAGTTTTTAATTTTTCGGCCGTAACGTCAGGGACGTAAGCAATATACAGTATATAACCACCAGGTAAGTGTGTTCAAAAATTTATTTTATAATGAAAATAACATATTTAGTGACGGAACAAATGTCAAATTTGAAAGTAAACTGTCCTTTACCTAACTATACAAACCTTGTGCTCCTTACTGTTTACAGATTTGTCCCTTTATCACCTATCCCCTTGCAAGTCCTGCCTGCAATCAAGTGGTGATATAGCACAAGTGTGTGTATGAGGGGGATAGCCGGTAGTATCCCATCCCCCTGCTAAATAGCAGTGGGTAGTTATACCTCGCTAAAAGGCATATGGCTAGTTTCCAGTTTTGCAGAAAGTATATTCTTTGTAAAGAGCTCAAGGTTTGTATCATCAGGAAAAATGCAAATTACTTTCAAATTTGTCATGTTTGTAAATCAGGTTTGTTCCGTAACTGGAATACAAACCACACCATTTAATAGGGATATTACTTTTGGCGTAGCTAAAATGACGAGCCATTGATTTTTAACGAGGGTCAACTACCCATACCGCTAGTCAGTGGGGGTAGGGGAGGGTAGCTCCCCCCCCCCCCCCCCGCACACACCTGTGATTGAGCCGAAGTGTGATGTAACCAGGCAGACACAATCCTAAAATGGTCTTCAAGTTGCAGTGTCAGTAAACCCATTACTTTGCCAGGTCTACTACGCACAGGATTCCGGCAAGAGTACAACCCTTTCAATGGCCAAGTGCCATGAAACCTGCAGGTTCTCCTTTTGGGATTCACAAGATATGAGGTACCTTTAGTCTTTTAGTATCCAAGATGCTCTAGTTTCAAGTTCCTGGTTTAAGTTTCCAACCAGTTGGAACGGGAACTTCCTCCCACCTAAGGATGTCTCCTAAGTAAAGGATAATTGTTTGTATTTGTGTAGGAAAAAATCACAAATTTTTAGAAACAATTTGTAATTTTTCTAACCTTACAAACCCGAGTGCTATACTAGAACTTTCTCGCCATCACCAGCTCCCGAGATAGTTTCAGGCTTCCATGTAAGTTGGTTGTCAGTGGGCTGGCGGTTGCTTCCTCGCTATCGACAGGCAAGTACCTGTTGGTTGTTTACACTTCGTTATAATTTCAACTGCCGTATAACAGCGAAGCAAATACTATAATGAACTTGTGTTTTTATGATTAGGAGAAATACAAATTACTGTTCAGTACTTGGAAAAATTTGTGATATTTCAAATACTGTTGTCAAATCCTGTTTATTTAGAGAGCAAAAGATCCTGTAACAATTTTGAGATTACATAGCCATTCAGTATTATTTGGACAAAACTACAAACAGAGATAATGTTAATTTGTTATGGGGGATTAAAATTCCAAATCTTTCCAAAAATGTAGCGTTTTCTTGCTAAAAGCTTGGTCACAGAAGTTCATTGAGAATTAATTCAAATGTAATGAAAACTTTAAAGATTATGACTCATGATATTAAAAGTTCAGCTATATACTGTACCTTAAATCATTCTTTGGAAAGGGTTTTAACAGCGCGTCAATGGTATAACAAGTTAATTTTCATAAATTTTCTTGAAGAATCCAGGTGTGCTTATCAAGATTGCTGAGCTTTAGGTCCTTTAGTGGCTGTTGGCGATGTTTGGTAACATTTCGGTTTACCTGGTATTTGATTTATATCTTCCTTAATTTAAAGAATTATGATTTTAGTTACATGGTGTTAGTGTTATATAAATGGGTGATTTTAAGATGGTTTATTACCAATAATCTAGATTACACGTTGAGTTTAGAAATACCGATAAACCTGAGCTTTCAGAGAGAAGCAATATGAACATGAGGCAAGTATGGAAATAAATTTTATCAAAATCCCATTTATTATGGTTTGAAATTTAATATCAACCAAGTATTGTTTGTTACTTCAAAATTAATTTGTAATTTAATGTTTCAGTTTGTGTTTTATTAGTTATATTGAATTGTTGAGAATTGTAGCGTTTAATAATGATAATGTATTTATCTTCCCAGACACTATGTCTTGCATTGGAGACCACATACCCTCATCTCTTAACCATCATGCTTATTGGAGCTTCTCAACGGACTCAGCTCTACGTCTCCAGACAAAGTAAGTGTACTTTTGACATTTTGATGTTTGATTGGATGTTCTTTTCTTAATACAGTACTGTAGTTGATCTCTCTCTCTCTCTCTCTCTCTCTCTCTCTCTCTCTCTCTCTCTCTCTCTCTCTCTCTCTCAATTGTGAAGTTCTTGGATTTTTCATTAACATTACAGACATTGAGAATCATCATTTATTCCAGCACAGGTACAAACCATTCTCCTTTACATGGGAGAATGATAACAGCGGAGTTGAAATACGGCAGTTAAAATTTTATAACCAGGTATAAGTAGTTGGCGTGATAACTTTTATAACAGTCATCAGTGTAGACAGACATTCTTCAACTGGCTGGAAACTTTGGCAAATATTCAAGCTTTAACAGCATTTTTCTTCGGTACTCTTGGACTTTGTTCTCGGTAGGACTCTTTTGCATTTTAGGATATTGTCCTTGAATTTGAGACATGCTTAAGGATAACATGTCTCCCACAACTCTTTAGTTGGGCCAAAGGTAATTGCAAAATTCTCACCTTTACCGCCATGGGTTAGTCTTATCAAGTGAGCACTTTCACCCTTCATCGAGGTTTAGAGGTTTAAAAGGCTGTTCATGAATAACAGAGGCAAGGGACTATGACATTGCTCTTTCTAGCAGGACAATGCCCTAGCCAACTTCCTACACCTTGTTTTAGATTTTTAACTGCCATATTACAATTCCAGTTATCATTCTCCCATGTAATAGACTTAGGTTTGTATAGTTAGGAAAAATATGAATTTTCAAATTTGTCATATCAGTTGACTTTTATTCCAATTTTTATAGTCATTTTGGAGATGTTTCACTCAAAAGGCACTGAATAGTGTGATAGGTACATCAGTTTTGCCAAAAACTGATGTACTAATAATGTTAGAATTGTCTTTTACTTCAGTTATTTGGTCCTATTTGTACTTAAATGCAATCTTTCATAGACTGAAGTATTGATGATACAGTGGTACATCAATTTAAGAGTTTAATTATTTTTGGAGTGAGCTTGCAAACCAAAACAAATTTTCCCATTAGAAATACTGTAAAGGAAATACACTATGCAATCCACCCATCCATATTTACACACACACTAATTTTTATAGGTTTTGAAATAGAATTGTTCCGTAACTGGAATACAAACCACGCTATTTAATAGGGGTATTACTTTCGGCGTAGCTGAAATGAGGAGCCATTAATTTTTAACGAGGGTTTACTACCCACACCGCTAGTTAGCGGGGGTTGGGGAGGGTAGCTTGCTACCCCCCTCTCACACACCTGTGCTTGAGCTCGCTTTGCTCTCGGCTCGGATGGTAGTCGGATGTGTCCGCTCTCATCCTCGCCGTCATTTGGCAGCCATTTAATCGCTTTTGTCTTTTCTTTTTCTTTTTCTAGGTCTGTATGTGAAGTTGGCCTCTGCGATCATGCGCACCTGCCCTGGGTTTCCCAATCCCCCCTGTGGAACATTCATGTCGGCGGTTGAGACTGATCCTCACGCCCTTTGTCCTTCTTGTAGGGGCCAACGGTTTGATAGCAACAACAGGTGTAGTGAGTATAGGAAGTGGTCTACCTCCCAGTGGGAGAGGTTTTCACGACGACGGAAGAAGTCCAAACGGGATATTTCTCCTTCGAAGTTTTCTTTGAAAGGAGAAAAACCCAAGGCCTTTTCTTCCGTTGCCCAAACCTCCTCCGAAGCTCTCACTCGGTCGGTCTCTTTCGAGAGACCGTCGAGTGGTAGCGTAGACCGATGTACTCTTTACCAACCTCGGGGCTCGAGAGATGACGTTGCTTCCCCTAGCGAAGCAGCTCCACCTCTCCCACCGGGGGAGGATATGTCACTAACCTTATATCAGCTTTGGTCCTCCTTGGCGCTTACGGGTTCGCCCTCGAAGGAGGTTTTGCTTAACTACTGTACATCCGATTGGGTGCCGCTGTCAAGCAATCGCCGTCACCGTCAGAGATTGATCCTCTGTCTCTTGTCGACGTTGTGGTGTCAGAGGTATCCAATGCGGTATCACCCATCACCTCTGCCACTTCAAACCCTACGGTAGCTGACGGCTTAGTTTCTCCCGTTCCTGTTCAACCTATGAGGGAGAAACTAAGTCCATCGTCAGTCTCTCCTGCTAGTGTTTCTTCCCCTCGGGGGAGTTCACTTACAGAGACTCCTCTTCGGAGGACTGCAGGTCAGCTTGCTGATCCAACGGCCCCCAGAGGGCGCATTCGTCGGAAGGCTTGCCTTCCAAAAAGTCCTCCAGGGGAGGCAAGAATCCTAGAGGGAGCAGCCGAGGCCGCAAACGCTAGGATAGGCAGTCCCCCTGTATGTCCACCAGTTGGGGGATGCCTACAAAGTTGCTCAAACAGGTGGAAGCAACTCGGGGCCGATTCCTGGACAATCTCCATGATCAATCTAGGATATCACGTCCCGTTCATAACATCTCTACCTCCCCTGACGACGCATCCATTGTCATTGAACTCCCTTGCCATGGGATCGGCAAGGGGGCATGCCCTTCGGGCAGAAGTCCAGACCCTGTTGAAGAAGGGCGCTCTCCAAGAGGTCTTCGACGGATCTCCAGGCTTCTTCAGTCGACTCTTTCTTGTAAAGAAGGCGTCTGGAGGCTGGAGACCAGTCATCGACCTCTCAGCTCTGAACAAGTTTGTCAAACAAACTCCGTTCAGCATGGAAACGGCGGACACGGTCAGACTAGCAGTAAGACCGCAAGACTTCATGTGAACACTGGACCTAAAGGACGCGTACTTCCAGATCCCAGTCCATCCGTCTTCAAGGAAGTACTTAAGATTCAGCCTAGACAACAGAAAGTACCAGTTCAAGGTGCTGTACTTCGGTCCCTCCACAGCACCACAAGTCTTCACCATAGTGTTCACCCTAGTATCATCTTGGGCACACAGGATTGGCATCCGTCTCCTCCGTTATCTGGATGACTGGTTAATCCTAGCAGACTTGGTGTCAACCCTTCTTCAACACCAAGACAAACTTCTGAGACTTTGCCAAGATCTGGGGATCATGGTAAATCTCGAGAAGTCTTCACTGCTTCCCACTCAAAGACTGGTATACCTAGGCATGATTATAGACACCAATCTCCACAAAGCCTTCCCATCAGACGACAGGATAGCAAGGCTGAGGAAGGCGCAAGACCTTTTCTCAGACGAGAAGAACTTCCAGCCCAATCGTGGTTACGTCTCCTCGGTCACCTTTCATCGCTGGCCCGTTTAGTTCCCAATGGTCGCCTCAGGATGAGATCCCTCCAGTGGCGACTCAAGTCCCGGTGGAATCAAGCGTACGACTCCCCGGACATCCAGATCCCCTGGGACCTGCGGAACTGACAGATCTCTAGTGGTGGGTGGCAGATGAGAACCTACGAAAAGGAGTGGATCTTCTCGTCTTCCCCCCGGAGTTGATGCTGTTTTCGGACGCTTCAAAAAAAAGGGTTGGGGTCCCACGTGCTGCACCACACGACCTCAGACCTCTGGTCAGAGTCAGAAAAGTACCTCCACATATATCTCCTAGAGATGAAGGCCATCTTTCTGGCCCTTCAACAGTTCCAACAGTACCTGGCAAGTCACTCTGTGGTGGTGATGAGCGACACCACCACAGTAGTGGCCTACATCAACAAACAAGGAGGTACTTTTTCACAGCAGCTATCCCATCTAGCAGTAGAGATACTGAGATGGGCCGAAATCCACTCGATACCACTATTGGCACGCTTCATTCCGGGCAAAAGGAATGTGCTCGCCGACAACCTGAGCAGAGCATCTCAGATAGTGAGTACCGAGTGGTCTTTGGATCATCTAGTAGCCAACAAAGTCCTGACTTTGTGGGGTTCTCCGACTGTGGACCTCTTCGCAACGGCCCTGAAATTCAGGTTCCCGCTGTACTGTTCCCCAGTCCCAGACCCCAAGGCTCTCTGGCAAGATGCTTTCCAACAACGGTGGGACAACATCGACGTTTACGCCTTTCCCCCTGTTCTGTCTGATGAGGAGGGTGCTCAACAAGACCAGAACATCAGTCAATCTTTCAATGACCCTCATAGCTCTGCTATGGCATCACGCGGAATGGTTCCCGGACCTTCTGCAACTCCTAACCGAGCCACCAAGAAAACTCCCTCCACGACACAATCTACTCAGACAACCACATGCCAACATCTTCCACAAAGCCGTAGGTTCACTACGGCTTCACGCCTGGAGACTATCCAACATCTCTCTGAGAGATGATTTTCACAACAAGTTGCGATCAGGATGTCTGGACACCTGTGAAAGTCTTCAGCAGCAGTCTACCAGGCAAAGTGGAAAGTCTTCTGTGGTTGGTGTCGTGGAAGGGGTATCTCTCCACTCGATGCCACTATTCCAACAATAGCGGAGTTCCTCGTGTATTTGCGTGAAGAAATGCGCCTTTCAGTCTTGGCAGTGAAAGGCTATCGCTCAGCCTTAAGTCTCGCCTTCAGGCTGAAAGGAATGGACATTTCCTCATCGCTAGAACTTTCTCTACTCATACGTAGTTATGAACTTACCTGCCCTCAGTCGGAAGTGAGACCTCCCCCATGGAACGTGGTTCGAGTTCTCAGGTCTCTTAAGAGACCTCCCTATAAACCATTACGCCAGGTATCAGATCGCCACCTAACCTGGAAGACGATATTCCTGCTAGCTTTGGCCTTGGCCAAGCGAGTCAGGGAACTTCATGGTCTCTCGTATGACATCGCCCATTCAAGGGGATGTGGGGAGGTAATGTTCAGCTTCGTCCCTGAGTTTATTGCTAAGACTCAGAATCCAGGAGAAGCGGATCCTCGATTCGACTCCTTCTGGATTTCTAGTCTCCGTACTGTAACAGATGACCCAGAGCTTGAGGCTGTACCTCAAAAGAACAGCTGCAGCCCGTCCTTGTGTGTCAGCACTATTCGTCAGCACAGGAAGGACTAAGAGGAGGGTCACCAAGAACACCATCTCTGCATGGATTCGCAGGGTCATTGACCTTGCTCTGAATCCAGACCCTCCTCCGTCACGTCGCCCCAGAGCACATGATGTCAGGGGCATAGCTACGTCCCTGGCCTTCAAAAGAAATTTTTCAGTGACGCAGGTTCTTCAAGCTGGGGTGTGGAAACATCAAACAATGTTCACATCCCACTACCTGCAAGACATGACCCACAGAAGACTCGATACGTTCTCTATCGGTCTTGTGGTGGCTGCACAACAGCTAGTTTAAAACCTCAAGCTCCTTATTGGACAAGTAGCAGAAGGTTGAGGGCATTGTTACCCTGTTTTAGTCTGCATGAATGAAAAGGTTTGACTGGCCCTTATTCTTTTCATCATCCCGTCTCTTGGGGAAAGCAGCATCCTGGCTTCTCTACATAGCTGACATCAAACCACTGCAGGTAAACCATGCTCCCTTGTGTTCCTAGTATTAAGATTGATAGTGTTAAGTTCCCATACCCTGACGAGGTGGTATTGGGAAAGTCCTAGTCTACAAGTTTCCATCTAAAGAACTTAAGAACAACTTTCTAGGACGAGTCACACTTCTTCATACCTTCACACACAGCTTGCGTAGGCCACAGACCTTGCGTAGCAAGGTTCTAGTGAGGTGCAGGGACTCCTTATTTCTTGAGTGCTTACACACTCAAATAAGGAGTCCCCGGGCAAAGCCAAAAGCCAGACTGGCTGGGACGTCCACCCTTCTTAATGGGCGAGTCACCCCTATTAAATAGCGTGGTTTGTATTCCAGTTACTGGATAAATGACAAATTCGTAGATAATTTGTATTTTTCTTAAGTATACAAACCTTAGCTATTTAACCAAACTTGCCCGCCAGCCCTATCCCCCTTGAAGTCCTACCTCCAAGCAAAGTGAGCTCAAGCACAGGTGTGTGAGAGGGGGTGGGGTTTGCAAGCTACCCTCCCCTACCCCCGCTAACTAGCGGTGTGGGTAGTAAACCCTCGTTAAAAATTAATGGCTCGTCATTTCAGCTACGCCGAAAGTAATCCCCTTTTAAATAGCTAAGGTTTGTATAGTTGGGAAAAATACAAATTATCTACGAATCTGTCATTTTAGTGAAATAATTATAACCCCTAACGTCAGAAAGAAATACAAATTAATAATTCACTATGAAAAATAGAAATATCGGCAAATTAACTCACATTTTACCTTTTGAGGAGAGTTGTTGCTGGCGTGAGGAAGACGAGAGGAGGAGGAGTTGGACGAAAAATCTCCCTATATAACTTTATCAGGAGTTCTCTCTTAAACGACTTTCACTACCACTAACTTAATCACTTTCTTTATGCTTTCTGGACACTTGGTTATCTTTTTTACACCATTACGTTCAATTTTGACAAGGAACTTATCCAGAGACGACTGTTTTTTCACTCCTCACTTGAAATCTCCAGATTTTTTTTTATGCTGCACGTTGTGCAACTCCAATACCATTGCTTTTTTTTAAATACTGTATAGTAGTTTTTCGGTAATCCTGTCACTTTCTGTGTCTTATGAGGCCAGATAAGTAGAAACCTTTCAGGGTTAAGAACATGTTGTCGTTGATTTCTTCCATGTCTGCACCGGTTTCACATCATCCAATGTTTTGATATCATCTTTTGTAGAAAATTTTAATTGTACAAATCATGATGTTGTATGAATGTACAGTATAGTTTTTGCAGGTCAGTTACACATGGTTTTTTTTCCCTTATTGTCTTTCATCATCATCTTGTGGACCATTTTATCGATACTGTTAACTTTACTGTGGAGCACAAAAAGTCTCTGATGAAATAGCTATCACAATTCGACCAAGAGCATGCGGTCACAACTGTAGAAAAAGCATACCCAAAGACATGCATGCGAAATTATTCTTCTACCAGTGCTGGTTGGAGAGTGAAAGAGTTAGCTCCGAGCAAGGGGGTTACGAGCTGTGAAATAAAATGGTGTAAAGAGCCTTAGAACACTGCGTGGTTGTGTATGGGTACTGCATTACTGATTTCTGCACTTCATGTGCTAGTCTCATTAGTACTTGTAAAAACTAATGCTCATACGTAGGGTAATTTTTGCTTGCAGTTGTATACAATGCTCGTAAACTGATTTGAATTGGTATGCTTGTATGCCGTTTTACTTGTATTCAGAGTTACTCATAAACTCAGCTATTTTACTACTGTTTTTTCTTAACATAATGATGTTAAGATATCTGTAAGTTAAAAATTGAGCTCTCTTTTGCATAAGTAGACCAAAGTCTGATATTACAGTACCACTGTATACTGTAAGCAGTATTCCCATATTTCCAACTCAAAACAGTTGGGAGTAGATGGGTCGTTTCTTTGCATCATTATTAGATTTTTAAAGAAACAGATTGTAAAAAGTTGTTGTTGGTGGACACCATAGTGGGCATAGAAATTTGATATATGGTCTTCCTTAGGTAGTAGGTTGGACAAGGTACCAGCCACCTGTTGGGATACTACCACTAGAGAGTTATTGGGTCCTTTGATTTGCCAGACTACTACATTTGATCCCTCTCTCTAGTTACAGCTCACTTCATCTTTGCTGACACATACACAGAATAGTCTGGCCTATTCTTTACACCTTCTCCTCTCTCCTCATACACTTGACAACACTGAAGTTACCAAACAATCTTCATCTCTAAAGAGGTTAACTACAGCTTCCTCTTGTTAAGAGTAGAAGAGACTCTTTAGCTATAGCAAGCAGCTCTTCTAGAAGGACTCCAAAATCAAACATTGTTCTGTAGTCTTGGGTAGTGCCATAGCCTCTGTACTATGATGCAAATTATGGGGCATGAAGTTGAACTTGAACAAAATCAAAGTGTGATTGGTTAGTAGGTCGAGGACAGGGGCTCTTCAACATCCAGATTACTTCCTTTATAATGTTTCTTTAACTATGTACAACTTTAAAGTTTTAGGTATAATTCTTGATTGGAAATTTACTTTGTTCTGGTACATATGTAAATCCTCGTACTTTACATAGGATAGATAACAGTAAAGCTGTAGTTCACAGCTGTTAAAATTTACAAGAAGGTGTAAACAACCAACTGGGTTACAGTCGGTAGTGAGGAAAGCACCAACCACATGCTGCCTCAGTGACAGACTACTTTGATTTCAGTCATAGGTGTGAACATACATTCTCATTACTGGAGTACTGGCTCACTAAACTTTTTGCCTTTTTTCAGCCTGGTTGTGTGTAAGTGTCTTTGGTGAGGATCCCGGAGATGCAAACTTGCCCGAAGGTGTCGGGTTGTAAGTATGGCACCTTTGTGTCTAAGAGAGAGACAGATCCTCACCTTTTATGCCCGTATCGCAGAGGACAGTCTTGCAGCCAGGCCTCAACTTGCAATGAGTGTCGGGAGCGGCCATTCTCCCAGTGGGAGGCGTATGGTAGGAGTCAGAAGTAGTCAAAAGGGATCCCCCTCTTAATGAGAGAATGCCTTGATGTAGTCATTGAGCTTCAGCACGGCATTTCATTCCCGTGCTGAATCTTGGTGACGGGCAAGAGGGCTCTGGAACTTCGGGAAATTGCTCCCCCAGTTCGAATCTAAATTTCTCTCTTTCATCTTTTTCTTCCTCTTTATATGGCTTCAACCTTCTCCTAATATTATAAACTTTCCTTCATGTTGCTGTCCCAACCCTATGAGTAAAATTTCCCATATGTATGTGTATATATTTACATATATATGTGTGTTTATTATTTTTTTTTCTCTTTTTTATGGCATGGATGTTTCTACATCTGTTATTGCCACTTAGGCGGATGTTTATACATCCGGTATTGCTGCCTGCTTTGATGAATGGGAAAGGTGTCACGGTTGGGAGGTGTTTGTGCTCAAAGCTATATGTGAGAGTATTGGATGATCTCAGCCATCCCGAAGATGGTTTGGACCTCTTTGGCGGAACTATTCTCAAGTGTTGGGTCTTCGGAATCCAGGGGGATCCAACGCTTGGGGTAGGACTCTCGGCTTTTGGCCGGAAGCCCGTCATTACAGATATGGGGAGGATGATTCCATAGTTTCTTGGTCTCAGTCCTAACAGGCGGGTTCAGCTTACACCTGTGCCTCTATATCTGTTTTGATGCTATCCTTCGGGTAGGGTATGGAGTGGACCATCTGGGAAGTATACTCTCACTGTGCCGGTAGTGGAGAGTGTAAATTTCCTTCCCAACATGTGATGCCTTAATGTTCTCAAGCAGGTAAATCAAACTTCAAAAAATCACTCTTCTCTCTTCTTTTTTATGATGGATTCTTGTGAAAATGACCCCACCTCCCCTGGATATGCTGACTCGCCCCCGGCACTGTTGACGACCTCTGGCAATTCATTTAAAGAAAACTCCGTTGACGACGTAGGAACTAAAAAGGACTATTCTTTAAACACTCGGAAAAAGGGTAATTTGGGCAACACAGGAAAATTGAATGTCCTGCACATTACCCAAATCCCATTAGAAACTAATTATGATATGCTACATAAAATATTTGAGTGTTATGGATTAATAAAAGAAATTAGAATGAAACTTCAAGATGATAATTGGGAATCTTGGTTATCATTCAATTGTCATGAGGAAGCATTTAATGCAAGCTGTAATATTGTTGATATTAAAGTAGGTAATATGAGTGTTAAGGGTGCTCTGTGTGATGGGGCACCTAAAGATCTGGATGTCTACAGACCAGCAGACTGGGCTGATAAAGATATAGAGGCAGATATGCCATCCCAAAGAAAGCCAAAACCACCAATGTGGCTTCTTGCTCAATCTGTAGGAGGTACGGAAAATTATTTCAAGGTCTGCAAATTTCTTCAGAGGAAGGTAGGTACGATCGCACCTGGAGATATATCTCGATTCGGTAAGAAAAGTTACCTGATAAAGGCCAAGTCATATACACAGTCTGTTATACTGTCCAATTTGAAGACAGTAAATGATGATATAAAATTGGACATCAAACCCCATCTAAACTTCAGCTATGGAAGGGGAGTGGTTTTTAATAGGGATCTGTATGAATTTACTGAAGAAGAGATATTGACTATGTGTCCTCTATCAGTGTGGAAAGTTCATAAAGTACCTGGAACATCAATGATTGTTCTTACTTTCCAGGATGCCGATGTACCTTCCCACATAGACATAGAAAATGAAAGGATCAGAGTTCAACCTTTCAAGCAAAAGCCACTGCAATGTTATAATTGCTTTAAATTTGGACATCCTTCCAAAGTTTGCAATAGTGAAAGAATTTGTAATACTTGCTCCAATATTTACCATGGGGAATGTACATTTGAGGCAAGGTGCTTAAACTGCAACTCTAATCATAAATCTAATGATAGGAGCTGCCAGTTTTATAAGTTAGAAGAGGCTGCCCTCAATAAATCAATTATTGAACATGTAAGCGTGGGGCATGCCAAGAGATTATTAAATAAATCTAACACTTATGCAAAGACATTAAAAACTGGAGAAAAAGTTCCTCGGGAATCATCTCGCCCACCTACTACTGTAGGTAGTTCTCGAGAAAGGAATTCACCATCTATTGATAAAGTGCTGCATAAGACAAGAATATCTCCTCCTAAAGATTTATCATTGAGTATCAACCAAAAGACATTGCCCACCACTATCAAACCTTTGTCCCCCATTACAAAGGATAGTACTAACCTCTCCCAGGCCATATCCTTGCCTGATTTAATGGAGATTCCACCTGACACCAAGTTATCAGGTGTACCTGTAGTGGGGAAGGTACAAAAACCTGGTAACTCACAACCTACTAATCGTAAAAGAGAGAGACCTCCATCTCTCTCACCCCCTTCCATAAGAAATACTAGAATTATGACATCAAATAAATATGATGTTTTGTCTGTTGATGTTGCCGATCAACCAGAAGATAATTTGAATAAATCAGAAAT
The DNA here is from genome assembly GCF_036898095.1 of Palaemon carinicauda. Classification (NCBI taxonomy): domain Eukaryota; kingdom Metazoa; phylum Arthropoda; class Malacostraca; order Decapoda; family Palaemonidae; genus Palaemon; species Palaemon carinicauda. The sequence goes on from NC_090728.1 coordinate 72,693,539, forward strand.
TCAAGTTGAGGTCCACCATCCCCCTCAACAAATAGATAAAAAAGATACAAAGAAAAACACCAACGTAAAACCCAACATAACAAGACCACCTCTGAAGAAACCTACAGGTAATAATGTTAGATTAAAAACTGCTAATGGGAAGACCTCATCCAAGATGTCTTCCAGAAATAATCCATAGTTTTCTCCTCCATTTTGCAATGGAACTGTCAGGGTTTGAGGGCGAAATATGAAGAACTTAAGCTCCTAATTCATGAGCATTCCCCCATAATTGTATGTCTACAGGAAAGTATGCTTGATTCTAACACTCCTAGTCCTCGAGAGTATGTTAGCTATAGAACACCATATAATCAACAAGCAGGGAGCCATGGCGGAAGTCTCATGTACATTCGTCGAGATGTTCCCCAAATACCCATGTCTATACGTACAACCCTGCAGGCAGTTGTTGTACAAATTGATGTAGTGAGAAAATATACAATATGCTCTCTGTACTTACCTCCAAATGATAATATTTTATATGATGATTTAGTAGAGGTCATTCAACAACTCCCTCAACCTTTTCTCTTACTGGGAGATATGAATGGTAGACATCCTTTATGGGGTGATATTTTAGCAAACACAAGGGGCAATATTATCTCATCAATTTTGGAGAATGAGGATGTGGGACTCCTTAATACAGGAGAGCCCACACACTTCCATGTTCAGACAGGTACTTTGTCATGCATTGACCTTTCAATTGCAAGCTCTAACTGCCTTCTTGATTTTGATTGGAGGACATTAGATGATTGGCATACTAGTGATCATGCACCAATCATTATAAACACCAACAAGGGTCCGCCTTTGCAAAGATCGCCACGTTGGAATCTAGACAAGGCAGACTGGGTTAAATTTTCCGAGCTAAGTGAAATCGAAGGGAGAGCAGAACAGTTTGAAAGTGTTGATGATGCCATAGACCTACTGAATGGAACTCTTCATACAGCAGGAGTCAATTCAATTCCCAAAACAACAGGGTTATTCAAACGACGACCAGTCCCGTGGTGGTCTTCAGAACTAACTGCACTCCACAGAGCCACAAGAAGATCTCTAACACGATTGCGTAGACGCAGAACTGATGAGAATTTAACTATGTACAAGAAATGTAGAGCACAGTTCCGTCGTGCCATGAAAGAAGCAAGACGCCAGTCATGGATGTCTTTTGTTTCCTCCATTAACAGTAGAACACCACCATCTTCTGTGTGGAGGAAAGTAAAAAAGATAGCTGGCAAATTCACCCCCAACCCACCACCAGTGTTGAAGGTGAATGGCCAGTATGTAACTGAAGCAAATGAAGTTAGCAATGCACTGGCTAATCATTTTTCAAATGTATCCAGCAAGTGTGAAGGAGCCCCTGGTCACCAGTATAGGAGCACTGAAGAAAAGAAAATTTTAAATTTTGCAACAAGAAGGGAAGAGTCGTATAATTCTCCTTTCACTGAAAGAGAATTTAATTCCGCACTTGCTCATTGCAACGATACAGCCCCTGGACCCGATGGAATTCCATATGCAATGATTAAACATGTACATTTTAATACAAAGCCATTTATTTTAAGCATTATTAATAGAATATGGCATGATCATAGTTACCCAAGTGTTTGGGAACTAGCCATTATTTTAGCCTTTTTAAAACCCGGTAAAGACAAGTTTTTAGCAGCAAACTATCGTCCTATTGCATTGACATCTTGTTTATGTAAAATCATGGAGAAGATGGTCAATGCAAGGCTGATATGGTACCTTGAAAAGAAAGGTATTTTATCACCGATTCAATGTGGATTCCGAAAAATGCACTCAACGACTGATGTGTTGATACGACTTGAATCTTCTATTTGTGAAGCCTTTGCTTCCAAACAGCACCATGTTACAGTATTTTTTGACCTTGAAAAGGCATATGATACCACATGGAGATATGGTATTCTTAAAACCATTCATGAATTGGGATTGAGAGGAGAGCTGCCACTATTTATTCAGGCATTTCTTTCACGTAGAGTTTTTCAAGTGAGAGTTGGGGAAACACTGTCAGAGAGTAAGTGCCAGGAAGAAGGAGTTCCTCAGGGTAGTGTGCTGAGTGTAACCCTTTTTGCACTAGCAATTAATGGGATATCCTCAGCCATTCCCCAGGATGTTCTCTCAACATTATTTGTGGATGATCTCTCAATATCATTTGCTGGCACAAGAATGGCAATGGTTGAGAGAAAAATCCAACTCTCTATTGATAAAATTATCCAGTGGGCTGACATGAATGGATTTAAGTTCTCGACAAGTAAAACTACCATTGTCCATTTTTGTCGTATCCGGGGAGTACATCCAGACCCGGATATATACATTAAAGGTCAACGGATACCATGTGTATCGGAAACCAAATTTTTAGGTTTGATATTTGACTGTAAACTTACATGGGTTTCTCACCTAAAAGCGCTAAAAACTAAATGTGTTGAAGCTCTGAATATCTTAAAAGTATTGTCCCATACATCATGGGGGGCAGACCGCAATACTATTTTAAAATTATACAAGGCCTTGATTTTTTCCAAAATTAGTTATGGTTGTGAGGTATATTCTTCAGCCACCCCAAGCCAGTTAAAAATATTAGATTCGATACATCATGCAGGTATTAGATTGTCTACTGGAGCTTTTAAAACCTCGCCTATCCCAAGTCTCCTTGTTGATGCTGGAGAGTTACCTCTAGACCTTTACCGAATGTCTTCCATTCTTCGGTATTGGTTTAGATTGCAAAGACTCCCTAACTCTCTAGCCTTTCAGACTGCAAGCCTTGTAAGACACGCATCATACTTTGAGTTGCACCCAAAATCTCCTCAACCTTATGGCTTTCGGGTGAAACGTTTATTAAATAGTCTGGATATAATTAGAAATAAGGTACTTCCATTCAAGGTATCATCAACGCCTCCATGGAAGTTACCAGAGATATCTTTTTGTAAATATTTTATTGGAGATAAGAAGAATATGTCTGACATAGAAGCCAGGTCTCTTTTTAATGAACATGTTAAAGAACATAGAGGATCAACTTTTATCTATACTGATGGCTCCAAATCTGATGCTGGCGTTGGATTTGGAGTACATAGTAATGGTTTTAATTGTAGAGGTGCCCTTCCTCTGACCGCTTCCATATTTACTGCCGAACTGTATGGCATATTAACCGCTATTGAGAAAATAGCGTTGGAGAAGGAGGGTAATTTTACAATTTTTAGTGATGCAAGGAGTGTCCTTCAAGCTATGGAAGTTTTTAATTCTAATAACCCTCTAGTTTTAAAGATTTTAGAATGGCTTTTCATTATTGGACGGAGAGGTATAACAGTTGAATTTTGTTGGGTTCCAGCACATGTAGGTGTGTCCGGGAATGAGAAGGCAGATTCACTGGCTAAGGAGGCTGCATCCGAGTTGCTGCCAAGAAGGTATCCCATTCCCTGTAATGATTTCTTACCTGACATCAAGAAATTGGTTTGCAATAAATGGCAACAGCAATGGGATAGTCAAGATGGCAATAAAATGAGGGAAGTAACAAATGACATATCTCCTTGGAGGTATAATATGATGCCCCGAAAATGGGAGACGTATCTTTGTCGTCTCCGTATTGGTCACACTCGGTTGACCCATGAGTTTTTGCTGAAGGGCCAACACCAACCGTATTGTGACAACTGTTTAGTACCTCTAACAGTAAGGCATTTGTTGACCGAATGCCCCAATTACAACATCTTGCAGAATAGATATTTGTTTGAGGCTCGAGGTGAGGGTGGCAGGTTCATCCTTGCCAAGATTCTTGGAAATGATGTGTCCTACCATGCAAGTGGCATTTTTAGATTTCTTTCAGAAGCAGGTCTTCTGAAAAATATTTAACTTTTATGACATTCAATATTTATGATTTTAATTGAATACTCTTTAATTTTTTATTTTATTTAATTTTTTACTTTTGTATACATAAATTAAATGTTACCGGCGTCAATGACCTTAGATGTCAGGATGCCTGAAAACTTTAAATCATTCATTCATTCAAAAGGGATCCTTTGTGCTCTGGGTTTTACTTCTGACTTCCTCTGGAGGCCCCCCCGGGCAAGAGTGATGGCCCTTTTACTTTGGAGAAAACCCTGAAACAGGTAAACCTTCCCGTTTCCCCTAGAGGAAAGGGGGAGCCTGTTTTTCAGGTCAATCATGCCTTATGACTGTTGTGACCTTTCTTGGATCTTAAGAGTTTACTGTCCAAGGATAGGCTTGTGTAAATGCTGTTTCAGGGGCCAAGGTAGGAGAGAGTTTCTGCTACTGCTGGAGACGCAATCGTTTCGTCTCCCTCCAGACTCGAGAAGTGAGAGTTCCTCCTTCTCGGTCTCATGCCCAAAGAGCCCACTGCCTTCTTGTCAAGTGCTCTTCTTGTTGAAACCCCTGATAAAGACTCCTTTTAAGATTGTTCTTCCTGTATGTTCTCCTTCTGGGAGACATGTCAGTGTTGATGAGCAATGCGTCTTCATGCTCGAGCAGAATACTTTGAAACCAGATAGAGAATGCAAATGAAAATGTGTATACTTTCTCATCAGCCCTACAGAAAACTCAGGAAGGCAAGCGTATACATGCGTTTGAGCACCCCAGCTCTTATTGCCATCAGGATCGCGTCTATGAGCGTGTCGTGTCTCCTGAAACCTTGGGCGAATACAATCACTATGAGAATCATCGATGCGCTCTGGACTACATTAGTACTTTTTCTGCTGAGCAGAGCAGTCTGTGTTCCCGCGCCAGGTTTCTCAGCACATATCTCCTCCTATGACACCCATCATTCAACATCGCGCTCTGAGTTTGCTTCAGCTAGAGCACAAGCCTATAGAGACTATGAGCACCATAGTGAGTATAGAAATGTGTCATCTGGTGTTCCTCAGGGTAGTGTTCTTGGCCCGTTACTCTTCATACTATTGTATATACAGGTGACATGTGGTTTGGCCTAGAAAGCAAGCTTGTTGCATAAGCAAATGATGCTACTCTGCATCAATTCCATCTCCTGAATGTAGACCTGAGGTTGCTGAATCCCTTAATAGAGATCTAGCTAAAATTAGAGCATGGTGCAAATTATGGGGTATGAAGTTGAATCCTAACAAAACTCAAAGTATGATTGCAAGTAGATCAAGGACAGTGGCTCCTCAACATCCGGATATCAGCATTGATAATGTTTCTTTAACTTTGTATGACTTAAAATTTTAGGTGTGATTCTCGACAGCAAATGTACTCTTGAGAAACACATAAGGTCTGTGTCTTCTTCAATTGCACAAAAAATTGGCTTAGAGAAAGTCTCTTAAGCTTTTTGGTAATTAATTTATTCTGAAGAAGGGTTTTAATTCTTTCATTCTACCTTGTTTTGAGTATTATTCTCATCTTCATTTGTTGGACAGGACGGTTTATTAAATTTCTTATTCCTGACTTAGATATTAATCTCTGGCACCGTCGTTCAATGAGTTCATTATGCGTGTTACATAAGATTTTTTATAATTCTGACCGTGCTTTACATTCCGATCTTCCCGGACAGTTCCAGCCTGTTAGTAATACTAGGCATGCAGTTAATTTTAATAGTCAGGTCTTCCTCATCATGAAGCTCAGTACTACACAGTATTCTAGAAGTTTTATTCCTGACCAAGTTGTGGAATGATCTTCGTAATCGGGTAGTTGAATCACTGGAACTTCAAAAGTTCAAACTTGCAACAAATGTTTTTATGTTGAACAGGCTGACATAAGTCTTTTTTATTGTTTATATATTATGAAATATCTATTTTAATGTTGTTAATGTTTTTAAGATATTTTATTTTAATTGTTCATTACTTCTTATATCGTTTATTTATTTTCTTTCCTCATTGGCCTATTTTTCCCTGTTGGAGCCCTGGGGCTTATAGCATCCTGCTTTTCCAACTAAGTACTTTGTCACAGAGGACCATAGACTAGTCCAAGAGACACATACCTTCAGACTGGTTCACCACCTAGAGCCCTTGGGGTTTCGAGTGCTCACCTGAGGCCGAGAGGACACAAGCACCTCCTAGGGCTAACCCCCAGTTTTGAGACTTGAGAATTGTCCTCATTAAGGTTGACGATAGGAGGTGCAAAAGTCAACATCATTGGACACCTCCCTGTGACCTTTATCACCCTATGGTCCATAGGGGCTCTAGGTCACCTTGGGAATTTTGTTATTTGGACGAGTTTTGACTTGATCATCACCTATCAAAAGTGGCTCTCTGTGCCTATCACTTTTTTTTTTTTTTTTTTTTTTTTAAGAGGCAAGAGGAGGAGGTTCCCTGATAGCACTTTCTGAGTAGTTGCAGACCCACTCTGAAGTTGATTCAAGGGTTTTAAGGAAAGGAGGGCTTCCACCAATCTCCTTCTTTCTCTTCTAGTAGACCCTACACATAGAGAAAGTAAGGACTCTTAAGACAGTCTCAAAGAACAGGACAGCCTGACTCTGAGGGTGCTCTCCCTCAACCGGCCTGTCCAAAGGGCCCTGATATGAAGGAGGGTTAATCAGATTCCACCTTCCTGCAGGTACTCACCTGCATTAGAAAGGTGATCGGTCCAGGTGAGGCCTCTTGCTCCCCTCCTAAGAGGAGGAAGACAGCCATTGATGGGCTTTTTAGGGCTCCCAGGGCCGACAGACCACGATTGGAGCATCCTTTTTTTTTTTTTTTGACAGTAAACAGAGTAATGAAAAACTTGAACTTCCTCATTCCTGTTTTCCTGAGGCTAAACTAACTAGTTTAGCTTTTCGATCTCGTGAGATTAAAGCTCTGTTGATGGACCTTGATGCTTATGGAGGTGTAGACCCAAATGGTATTTTTCCTTTGTTTTTTATAAAGACAGCAGATTTCTTAGCTCCAAAGTTATCTGTTATTTTGCGCAAGTTAGCAAGAAGAGGAGCTTTTAGCACTAGTTGGAGAATTGGTAATGTTACTCCTCTATGTAAATGTGTTTGTGGTAGCTCAAGTCCCACTGATTACCGCCCAATTTCCATAACTCCCATATTATCTAAAGTTTTTGAACGTCTTCTGGCAAAACGTCTTAATAGGTTTGCTGAAGGTAATCATCTACTCCCTAGTTTGCAATTTGGTTTTCGTAAAGGCCTTGGAGCATGTGATGCCCTTCTTACAATCTCCAATGCTGTACAGAAATCCCTTGATTGTGGTCGGGAAGTTCGTATGATTGGCCTTGATTTTAGTGCTGCCTTTGACCGTGTTAATCATGAAACCCTTGTTTTCAAACTGAAACAGTTGGGAGTGGGTGGGTTGTTTCTTAGCATTATTATTGATTTTTTAAGTAATAGATCTCAAAGAGTTGTTGTTGATGGGCACCATAGTGATTATAGGAATGTGATATCCAGTGTTCCACAGGGTAGTGTTCTGGGCCCATTACTTTTCATACTATATACACATGACATGTGGTTTGGCCTAGAAAACAAGCTTGTTGCATATGCAGATGATGCTACTCTCTTTGCATCAATTCCATCCCCTGAATGTAGATCTAGGGTTGGTGAATCCCTTAATAGAGATTTAGCTAGAATTAGTGCATGGTGCAAATTATGGGGTATGAAGTTGAATCCTAACAAAACTCAAAGTATGATTGTAAGTAGGTCAAGGACGGTGGCTCCTCAACATCCGGATCTCAGTATTGATAATGTTTCTATAAATATGTATGACTCTTTCAAAATTTTAGCTGTGATTCTCGACAGTAAATTTACTTTTGAGAAACATATAAGGTCTCTGTCTTCTTCAATTGCACAAAAAATAGGCTTATTGAGAAAGTCTTTCAAGATTTTCGGTGATCAATCTATTCTGAAGAAGTGTTTTAATTCTTTCATTCTACCTAGTTTTGAGTATTGTTCTCCTGTTTGGTCTTCAGCTGCTGATTCTCATCTTAATTTGTTAGACAGAAACTTACGGTCTATTAAATTTCTTATTCCTGATCTAGATATTAATCTCTGGCACCGTCGTTCAATTAGTTCATTATGCATGTTGCATAAGATTTTTCATAACTCTGACCATCCTTTACATTCAGATCTCCCTGGACAATTCTATCCTGTTCGTAATACTAGGCAGGCAGTTAATTCTAATAGCCAGGCCTTCTCCATCACGAGACTCAATACTACGCAGTACTCTAGAAGTTTTATTCCAGCTGTTACCAAGTTGTGGAATGATCTTCCTAATCGGGTGGTTGAATCAGTAGAACTTCAAAAGTTCAAAGTTGGAGCAAATGCTTTTTTGTTGACCAGGCGGACATGAGTCTTTTTATAGTTTATTTATGACATATTTGTTTTTGATGCTGTTAATAGTTTATATATGACATGTCTGTTTTGACGTTGTTACTGTTTTTAGAATGATTTATTGTTAATTTGTTCTCTTCATTTATTTATTTCCTTATTTCCTTTCCTCACTGGGCTATTTTTCCCTGTTGGAGCCCCTGGGCTTATAGCATCTTGCTTTTCCAACTAGGGTTGTAGCTTGGATAGTAATAATAATAATAATAATAATAATAATAATAATAATATTGGCCTCAGAAGCTCAAAAGTTGATGCCCAGGTATCACCAAGAAGAGAATCACTTGAGGGCAGGAAGAGCTTTTGAGATAATTCCTCCGGTTTTTGCACATCAAATTATATACAGTACTAAATGAACCCAGGAGCCTTCTCTTCTCCCTTGACACTTGGCTCTGAGTTGTCTTCTTTGGCATTCCAGCGGAACATATAGCCTCTTAACCTGTCGTCTTTGTAGCTTCTGAAGCTCAGAATATGGAGAGCACAGCTATGGTAACCCTTCAGGCAGCTTCCTATGTGGACCACTGATCGGGCACTGTTGATATCTTCGCCGACCCTAATAAGTGTAAGGCTTTTTATACCAGGGCTAGGCTGTAGGCTGTAGAGTTCCTCACCCATCAAGCTGCCAACCAGTGGGCCAACTTTATCTTGAAGAGGTGCAATACTGTGGCTTCCAAGTTCTAGAGGCAGATTGCTCACAGGGAGGTACTGCAGCTTGGGAATTCTTCCATCAAAGGTTCCACCTTGTTTCCAAGGGTAGATGTGGATGCAGTAGTGGAAAAGGGGAGAAAGGTAAGCCAAGACTCCATCATACATTTTGCAGTATCATTTAGACAACCGCAGGCCTCATCCACCTCTGGCCAACAGAAACTGTCACCTATAGTGAGACAGGCACACAAGGTGATGTCGAAAGACTAATCCCACCCTGTGCAATTCGCCTCCAGACGAGGACCGCAACAACATATGTCTGTTTTGAACAGACAGTGTCGAGGGCGCAGTATATGAGGAGGTAAGAAGTGAGGAGGACACCCCTGGTAGGGCAACAATTCCCTTCCCCTCCCCCAGGTACCTTTCATCAATGGTTGACAAAGAACCTCACCCTCTGGGCAGTAGTCCAGACCCTGGTAGAGAAGAGCTTTCTCCAGGAGGTCATCAACAAATCCCCAGGCTTCTTCAGTCAACTCTTTCTTGTCGAGTTGGTTTGTTCTACAAACTCCGTTCAAGATTGAGACCAAAGCCACGGTCAGGCAGGCAATCAGAACAGTAGACTTTATGATGACAATAGATCTAAAAGATGTGTACTTCCAGATCCTAGCACATCCCTCCTCCATGAAGTACCTCCGGTTCCTCATATCGATCAGTTCAGGGTGTTATGGTTTGATCTATTGACAGCACCACAAATTTTCACCAATGTTCACTGTGGTATCTGTGTGATTATGCCAACAGAATACATATTTTACATTACCTAGATGATTGGCTGATATTGGTGGACTTGGTGGAAACCCTTCTCCTTTATGAAACAGCCTTGTCTTGTTCTGCTACAATCTGGGGATTTTGGTAAACGAAGTCAGTTGTCTTGCCCAGAGAGAAACTGATATATCTCGTAATGGAAATAGACACTATCCTCGGGAGTCTCTTCACCATAAGATCGTCTAGTACGCCTATGGAAGGCGACGCTCCCTTTCCTCCTACAACCTCGGCTATAGATACATCAGTAGCAGAGGCTGTTAGGCCACCTTACATTCTTGGAACGCCTCTTTCCCAACAGATGTCTCGTAATGCCTTCCATTTAGTAACAATTGAAGGAACACTGGTCTTGATGAGGTTCCCAAAAGGGAAGAGCCTAAGCAAGATATAGAATTAAGGCTAGATAAATCCAATCTCCTCAAGGACTAGGCCCTCCTCACCACCTCCAGAGTTAAGTCTTTCTGGATGCGTTAAAGGAAGGGTAGGGCTGCACCTCCTGCAGCGTCGAGCATCAGGCTAGTGGTCAGAAGAAGTGTGTAGCTGTTCCATATCATGTTATAGAAGCATTGTCCTCACACTCTTAGTGAGGGGGAGTATGATGTAATTATGCAAACTCATCAATATTTAAATGCCCAAGGTATGTCAGCCCCATTACATAAGAATGTCTAAAATTTCAACAGAGTAATTCGGCTCATTATCCTTTATTGCAGGGGCCATGAGCCCACTGGTATTGCTAGACCACTGGTACATGAGGTGTAAGGTTCCTTCAGTCTATCTACAACATAGCACGGGCATCCCGGGTATGTATCCAGTCAGTTGGAACGGGGACTTCCTCCCTCCTAAGGATGAATCTCCTATGTAAAGAATAAGAGTTTGTATACATTATGTACCAGAACATATGACAAATTTGGAATTTGTATTTTTCCTAACTATACAAACCTGAGGCCTTTTCTCATACTTGCCTGCCATCACCAACCCCCCAAGAAAGTCCCAGCTGCAATCCAAGGGGTTTGTCAGTTAGCCAGCAGGAATCTGTTGTTTACACCTTGTTGTAAATTTTAATGGCTGTGTACTCCAGCTTTGCTGTTATCTATCCTATGTTAAGGACTCATGTTTGTATAGTTAGAAAAAATACAAATTACTTCCAAATTTCTAATTTTTTGGTCAGTTGCTCAGTTGCTACTTCAATTGCACAAAAAAAAATTCCTATTGAGAGTTTTTGGTAATCATTCTAATGTGAAGAAATATTTTAATTCTTTCATTCTACCTTGTTTAAAATATTGTTCTCTTGCCTGGTCTTCAGCTGCTGACTCTCATCTTAATTTGTTGGACAAAAACTTGCGAGCTTTTAAATTTTATATTCGTGATATGGATATTAATCTCTAGCACTGTTGTTCAGGTAGTTCTTTATGCATGTTGCATAAGATTTTTTTGGTCTCCTTTGGCTCCAATAGCTTTCTAGGCTTTTTGATTTTGATATCATTGTTAACATTATTATTATTAATATTATTATCATTATTATTATTATTATTATTATTATTATTAACCACGGTACAACCCTAAGTGGAAAAGTAGGATTCTACAAGCCCAAAGGCTCCGATAGGGTAAGCAGTCCAGTGCTGAAAAGAAATAGAGAAATAGCGAATAAACTGAGATAAATGAATTTAAAATTTTCAAGAACTTTATCAAAGATAAAATATGTCAGTCATATATAAACTTATGAGACTTGTGTCAACCTATTCAACAGGGGAGTATTTGAAACAAGTTTAAACTTTGAAGTTCCACTGATTTCACAGCCAGATATGGAAGATCATTCCATAATCTGGTGAGCTGGAATAAAAGTTCTAAAATCATTTGTAGTATTGAGCTTGATGAAGGCAAGACTTGAAATTAACTGCCATACCTAGTACTGTGTACGGGTTAAATCTTGAATGCAAAGGATGATCAAAATTTTAAAAAGTATGAGGCAACATGCATAAGGAATGAACTAAACAGCAGGGCTGGAGATAAGTATTCTGATCATGAGTAAGGAATTTAATAAAGTTTTTGTCCAACAAATTAAGATGAGAGTCAGCAGCTGAAGACCAGGCAGGAAAACAATTCTCAAAACAAGGGAGAATGAAAGTATTCATAAAGTTTTTCCTCAGGATAGCTTTATCACCAAAAATCTTAAGACTTTGTCAATAAGCCATTTTTTTTTTTTGCAATTAAAGAAGAAACAGTCCAGATGTTTCTTAACAAGTAGGTTTGCAATCAAGAATTACATCTAGAATTTAATTAAGTTATATATATATAGTTAAAGAGAGTTTATTCAATGCAATGATCTGGGTGTTGAGGAGCCACCATTCTTGACCTACTTACAATCATACTTGCGTTTTGTTAGGGTTTAATTGCATCCTGCATAATTTGCACCATTCACTAATTTTAGCTAGATCTTTATTGCGGGATTTAACAACCATAGGTTTACATTTAGGAGATGGAGTTGATGCAAGGAGAGTAGCATTATCTGGATATACAACCAGCTGGTTTTTTAGGCCATGAAAAGTAACTGGATATACAACCAGCTGGTTTTTTAGGCCATGAAAAGTAACGGGCAGAGAACGCTTCCCATAGGCACACCAGATATTACCTTCTGAGTGTCATGGAGTCCAGCAACCATTACTCTCTGCTAATAATGCTAAGAAAAGACCTACCTACTTCCATCTGTTTGATCTTTAAAACAAGGGCCTCTTGGTTAACCTGGTCCAAGGCAGCAATAAAATCGAGGGAATTATTATACAGCTTTGGATATTGTAAGAAGGGCATCACATGTTCTTAAGGCCTTTGCAAAAGTCAAGCTGCAAACTAGGAAAGAAAAGGTGATAACCTTTCAGCATTTCTATTGACATGGTTTGCCAGAAGACTTTAAAAAACTTCAGTTAATATGGAAGTTATGAAAATTGGGAAGTAATCAGCAGGGCTAAAGCTACCACCAACACATTAACTGGATTTTGCTCAATATCTCTTGATATTTATGTATAATGAAAAAATAAAAATTCCTTGTATTTCAATACAAACTTAACAATAATAGCAAAACAATAGGTACATGACTGTATACAGAGGAGATGAATATGCAACACCTAGACTAAAAAACAAAATTTTGGATGAAATTGATGAACACACACCCTGCAAAGCTTAGTACCCCCCAGAATGGTTTTGAAGAGGAATAAAGATAAATGAACATAAAGGGAAAAGTCAGCCTCTTGATATACCACCAGGCACAGTTGGCCCTACTATTAAGTTTGCCCAATACCTTATTTAAAAAAAACAAGAAGAGAAAAAAATAATAGAATGATGTGCCTGAATGATCACTAAAGCAAGAGAATTCTACCCCAAGACAATGAAAGACCATGGTGCAGAGGCTATGGTACTATCCAAAACTAGAGAACATTGATTTAATATCAGTCTCCTTCTGCTAGAAGACTTGCTCACCATAGCTCAAGTGTCTTTTCTACTCATAGTAAGTGGAAGGTAGGCACTGAACAATTACAGTAGTTGACCATTCAAGTGAAGATGAATGGTGTGGTTTGCTGGCTGTCGTCAGGTTTATGAGGAAAGAGGAGTGTGTAAACAATAGGCCAGACTATTTAGTGTGAGTATAGGCAAAGGAAAATTGGGATCTAATGTTGTACTACAGGATCTGGCCACCCCAAAAAAATGAATTAATTGCTCATGGTAGTATCTTAACGGGTGGCTTTTAAAAAATAGATCCATACTGAATAAGGAAACTAGGTCATCAAACGAGAATCAATTCCATTGCATTACAAAAGTAAGAGAGTCAGGTACAGAGGACCTAAAAAAAACACCTTCCTGGTACTCCAGAGATAGGAGGAAATACATTACTGTAGTTTGCATATTGTCAAAGTGTTATTAAAAAAGCTTGCATGACTTGATAACTATTGCTAAAGAAAGCTAAAGATGCATAATCGATTTTGCAGTTGGACGCAAGAAAACACTCACCTATACCCAAGGCCAAAGCACTGTAGTTGCAATACTAATTAAGTATATAATTCTTGAATAAAAGACATGCAATAATTTTGATATCGTTCAGTAACAGGAAGCAATTTAAAGTAATGATTAATCCCCTAAAAGTAATTGTTCCAGCTAAGAATCTGGGAAGGCGGGGTCCAGGGGCTTGCCACCTGGCTAGGTCTGTGACCTGGGAATTACTATGTTAGATTAGGTGGCTGGGTGTTAAGTTTTGTGGCCTTTTGAACGAATCTTTAAATTTATACTTTCCTTCAGGAAAAGCTCTCCTTATTGGTAGTGTCTCTGCCTAGTGTTTGCCAGTCAATGGTTCGAGTCCCCCTCAGACTCGTCAATGCCATTAGTGTCTGCAACCTTACTGTCCTTGTGAGCTAGGGTTGGGGGATTATTGGGGGAGCCTATAGGTCTATCTGCTGAGTCATCAGCAGCCATTGCTTGGCCTTCCCTGGTCCTAGCTTGGGTGGAGAGGAGGCTTGGGTGCTGATCATATAAATGGTCAGTCTCTAGGGCATTGTCCTGCTTGCTAGGGCAGTGTCACTGTCCCTTGCCTCTGCCATTCATGAGCATCCTTTAAAACCTTTAAACCATTTGTTGGCCAAAAGAGCTTTTTGACTTCTTCCCTCAAGGGAACTAGAGTTATCCGTAACTCATGATATAAAAGATTGTAAAGGAGAGTATCTCTTGAAGTACATATACTTGAGGATCTCTTGATGTACATATAATTATTTAAGAACCAAAAAATTGAGCAGCATGCCTAGACTTCTAATAATTCCTTCTAGTGAGAAAATAGAACATGGTAGTGTTTAAGACAAAAAGACCCAAGAAAATGTGAAATACAGGCCCCCATTTTGAAGAGAACAACTTACAAAAACCTAATGAGTCAATCAAAACTCAAATTCATTTAATTTTTGCTATTAGACGTAATTTATGGCCACTATATCAACTTTTTAGGATTAATCCTAATGGACCTAATTACCTGTATTTCTTCTTAATTTATTAGCTCAAGTATATGAATATATTGCAAAATACTGTATATAACATATATCAAAGAAAAGGAAATTATTCAGCTATACAATAATAAATGTCCTATCAAGTATAGATTTGTGCCAAGATGATTCAAGTAAAATGTTTTAAAAAAGTGAAGCTTAGGTCGTGAGTGCCAAATCATTTAGTGAGGGGTTGACTCTCAAAGGGTTAAAAACAAATTGTTTAGGTGTGAGCACATTGATGTTCCTGAAATGACTTGAGTATTTCATAATGATACAAACATACCTCTGTTCACGAAAGAATCTGCTTATGAAATTTTCACGGTGCTAAACGAGGTGTGAAGATTTTTCTGACTCACATTGCAAAAAAATGTTTCATGATAAGAAAAGAGATTTGCCAGCCAGGCCGAGAAGAGAATAGTCACTCGTTAAAAAGTTCAAAGAAAACGGGGCTGCACAATAGAAAATGTATCTCTATAGTAAGGGTAACTATAATAGTACAGTACATATGGTACTGTATATTTTATATATGTACAGTATTTTACTATATGTATTGTATTATTTTCCATATATTATTGCATTATGTTCAAATGACTAGTTGATTTACAGGTATTAATAGTTAGGTTAGGTATATTGAATGGTTCAAATGTTTTTGGCTGTATAGTATCATTGTTGTTATACTGTAGCTTTTTTATGAAATTTAATGGGGTGTTTTTGTAGGGTTAGTAACGAATTAGGCGATTTACATGTAAAATGTGACTCGTAACACGAAGTTTTCACGAAATGAAAGCCACTCCAGAACAAATTAATTTTGTGTTGTGAGGCAATACTGTAATTACAATCCTGATTTCTTGGCCTTGTCCTAACTTGCATTGCAGCTTATTTAACATTGCTTTAATAAAAGAAATTTCTTCCGGTCGAACTACTATTTGATGATGTTAATAGTGATAACAATACAGTTATACTTTAGCGACATTTGTTGAAGTGCCTGAATCTTGCTAATTTGATTATCTGCATTTAAAGCAAAATTCATATATAGTGTTTGAACTAGTAAAGGAAAATGATAGAAAGTCATAACTCTTCCTGTATACTTCAAAGTACTTTTTAAGAAGTGTTTTGAAGATTTTTTTTTTATCCCATTTACACAATATGAGTTGTTTATTGAACATAAGTAAAAAAAATAACCTGCTTAACTTATATGAGACATTAAAAAAAACGAAATTGTGTAGTACATGCTATATTGTGCTGCAAATATATAATTTTTTTTTTGGGGGGGGAGGGAGGAGTAATATGCCATGATTAGCACATTGGTTCATATATTCATAGTTGTTAAAGAGATTTTGACAGATTATCAGGAAATTTATACTTTTAATTACTGCTTAGTTTACCAGACCTGATTTATTTCTCTGTAAATAAACTATGGAAACGTTACTGCTCTCGTTTTCTGTACCTCTTAATATCAGTCGTATGTTGAGAAGTCAACATTATGAAAATTATTTTGGTTTTTATTCTTGAAATAAACCAAATTTCTACGTTTTGAAATTTATCCATTTATGCTATATTTATCCCTAACTATCATTGTTATTAAAATCCGCTGATCATTAAACATAGATAAAGTCGATTTATAGAGCGCAATTACGAGCGATTATTAGCAGCAAATTGTTATTTACCGATCTTGGTTAGCAATTTTTTTTAACAATATTTTGATGTTTAGTTTTTCATATGTGGTACCCATTGTATAGTGGAAGTTTTCTGTGAAGTATTGGAAAGAAAACGCATAACGTCCATTTTATGACTGACTGTAATAAAGTAATGAACCTTTTTTTTTCCTCCTTCATTGAAGTCGTCCTACATTATAAAAAGTGACCGATGTGTTAGCGATATTTCATTGTTCTTTGCAATATAGCAGGTGCGATGTTTTTTGCTACTCTCTCTCTCTCTCTCTCTCTCTCTCTCTCTCTCTCTCTCTCTCTCTCTCTCTCTCTCTACGGAGGTGTGGTATAGATAGCTTCATTATTTTCGTGAGTTATGACGTGACCTAGTGTTTCCGGCAGATAGGAGAACTATTGATGTGGGCTTTTTGAAATGTAAGCATAACAGTGCTGCCCATCAACTTTATATTGTCATGATTTTTTTTTATTTGCATTTACTCAGGACAGTGTTAAGTAGGCAGAAAGTTTTTGTAAGATTTTGCTTTTATATATATATTAGAATTATGCCCATTTACTATGCATCTTTTATATTTTCTAATGTGTAAAGCAGTCCGGTTTGTATGCAGCCTATCATGTTAAAATTTGTTTTACAACGGTTATATATATATATATATATATATATATATATATATATATATATATGTATATATATATATATGTATATATATAATATAGAGAGAGAGAGAGAGAGAGAGAGAGAGAGAGAGAGAGAGAGAGAGAGAGAGAGAGAGAGAGAGAGAGAGAGAGAAATGGTATATAAGGACTGAGGTTTGTTGGTGCCAGTTCAATCGTGGGAACTTTGATAAAGGGATATTTTGCTCTGGATCAATTACGAATATGAAGAAAGAAGGTTGAGTAGTGTCGATTATGTCTTTTCCATCATGTTTTGATAGTTTTAAAGAGCTTTCTCTCCTAATTTAACAAATAAGGTTATCCGATTATCAGATTTCATATAAATTCTAACTTCATTATTTTTAACCTGAAATAGCATATTTCAAGTAAAAGAAAATTATGTAAGCTTATGTTGGAATAACAACAATTAAATTTCAAAACTCCAACTTTTGTTTCAGAAAGAGAATATCGAAATCTTTTCTTATCACGGAATTACATATGTTTTTAAACATGCATTTTATATTATGAATTACACTATTACGTGAACATATACTGTACCATTTAGATTCATTTTTAATCATTTTCATGGGTTTGTCTCGATACAATATGGGCATGACTTAACATTTACGCTAAATAGTTTGCTGGTGTTGGCAATAAAGTTAGTATATATGTTCATTACTGTTTAACGGTTATTATTATTATCGTCATACTGAACAGTAGCATGTTATTACTAGACACACACACACACACACACACACACAGAGAGAGAGAGAGAGAGAGAGAGAGAAGAGAGAGAGAGAGAGAGAGAGAGAGAGAGAGAGAGAGAGAGTAATGTGTTGTATTATATTATTATTGCAGTACAGCACATTCACTGCTGTAGTGTACAGTATTATCATTTAAAGTACATTGAAAATATTTGAGGGTATAGTTACAAATGCGTAGTATATTAAATCTTTAGATTTTCGTGTCTATTTTTACTTTCATAATTCCTGTTAGGAGCTTGAACTCTGTGCATGAGGACAAGAATGGTTAAATTTTTTTGTTATTCTTATGGTTATTGTTATGAGTATTGTTATTATTGTCGTTACTATAAGCCAAGCTTGCAATCCTAGTTGGAAAAGCTTAATGATTTAAGTTTCTAAAAGGAGAGCAGCTCAATACGGACAAATAAAGTGTATTGAAGAATGAAACTATAGAGGAGCAAATGATAATAGAATGATCATGAGTGCATACAGATAGGAAGGAAGTTTTGATAGTTGTGAAAATGATCAAAGAGGCAGATAAGGAAAAGGAAACGTGTTCACGAAGCGCCTTACCCTGGCCCTTTTAATTAAGTCAACCCAGCAACATCGTTCGGAAAATGAAAGAAGAGGAAGAGCCAGTTGACAGAAAAGCTTGATTCAACGTTAATTCTTAGCATACTCACCATAACGAAAATCTATCTTCTACCTTATGTTGTGAACAAAAAGCTGCTATAACATTTGTAGTTGTTACTCGCTTGTATATTTAGTATTGGCATGTTTAAGGAAATATAGGAGTTGTGAAGGGAATAGACTATTCGATGTATATGTAGGCAAAGATTAGAGTCGTATATGCGTAGAAAAGTATCGAATTAACTGTCTGGCAAGTCCTTTATAGATCCTATAAATCTATTTGTGTGTTTGTAGTTAGTTGGTTTTATTATGGAAAATTGAAAGTCACATTTCATTTGAAATTGAGGAAGTAAATCTTCTCTCGCATAATACTTTGTTTTAAAAAATAAAGTTAATTTCTTTACAACTCCCACATATTTTAAAGTAAAGTTGATCTCTTTACAACTCCCACATATATTTTTTTAAAAGTAAAGTTGATTTCTTTACAACTACCACATACATTTTATTAAAAGTAAAGTTAATTCTTTACAACTCCCACATATATTTAAAAAAAAAAAAAAAAGTTGATTTCTTTACAACTCCCACATATATTTCATTAAAAGTAAAGTTAATTCTTCACAACTCCCACATATATTTAAAAAAAAATAAAGTTGATTTCTTTACAACTTATGAAAGTGACGTGTGTGGTATAACGTTTCATTTTCTGTGAAGATTTACCAGTCACCATTTTTAGCTTTTAGTTTGTATGAAGAAAGTTTCTCATTGGGAACTTTTTTAATGTAATGTTAATTGTTAATAGTTTCCTTTCCCTTTTTGGTTATTGTTTGTTCTTCTCTTTTTCCAATTGCAACGCGTCCCGGGTTTTTTTTAAAAGGTTCGGGTGAATGCAGTGTTTACGCTAGCACCCACCTCCTCTTTACATTTATAATTGGATTTATGATTCATACGTTTTCATTTAAACAAAGTCCCAATTACGCACGCTGTCCACCAGATGGGGAACGCTAGTTTTTTTTTCTTTTTTTTTTTCCTTTTCTTTTTTTTTTCTTTTTATAACAGCCAGTGGATAATCGATGTTTATGTTTGAAAGTTTATGCGAATTCGTTGTTAACATCATGTCGTATGTAATACCTTGTCCTGATCGCTTTTTTAAATTAACGATTTTTTTGTAATTGTATTACATTGGTATAGGAAAGCTTAATTTTTCTTCATTTCAGTCTTAAAAGATAACAGAGAAGTGGTAGGCCTATGGGACATTGTAAAAATATCGGAATCTGAGACGAGCGAATATTCCGAAGGTATGTACTTAACTCAAATAAAATAGTCGTTGAACTGGAAACCCTGAGGAGTATTGATTTCACAAAATTAATAATGAGAAGTAATGGCCTGACTGGTGTGTCTTGGCCAGCTATGAAGGGAAGAGGAGACAAGGGTTAGGTCGGGGATTTGCTCCTGTCCAGAAAGTTGAGATTAGACGAGTAAAGGATAAGGACGGATGAAAGGGCTTTGGGAGATGTTCCAGATCTACTGTAGAGAAAGGTGGAAGGAAACTGGAAAATTATGCTGTGTTTAGTCATTTATGAGGTTGGGCCAGAAACAAGGCGAACAAAAGACAATAGTAATATTATAGTTAGTGATGAATAATGGAGAAACACTTTCATATGAAAAAAGTCCGAGTTTGATGAACCTTAGCAAATTTCAAGTAAAATTTGAAAGATTCATTTTCAAATGAATGGTGTGACAGACAAATTGATTCAACGTAAGTCATTTCCAGTTGTTCGTATATGAGTGTGTTGTTTACCGAAAGGGCGAATAAAATTATAACATCTGTCAGAAAAAGAGGGGTGGGGCGTACATGTCAGAACGTTTCATTATATATATATATATATATATATATATATATATATATATATATATTTATATATATATATATATATATATATATATTTATATATATATATATATATATATATATTATATATATATACACACACACACACACACACATATATATATATATATATATATATATATATATATATATATATAAATATATATATAAATATATATATATATATAAATATATATATAAATATATATATATATATATTGACCATGCCTTGCTGGAAATAGTTTTTTGCAATTCATTTTTATACTACAGCTGTCAAACTTAAATTATGGTGGGGCTTCTAGTTGAAGAACATTACGAGTCTTTTTAACTTTTTTGTTCGTAGAATATATCATCATTATCACCTCTTATGCCTATTGACGCAAAAGGCCTCGGTTAGATTTCGCCAGTCGTCTCTATCTTGAGCTTTTAATTCAATACTTCTCCATTCGTCATCTCCTACTTCACGCTTTGCAGTCCTAAACCATGTAGGCCTGGGTCTTCCAACTCTTCTAGGGCCTTGTGGAGCCTAACGGAACTTTTGGGTGAACTAATCTCTCTTGAGGAGTAAGAACAGCATGCCCAAATCATCTCCATCTACCCCTCATCATGATCTCTTCCAATTATGGCACTCGAGTAATCTCTTGTAGTTTAATTTATAATCCTGTCCTGCCATTCAACTCCCAAAATCCTTCTGAGGGCTTTGTTCTCTGATCTACTAAATCTTTTGGAGATTGTTTCATTGTCATACCATGACTCTTGTCCATAAAGTAACACCGATCTCACTAAACTGAAATATAGTTTGATATGTAATTTCAGGCTATTTGATTTCCAAATTTTACTTAACCTAGCCATTGTCTGATTTGCTTTTTTCAATCTTTCACTAAACTCTAATTCTAAAGACACTGTATTGGAGAAAGACCTTGTATTAGAGCGTAGAATTTATAGCTTAGGAAAAAATTGTAGAACATATAGCCCATTGATCTAGGCTAATTAGTAATGATTAAAAATTACTATAGTTTTATGTTTTAGAAACTAAATGATGGATTATTTTTGACTTCATATAATGTTGATGGTTTAGTATAGACCACTTTTTATATATCAGCACTTGGGTTTTGTTATTCCTTTATTCGTGTAGTTTAATTTTTCTCTTGTGGGTAATAATTCCAATTTCCGTAATTCTCCGGGCATCCAGGTTCGGGGCATTTTCATTTTTCTGTCCTGCAAAACTTTTCACACAGTTTACAGCATGAACATTGCCTGATTTAGCCTCTCTCTCTCTCTCTCTCTCTCTCTCTCTCTCTCTCCTCTCTCTCTCTCCTCTCTCTCTCTCTCTCTCTCTCTCTCTCTCTCTCTCTCAGGGATGAGATCAGCAACAGGCACTCACCTATGAATCCTCTGGCGATTAATATTGTTCAAATTTCAGGGACTTCCATATAAAACGAAAAAGTTAGGTAGAATAAGTTTATATCTTTCGATGTTTGATACAAGAAATTATTTAATTCCTTTGGCGATATTCCTCCATGTTGGAGAGAATATTGTTTTGGTTTTTAGTATTTCATGTAATGTCGGAGCAATATCTTTATGTAATACCAGGGATTTTCAAGTTGAAGGCTAATCAAATGTCTGAAAGGGAGCAATGACTAACTTTGCTTATGAATGCTTTTCGTTATCATTAGTTCGTGTAAGGATAAGTTTTCAAGTGGTGTAAGTATGAAAGAACTATGGAATGATTGCAGAAACTTTCCGGGACGGTGGTTTAGCTAAAGAGGACAAACTTTTATTTCTGAGAAATGACCAAGTTGAGCACGAATGCTAAATTAGACTTGGTTGTAAACTGACATGAGCGTGGAAAAGGCCGAGAAAACTGTTTGTAATAACGATTTTGTCACCATCAGTTATAAGGATGCATTTGTAGCAATGCTTTTCTATTTGAACTGTCCAGTCTGTGTTTTGACAACCAAATGTTTTGCGGTTTTGAATTTTGTTGCAAAATATGTCAAGTATTGACTTCCTAATTTTGTGTATGTGTTTTATTTTATTTGCCTTGTCCAACAGATCGATAGCGGGGTATAAGATTAAGGTCACCTAAGTTTCAGAAATGCAGCTGGTTAAAAAAAATTTGACCTTTAAGTGTAAATGTAAAACTTTCTTCTAGTGGTTAAAGGGGGAAGACTATGTATTTATTGTTGCACGTATATTCTTCAGCCGTGCATGTTTACATACATCCATGCATAGGTATACTTATATATATATAAATAATCTAAGTTGTGAGTTTTGAAATTATTAATGTTGCCAAAATTGGAAAGTTGCTATATAAGAAATAGAGACGGGATGATTTGTTAGCCTATGTCTGAAGGGTGGTGGTTGTCTGCTTGAAAAAGAGGAAATGGTCTCATAGGAAGCTTGTCAATGTTAATGGCAATTGATTTTTAATTAAATTAATTTTTTTTCCATCGTTAGAAAGGGAACGTTATGTGCGCTACTCCCTAAGTTAACATTAGGAAATTAATGTATCTTTTTAATTATTGAAATACCTATCAAGGTATATTTCCTTGTTAGATGAACGCTAACAATTAGTATTGATATTAGAAATTCTGTAATGATTTTTTATTTGGCGCTCTGTTCGCTGTGGGATACTCTCATGACGTCCTTTTATGTAGAGTGAATCAAAACTCTGAAAAACGCTTAGAGAAGAGGTCGTTGCTGCAAATTAGTATATTTCTCATTTTTAGACCATTTGGAAATGAAGCATTTTGATGAAAGCTAGATATTTATCGCCAAAGGGTTTTTCATATAGTAGATCCAAGTTATTGATCTATGGAACAGTCATTTTCTGTTTATATAGTAGGCTACGAACAAAGACGAGAATCAGTTTTCCTCACCAATGCGTAAGAATGCGCGCTCTGTTTGATCATGGAATTAATCTCGGAAATAATGAGAGTAGATAGAGCGGTAACAATTTTTATTGCATTTCAGAATTGATGAATGCAAGCGTTTAAGATGTTTGCAAATAAAGATTAACTTTGTAGGATTTTGTTGCTATTTTTTGGCTTTACTCTGCGCGATACATATACCGGTGCGCATATATTTACACACATACTATATGTATATATATATATATATATATATATATATATATATATATATATATATATATATTTCTCACATACTGCTAAATGTATGTATTTTAACTTTGTACTTTTAATTTTTTTCCCGGTTTGTATAGATGTACTGTACAGGTGTTTACGCCTACAAATCTCGCTCCTCGGTGGATGACGGAGCGAGAAGGGTTTTAAGTTGAGTGCTTTCGTGTGTGGACGTGGAATGGTATGGCAGAAGGTAAAATGGAACCGACTTTGAGAGTGAGCCAGTAATGCATGCAACAGTTTTCCCGGACAAAGCAACAGGCCGGAATGTTAGGAGAGTGGCCTAGTATTCATCTACTTGAGTTCACCTTTAATAGGTTGTGCTTTTGTGTTGCTTGTGAGAGAGAGTGAGTGAGTGAGAATGAGAAGGAGAAGGAGAGGGAGCTTCGTAGGTGATGGATGACACAAAGGCCAGATACTCCTATAATTTGAATAAGGAGAAATGTGATTTGCGTTTTTCTGCTCCGTTGAAGATTACGAGAGATCGGTGGTTGCGTCATTTCTCTCTCTCTCTCTCTCTCTCTCTCTCTCTCTCTCTCTCTCTCTCTCTCTCTCTCTCTCTCTCTCTCTCTGTAGTCGTTACTAGGGCAAAGCACAGATCACGTATAAAAAAATTTAAAAGGAGAGAGAGAGAGAGAGAGAGAGAGAGAGAGAGAGAGAGAGAGAGAGAGAGAGAGAGAGAGATTGTAGGGGTCAATTTTGGAGAGATTATTGTATAGGAAGTCGTGGAAAGGAGGCCTGATCTGTCAGAGAGAGAGAGAGAGAGAGAAAGGGGGGGGGGGGGGGCGCAGCGAGCTTTTAAAGGGAAACATAGCTGTGGCTGGGAAGACTCTCCAGTCGACTAGGGCTTGAACAACCGAGTACCGTGGATCAGATGTCCCGGCTGCTGTGTTTCCTGAAATCCCTTCTCCGTCTTTCTCATACCCCGCCATATCCTATCTTAGTTCTAAATGTAAATGAGGAATCTGATTTGAAACGTCATGGAAAAGCTGTGGATTTAAGACCTGAAAGCTGCAGATTACTCTTTAGTTATTTTGAAAATAAAAAAGTTAATGTTAATTTTAGATTTGCTTCCCGAAAAAACAAACCAAATTTTCCTTCTTATCATTATTGATTTCCACCATGAAATTTAACAAACTGCTAAACCAAAGGAGATGGAGGGACGCATTCCCTACTGGAAAGTAAATTGAATTGCAATTGCAAATAATTTAATATTCCATATATAAGGAGGATAGTTTGACCCACTTTTTTTCTTCGCCAATCTCCCGTTTTCACCATGCATGGTAATGAGGCTATCCGCCGCGTTGGTCTTAAGTTAGCATGAAATAGGAGAGGAAAGCTGAGAAAGGCAATTATATACATTTTTTGCAGGATACCCAAAAGAAAAGGAAATTATTATCCCATAATAGACTTCTTTCTATTATGCGAAAGGGCGGTCGTGATTGATTACTGTGCTTGACGTCACTACCTCCGCAGTTGCAGAAAACCTTTATACACTTATCTCTTTTCATTTCATTAATCAAATACGAACTTAATATCAATACAGGTGTATCTTTTTCATTACTGACGATAATAATCTCTCTCTCTCTCTCTCTCTCTCTCTCTCTCTCTCTCTCTCTCTCTCTCTCTCTCTCTCTCTCTCTCTCTCTCTTATTTGGCTTTTCATGGAAATTATTGACGGGGAAATGTATAACCAGTGTACAGAGAAATATTAGTTATGAGGCACAAGTAGAGCTTTTAATTCTTCACCTCCCGTTTTAACGAAGATTAAAGATAATGAATAACCAGACCTTGAATAATAGACTAAATATAAAGTCTCGTCGCTTCTTTGCGTTTTCATAGTGTCATAAACTTCCTTATTCAGGCCTTTGCAACCGTAGAATTATTTTTATTTAAATTGATAATTATGCTAAGGTATCTCATTCTAAAATAGACTTATTGAACGAAGACTCCAGGTACATTAGCTGACGCACGGCATTAAACGCAATATTTATTGAGTAAGCCTTGAGTTTGTTGATGATGTCATGGTATTTTTTATGTAACGAGTTGCCCTGGCCTTGGCAATGTTTGTTCGTCACCTTGCATTATTTATTTATAATTTTGCTTCATCATAACTTACCTTTTGTGCCGTAGCATTTATTCAGTGGATATTAATTTTTTATTCGTTTCCCCCTTTAATCTCAAATTACCTAAACATTAATTTATGATCTTCATTTTTCAAGTAGAAATTTTATGAAGGGAGTTTGATCTTGTTTTGACCAAGCTCGCTCACTTAACCCTTTGAGTGCCATTGGACTTATTTTACGTCTGCTTTTCTACTTCCTTCGGCACCATTGAATGTATATCACGTCCAGTAATTACCAGTTTTTACTTTCTTTTAATATTTACCTATATGAAATGTACAAATTTGTATACCAATGAAAAGAAAATTTATACAGCTATACGATAAAAGATGATGGAAAGTCATATTTTGTATATTTTTTTTTTTAACTAAATTGTTTGAATTAAATGTTGAAAAATGGCCTTAGGCTTGAGTGCCAGATCCCAGATAATTTGGAGACGAGTTATCACTCCAAGGGTTATGATTTTCATCTTGCTTAGCGTCGTGTGGTGATGCATACTGTAGTGGTAGTTTCTGCCTCTGGTATTTTATTGGTGGACTAGGATATCAACAATGCGATGCAGGAATGTATTAATGTTTATTTGTGTGTGTGTGTGTGTGTGTGTGTGTGTGCGCGTGTTTCTGCAAATGGCAAATGTTTTCGGTTATGAAAGGTATTTGATTTTAAGCTTTTGTAAAACTTCTTTAAACTTTATCAATGACTATTATTATTATTATTACTATTTTTGTAATTATTATTATTATTATTATTATTACTATTTTTGTAATTATTATTATTATTATTATTATTACTATTTTTGTGATTATTATTATTATTATTGATTATTATTATTATTATTATTACTTGCTAAGCTACAACCCTAGTTGGAAAAGCAGGTTGCTATAAGTCGAGGGGCTCCAACAGGGAAAATAGCCCAGCGAGGAAAGGAAAAAAGGGAAAAATAAAAATATTTTATGAAGAGTAACATCATTAAAATTAATATCTCTTATATAAACTATATAAACTTTAACAAAACAAGAAGAAGAGAAATCAGATAGAATAGTGTGTCTGAGTGTACCCTCAAGCAAGAGAACTCCAACCCAAGATAGTGGAAGACCATGGTTCAGAGGCTATGGCACTACCCAAGACTAGAGAACAATGGTTTTATTTTGGAGTGTCCTCCTTGAAGAGCTGCTTACCATAGCTAAAGAGTCTCTTCTACCCTTACCAAGAGAAAAGTAGCCACTAAACAATTTCAGTGCAGTAACCCCTTGGGTGGAGAAGAATTGTTTGGTAATCTCAGTGTTGTCAGGTGTATGAGGACAGAGGAGAATATGTAAAGAATATGCCAGAATATTCGGTGTATGTGTAAGCAATTGGAAAACGAACCGTAACCAGAGAGAATGATCTAATGTAGTACTGTCTGGCCAGTCAAAAGATGCCATAACTTTACTGGTAGTTTCTTAACGGGTGGCTGGTGCCCTAGTCAACCTACTACCTGAACCTGAAAAGTTTCCTATTGGTCATCCGATATCTCAGTTTGACTGCTATATTTGTGAATAAGTTCAGTTGTATATATAAATTCCTTAGCAGTATAGTGGACCAAATAATACCACATTCTTACCAGTCTGCATTAGTTCGAATCCTGCTGCTAAGAGGAAAACTTGATTTATTTCCCATCTGAAATCGGGACTTCGCAATAAGGGTATCATCGAGAGGAAGAAATGAAGTTAAAAGGACATTGAGACTTAATATTAAAGTAATTCTTTCTCTATTTATTCTCATATAAATCTTAAATACCTTTTAAAAACGAATTCATTGTACCATACCCAGTATTTTTATGATAAATACTTCTGTCCATGTAAGGATGTGTGCCTTAGTGACGTAAAAATACATTAGTTTGGTAACCTGACCATCCAACTATAAAGAGCAATAATAGTTGATTATGACTGTGCCGTGCTTATCAATGTCTAGTTCAGGATTTGTATTTAGAATTGAAATCAGCCTATATCCATCATTATAACCGATTGGTAAGTTTGGTCATTGTATCACTAGCACTCGTGTTTTTGATTTAATGAAAATTGTCATAACACGATTTTAATATCAATTTCACTCTACCATAGGATCACAGACCTGTAGGGGAATACGTACTTATTAGGATAAGTTCTGCTCGGGCAAAGATTCGAACCTTTCAATAGGCAGGCGGTTGACCTGGCCACTTGGGTTTACAGAGGGAGAAGAGTAGCCAGAGTCGGAATCATACTTTATCTCTTTTCCTAGCCAGATGATCAATTCAAATATCTACCTTTATTTCTACTTTGCCCTCGGGTTGGAATCCTTGCCAGGGCAGAAGTATTTATCATAATACGAATGTTCGGGGTAGCCTGACGACTGGTCGAAAGACAGTTGGGCGACTAACTGGTCGAAGATAATTTGTCGAAAGGACAATTAGTCGACCTGACTATTCATCGACAGGAAAATTGGTCGAAGCGGGTAATTAAAAAACCGTATGTAAAATGTCTCCCCACTAAAATTACATTCGCTATAAATTATTTTATTATTATTATTATTATTATTATTATTATTATTATTATGGAATCAAAGTATTTAGTTCACAAATGTGAGTGGTTTCGTTGATAAACTGCTTGTCAAAACAAGAGGGATGAATAGACGTATGATATAATATTCAGCTTTATAAAGTAAACTAAAGCTCCGAGTGTTTCTTCCATGTATATTGAGTTTGAACAGGCAGCTATAAAGAGCATTATCAAAATTTTGTCAGAAGCTAGTATTCATGGTTGTTTCTTTTTGCACAGTTATTTGAAAAAAAAATTTCAATCATATGGTTTCCAAACATAGTACAGAGATTGAAACAATTGTTTTCTAATTACAAGCTCTCAAATTTGCATCCCTTCAAAATTTGCGTTAATTGTTCATTGATTTCGTTGAGTCTAGAGGGAAATACTTAGTTTACTTTGAAACTACACGGCTAGGGATGACTCAGAGAGACAGACGTAGAAGACATACTTATGATATAAATATTACGTGGTCAGTTTACATTAGAGTGCAAGACATCAGCCATGGACAAACAACTCCTCGGGAAAATTACTTAGAAAAAACTTGAAAGGAACAAGCAAGCAAAGAAATTATATTAGAACGTGGAGCAATGAGAATGAATATTTTTAGAAATAACAATACTTATGTTCGAGTAAATGAGCGTGTGAAAATACAGTACTTGTATGTAATTACAACAGATATGAAGTCTTCAATTTCCTAAAGGCATTTATTTTCACGTACTTTATGAAATTACTCAAATTGTTTGTATTTACACATTTTATTTGTATTATCAAAACGAAGGAAATTAATAAGGGACAATTTCCGCTTCATTTTTTTTCATTATCATTTTTAATTTTTTCAACTGTTTTTTATATTATTCAAGTTTTCTGCTTTCTCTTGGTAGAACAATTTCCTTATTGAACGGTATGTGTAGATTATTTGAGTGAAGGAAAATTACGAACTTTAGTGATAAAACTATAAAATGGGCAAGGGATACAACTTGCCAATCAGCCATGATGGTGGAGATGGTCTGATTTTAATTCTAATTACAAATCCGATATTTGACAGGCAAATTTTTGGTAGAGTCGAATTCATCTCTTTTCTGTCTTTATAGCCTGATGCCTAAGGCACGAATTTTTGACCGGGCAGAAGTATTTATCATCAAAAGAATTTTCATATATCTGTTGTGGAGTGAATTCGACATTGAATGGAGTGTGTATATATATATATATATATATATATATATTGTATGTGTTTGTGAAGTCTGCGTCTAATTTGTTGAATGAATTCTTGCGCATGTTCGTGTGCGTAAGTATTCATGCATATGTAATACAACCGTCAGGTGTTTACTGACATTTGATTTTCTTACATTCTAGCCTCTCCGCTGAAGTTTTCAGTGAGAAAGCAAGCGTAACTGAATATTGTAACTCTTCAGAATTGGTGCACGATCGGGTAAAACGAATAATGTTGGAAACATTGCATTACGTAGTTTGAGTTTTAAAGGGAAGACTGGATTTTCTCCACCAACACCTTTCCTTTGTAATGTTTTCAACTTAAAATCTGATTATTAGTAAAAAAAAAAGTTTTGCGTCGATTAATGGAACGCTTTTAAGACCAGACTGTAAAGTCCTCCCCTCCCTCATCTCACACCTACTCTTTGGGCTTTTTGAGAAAGATATACAGTAGAAATCTCAGAAAGTTTAGTTTTAAGCATCAACTACTACGGGGACCGCTCAGGTGGAGTTCACGAACTTATCCATTTTCCGTGTACAGCTCAAATATTTGGGCTGTATCTCTTTGTTATGCGAATTATTACATTTTAGGAATATTCCGTTGAATCTGGGCTAAACCTTTATAAAAAATTGTAATGTGTCCGTCCAGCACATTTACATTTAGGTGCAGAGGGTACGTTATGACATGAACCAAGGTAATACGTTCGAGGTGTGTGCTGGGATCAGGGCTAGGAAATTGCTTTTCCAATCCATCTCTTGATAATGAGGAAGTTTCATTGACCTTTATTCAACCCAAAGGTTGCATATTGTCAAAAGATGTCATGATCCGGAACTACGGCTACCTTCACACAGGTAGCGCGGTTCGTCCGGTGCCGAAAGGAGTGGGCTTAGGCTGCTCTGTGAGATCAATCCTGTCCTTATTTTAACCCCTCATCATGACCGGTTTTATTGACATCGGTATATTTCAGACTCAGCCTCTGCTGGCACCTGACGAATCACCACCTGCGTAGACACAACCTAAAGTTGTTTTGACCTGGTCAGGGTTTCAAAGGGTGTCAAATTTTATTTTATTTTCTCTGCTTGGAATTGCAAGTGCAGGATAGAGTGAAGTCTGCAGTAGACACATTTGTGGTTTAGGATCAAGTGAGCTTTTGGAGGTATAGCGGAATCGCTTTGTTTGCCTGTATAAACTTCACGTTTTTCCCGAGCACCAACCACTGAACCATGTTACTGGAAAGTTCGCATTCAGATCCGCATGTTGCCTACCAAGTAGTTTTTGAAAATCGAATATTAAACAGTAGATCTATTTCTGTAATATGTTTATTCGAATGCAGTGGGATTAAAAGAAAATTACTCTGATTCAATCTATTAACGGTTAAATCTTAGTCTTTTGCACATATACGTATATTAATATATGTATATATACATACATACACTTGTATTTATAACATACACGCACATATACATTTACACACACACACACATATATATATATACAGTATATATATACTGTATAAACCTAAACATATAAGTATGTATTTTCATGTATATGATATGTATATAATTAGTTACAAGTTATAAATTTCAAGTCCCCCGTAAAACTTTTAAGGACACTAAATTTTGTTATGAGAAATACAAATTGTATGAGAAGTAAATTGAGAATTGTAGAATATAAACGGCACCGAAATAATAGATCCATAAATATGTCTGTGGTTGTCTGTTATTGTTATCCACAACGGCTTCGGCCTACAGGTATTACAGATGCAGAAATACTTGAACAAACAAATAATTCTTTGTGTGCGCAGAGGTCCATGAAAATTATCTTAAATATAGAAGGAAACTATATAAGTAAATTGCATTTCACAACAGATTAGATACAGAGATATAAATCTATGCAGGTAGAGTGCTGATATAAATTTATACTTATAGGTAGTAGGTTGGCCAGGGCACAAACCACCCGTTGAGATTCTACCGCTAGACAGTTATTGGGTCCTTTGACTGGTCAGAAGTACTACATTGGATCCTTCTCTCTAGTTACGGTTCACTTTCCCTTTGACTACACATACACCGAATAGTTTGGCATATTCTTTACAGATTCTCCTGTCCCCATACACCTGACAACACTGAGATTACCAAATAATAATTCTTTACTCAAGATGTTAACTACTGCACTGTAATCGTTCAGTGATTCCTTTCCTTTTGGTAAGGGTAGAATAGACTTTTTAGCTATGGTAAGCAGCTCTTCTGGGAGAGGGACAATTCATTGTTCTCAAGTCTTGGGTAGTGTCCTAGCCTCAGTACTATGGTCTTCCACTGTCTTGGTTAGAGTTCTCTTGCTTGAAGGAACACTCGGGCACACTATTCTATCTAATTTCTCTTCCTCTTTTTTTCAAGTTTTTGTAGTTTATGTAGGAAATATTTGTTTATGTGTTGCTGTTCTAAAAATATTTTATTTTTCCATTTTTCCTTTCCTCACTGGGCTACTTTCCCTGTTGGTACCCCTGGGGTTATAGCATCCTGCTTTTCTAACTAGGGTCGTAGCCTAGCAAGTAATAATAATGATAATAATAATATAAGTTTACTTCAATTTACATGAAAATAGGCCGCCACAGTTATTCACTCAGCCAAACCAATTTCAAGTTGCACACCCGCACTGCACGCATGCAGACTGCCTTTGGCTAAGGATCAAGCCATTTTAATTATCGTATTGCCTGTTTAAACAAAATTTAGCATTTGAAAATAATAAAAAATACACATTCGGGCCACCTCTAGGTGATATTACAGGGAACAGAAAATGGAAATTTGTTAAACTAATTCTTAAAGAAATCTTGAAAATAACCTAAGGGGAAGAGCTCTTTGGCCCCTATCTGCATTCACTTTTCATAGGTAGTAGGTTGATATACTACCGCTAGAGAGTTATGGGGCCCTTTGACTGGCCAGACAGTACTTCATTGGATCCTTCTCTCTGGTTTACGGTTCACTGTCCCTTTGACTACACATACACCGAATAGTCTGGCTTATTCTTTACAGATTCTCCTCTGCCCTCATACACCTAACAACACTGAGATTACCAAACAATTCTTCTTCACCCAAGGGGTTAACTACTGCACTGTAATTGGTCAGTGGCTTCTTTCCTCTTGATAGGGTAGAAGAGACTCTTTAGTTATAGTAAGCAGGTCTGCTAGGGGAAGGACGCTCCAATATCAAACCATTGTTCTCTAGTCTTGGGTAGTGTCATAGCCTTTGTACCATGGTCTTCCACTGTCTTGGGCTGGAGTTCTCTTGCTTTACGGTACACTTGGGCACACTATTATATCTAATTTCTCTTCTTGTTTTGCTAAAATTTTTATAGTTTATATAGGAAATATTTATTTTAATGTTGTTACTGTTCTTAAACATTTTTATTTTTCCTTGTTTCCTTTCCTCACTGGGCTACTTTCCCTGTTAGGGCCCCTGGGCTTATAGCGTCCTGCTTTTCCAACTAGGGTTGTAGCTTAGCAAGCAATAATAATAATAATAATAATAATGATAATAATAATAATAACATAATAATAATACCTCTGTCCCCTCTTCTTGGATGTCATCTTACTGTACAATCTCCGATTTATTTTTTAGTTTATAGCGCAATTGAGGGGTTTCATCCCCTTAATAAAAAACTTGACAGCTGAATGGCCTTTCAGGCCCCAGCACCTGGCTTTATGCTCCAAATTCATAAATTAAATAGAAAACGAACTGTATTCCTCGCAAATTAAAAAGTGTCTTCTGGGTTATTTTATCTATCTCAATCATTGTCTTGGAGTTTATTACTCCAGAATTTTAAATGAGAACTTAATGTTTTTCAAAGGCTTAGTTTCATTGAGACAATGCTGAGTGTGACATTTACTTTCGTCAATCACAGTATTAGATGTGTGCGTGGTCTTGTATGATGAAAGAATCTATTACTATTATCCTTTACACATCAGTTGAATACTATTTGAAATTGTTTATGCAACATTTCATTTTAAAGAGGATAAACGTATATTTGATGGTGGTAATAGTAATGAATGAATTTTTTTTTTTATTTGTGATTGCGGAGTTTCAACTTCTTGCTGTTCTCTCATATGTACAGTTATTCGTATTAAACACCATTTGCATATAGTTGCCGTCAAAATAAAAAAATATATATATATATATATATATATATATATATATATATATATGTATATATATATATTTATTTATATAATTCATTGATAATGTTCCGAAAGAAGGTTTATTACCAACTAGAAATATTTTGTACTTTTATGTGAAGTATGATTTATTGATATATATATATATATATATATATATATATATATATATATATATATATGTATATGTATATATATATATATATATATATATATATGTGTGTGTGTGTGTGTGTATGTATAAATATATGAAATATATGTATGGTGTATGTAAGAAATCATAGCAATAAACTCGAGAAAAGCCTAAGATGTGATAATATCACTCACTTAAAGAAGAATTAAAAACTCTTTTGAGTCCTTTCGTCTTCTTTACATCGTCAGGTTGACTTACAATGGAATGAAAACCCAGAGGTATCGTATTTATGGCGAACATGCCATCACCGTGAGGTAAATTTTTAATGACTTCAGGTATGTTGGTTTTTTGAGAAGGGAACGAACTAGACTCTCAATGTTAAGTTTTGACATTTTGTACTTGAAATTTCCATTGTTTCCAAAATATTTCTATGGGTAATTTATTAACATTGATTACTTTCTGGATTTTTTGCCAATTAACCCACTGACCTCTATGGAGTCGAAGGACAGCCAAGGCATTATTTTTGTGTACTCATTTTGTGACTTGCACATTTATTTTGTCTCCTTTTTGTATATCACCCTTTAGAAATTTGTTCAACATGAAACTAATTATTATACACTTAGAACAGGATTATTATGTATTGTATTACTATTGATTAGAGAGCTGGTGTAATTAAAAATTCTTAGTGTGCTGTTTTTCCTTTATATTTAAGGGGATGTCCTTTAGATAATTATATAATTATGCATATGTGAACAGTATGTGTGTGAATTGATTATTGGCTCAAATTAGTGTTTATGAATGGTGATTGTGAATGCAATAAAAAAAGATTTAAGCTTCTTAGATGAACTAATATACCCATTATGTGACGCAAGAAAAATTGATAGAGCAAGAAATGTCAAGTTATATACAAATGGGGTCAAAAGATTTTAAAGGAAAGGCATTGGTATCCAAGAACCGAAAGAGTACGTGCAAGGCAGGATGTACACACACACACACACACACACACTCTCTCTCTCTCTCTCTCTCTCTCTCTCTCTCTCTCTCTCTCTCTCTCTCTCTCTGTACATCCTGTCTTGCACCTACTCTTTCGGTTCTTGGATACCAATGTCTTTCCTTTAAAATCGTTTGACCACTTTCTGTATATAACTTGAAAAATGTGTTTGTGTATGTGCGTACCTGTGTTTTGCTGTACCGTATTATGTTAGTTCAGCAGCTACTGCCTCGCTTCTGAATATGAATTCTAAGCCTTCATTGCTTGATAATCAGAATATTAGTAGGTTTTTAGTGGGAGAGAGAAAGATTTTATTCTTCCTTATTTAATATTCAATAATTTTATTGAATTTACGCTACACATTTGTGATGTGTAATGTGATTATTTTAGTGGAATATTTTTGCACCCAACTGATGAATATAAAAAAAGTGGCTAGAAAAGTTGCGAGATTTCTTTTAGGACGCGAGATGAATAGCGTTGATGTTTTGAGTGCCTGCTTCCAAGATGTTCCAGAATTATTCATCCTAATACAAGGAAAGCTGAGACTAATTAGCCTGGCATAGAGTAATTCCAGCTAATTTGAGAAAAAAAAAATATCCCAGGGGATATGATGTGATTTAGATTGGCCCGTAATATAAATGTACCATAAAGTTACCCCCATAAGCATTCATTTTTTTTTTGTAGAACGAATCTTGACAGGGTTGTGTGATTTTGCGTATCTTCCTTGTTTCTCGAAAATTAATACCTGGTGGTGCTATTTGTCGATAAATAGAGTTGAGCTATTAGCTTGTTTTACATGCAAGCGTATAGAAAAATAAGCTCACGAGAAGGTAAACACAAATAGCAAAGCAGTCTCTCGTGGAACGCCCCAATAATGTTTGGATATTTGGGAATAAAATATTTCTTGTTGAAAAATCATGTAAATTTTATGTAATTAATTTTAATACGTGTGATCTCGATTTTAACAGCCTCACATTGAAATATCGTCATTTTTTTTTTCATGCCAGCTAAAGCATGATCAAGAGTTTTGCACTGACAAATTAATGAATATTCTGTCGTTAGCTAGGGTTGATATACGGTACATTATTAAGTAGGTGACAGCTGTTGTTCACCAGGTGTAAGGCTTCAGATGTATTTATATTCTCGTGCTCTAACATTTTAGTAATTTCCATTTATAAAGCTACGTGCTCTCTATTTTGTAACTTTCATTAAATAAAAGGTTTGTTAAAACTCTGTATAGGGTCATGAGGCTGTTGTGGTTATTTTGATTTCACTTGGTATTGTTGGTCGTCTAAATTATATATGTAATATTGTTGGAGTTAGTGTTGACTCTCTCTCTCTCTCTCTCTCTCTCTCTCTCTCTCTCTCTCTCTCTCTCTCTCTCTAATTGTTTCTATATGCTCTGGCACATGTATACACATCTGCATACATCTGTCCTGAAAGAAACGGAATAAAATCCGGGAGATTTGCGTTAAATGTTTGTCTTGTGCTTTCCCTCTCTTTTCCGCTGTAATTGGAATAGCCGGCCTAAAAGCAGGCCGCTATGTAAATTTGCTAAATCTGGAGTGCGCTTAAGCGTTTGTTTTGTCACTCGAATTCTAGTGTAAAATTTCCTGTGCATGTTCGTCAGACACTGTCGTGGGTGGCCATTGCTTGTACTTGTATCTGTTCATGGTAAGCTAATTTTCGTCGAAATGAAATATTAGTGGGTTTCCAAATGTGATTCTTTGTCGAATCGCTCTACTACTACTACTACTACTACTACTACTACTACTACTACTACTACTACTACTACTACTACTACTACTACTACAACAACAACAACTACTACTACTACTACTACTAGTAGTAGTAGTGGTTTGAGCTACAGTATTAGTAGTTTACTACCCGCACTTCAAAACTTATGACGCATACAGTAGTTTCAGAAGTAAAGCCAGCATGAGTTTTTTTTTACCTTTATTCGTGAAATCTTGTATATTTAAAATAATTTCATATTTCCATTACATCATGTTTTTATGCTGTAGGAAAACAAATATAGATATAAAATATTTTACTAGTTTAGGCGACCAGTTGTACTGTATAATATATTTAATTTTCAGACTCTCTCTCTCTCTCTCTCTCTCTCTCTCTCTCTCTCTCTCTCTCTCTCTCTCTCTCTCTCTCTCTTTGTTAATGCATGCCATAATCACCCAACCCTGGTTGATGTTAAAGTTACATGTCATATCTGAAGTCTCAAAGTTCATATCAGATTTATTTATGGGAATTGAACATGTCGAAGCTGTACCTTATGTAAGGTATTCTATTTTTTCTTTGCGCAAGTGATGTTTCATTGATTTTGATTGGTTCATCGGTTAATGAATGATTTAGCTCTACCGTATCGCCTCTCGTTGTATGCGTATGGACAGATAGAATCTTATTACAAAAATCTGCCGAACTAGCCCACTTTATGTATTTACATCTACTTTTTCTCTAGTAATTTGATTGAATCAATTCTAGATTTAAAGTTTTTTACCGTCACGGACTCCTTTTGAAAGCGTTGTGGTTGATATAAGGTGTTGTAATACCCTAAAAGTATTGCAGATATCTGGGTAATGAGATAGCCACGTGGGCTATCGTTATCGAAGCACTCTTCCTTTCTGCGATATTATTATTGTTATTATTATCGTCAACGTTATCTTGCTTATCACGAGTAGTAACAATAGTTTAAGGGATTTGCTAAGAAGTGCCATTCTTTTTAATAAATTCCATGTGAGATTTTTCAACCATTTGCATTTGACCTTGAGAAAAGTGAACTCGTATATCCTAGGGGGTTACAGTAAATTTCCTTTGCTTGTTGGCCTTATGAAAAGAAACATAATGGACTTAATGGGCTAGTCTTACCCTTTAGCGAAGTTTGTTCATACCTAGGATTCCTTCCCCCCTTTGTCTTTTTGTATAAAAATGTGAACTTTACCCTATTTGCTTCTTTGAAAATATTACTCACAAAATTATTACTTTAAAAGTCAATATAGTCTATATGATTTATTTGTTTCATACACTGTATTGATTGTTCTCTCTCTCTCTCTCTCTCTCTCTCTCTCTCTCTCTCTCTCTCTCTCTGTAAAGGCAGTTGTCTTCATAGATTGCAATTTTCTTTTCTAGCTGAGCTCACTTTCTTGAAGATGAGGAATTAGGATTAAAGCGATGACTTGGATGTTTGCCTTTTACCTTTATAGGTAGTTTTTGGATGAAATGTTTTATTTTTAAACCCCTATGAAAAAGGGTTTATGTTTTTGATAAATTAAAAATATAAACAAACCACTGCTTAGACAGTTTTGATGATACCACATTTTTTTACCAACAAGAGTTTTGTAGACTTTATGAATATCTTGATAGAGCTCTTATATTTACAAAGTACAACCATAATCGAACTATATTATTGAGTAGTTAAGTTCAAGTTTAATGAGTCTGTTTAGTTTTTTGTTCCAAAAGGGAAGCTTTCTAGGCGAAGTTCACCCTTTCACTTTGTTAGAGGTCTCTCCAATTCCAATGGTTTGGCATCGTATCGACGATATCATGGAAATTCTTAAGAAAATTTTTGACTTCTAAGGATTTCTCGCACTTACGAATGTCCATAAAGTTTACTTGAGAAAAGCTAAACTATAACAAACTTATCTTTTAGACATTTTATTGTTAGACATTTTGAAAGAAAAACTTCATTATTCAGGAAGCTTAAAATATTTACATTTTTATTCAGGTTAATCTAAATTTGCAAAATCATATACTTTCCACTGTTTATTCCAGAGCTTTTGGAATATGAGTTGACCAAAATAGAAGAAATTGCCACTTATCTATGTTATATCAAATATTAGAAGTACTGTTTGACAGAAGCCCCCAGCCCTTTTGACTAACCAAAAAGTAACACAATGGATCTCTCTCTCTCTCTCTCTCTCCCTCCCCCCCTCTCTCCCTCTCCCCCCTCTCTCCCTCTCCCCCCCCTCCCCCCTCTCTCTCCCCCCCCTCTCTCTCTCTCTCTCTCTCTCTCTCTCTCTCTATATATATATATATATATATATACACACATATATATATATATGAATTAACTAATTTTTGTTGTTAGAGTTCTTAAAATATTTTATTTGGTTTGTTTATTATTTCTATTGTAGTTTGTTTACTTTCTTTTTTCCTTTCCTTGTTGGGCTATTTTTCCCCTTTTGGAGCCCTTGGGCTTATAGCATCTTGTTTTTCCAACTAGCGGTGTAGCTTAGCTTGTAATGATAATAATAATAAAACGAGTGAATTAGTTGTGTACCTGTTCATTAATATCATTTAATTAACCGCCTTAGAAATAATGACAAGGATAATGTTTAAAATTTGAATATAACAACAGGTTGTAAATATCTGAAGAATAAATATAGATCTGATGACAGTATGATATTACAGTATCCTAAGTTTAGGTTCTATAGAATTTCATTCTTTTGGGGCAAACATAAAAAGGCAGTTTCAAAAGTCTCAACTCTGGTCATAGGAATTTAAATGGTTGAAAGCTGACAAATGGTGCCATGCAAATGACTCTACAAAGATAAATATTCGGTAAACCAAGTTAATTATTTGAACGAAAGAGTGGCATATGGAGGGCACAACTGATTTATACTCTGAAACCGAATTATCTGAGAGCATAAGTTGACCGTATGGGGAGTCCTTATTCTGTGTCAATATACTATTTACGTGTTTTTATTTCATTGTTATTGTGGTGATGTCATTAAGATGAATGCTATCCCTTCAATTTTTATTCTTTTATATATATATATATATATATATATATTAGGACACTAGTCAGGACTTAATCGTATATTTCGTATTTTCATTTTCCCTGTGTTTCTTCTGCATCTGAGCATCACGTTTTCCTGTGATTTTTACGCATATACAGT
Source organism: Palaemon carinicauda (assembly GCF_036898095.1). NCBI lineage: Eukaryota > Metazoa > Arthropoda > Malacostraca > Decapoda > Palaemonidae > Palaemon > Palaemon carinicauda. The sequence goes on from NC_090728.1 coordinate 72,733,156, forward strand.
GTATATATATATATATATATATATATCAGGGTTGTTATGATTTAAATGAAAATGAAATATACTGTCAGAAGTTTATTACCAGAAAATACACTCCTTAGAATTAAACAAATTTTGAGCAGCAGCAAATAGGTAATATTAAAAAAAAATCATATAAATCAAGAAAATGGATTAAAATAGAAAAATATGATTTAAATCAAATATTTTTTTAATGATTTTTGTATATATATAAATATATATATAATATATATAATATATATAATATATATAATATATATATAATATATATATAATATATATATATTAGGACACTAGTCAGGACTTAATCGTATATTTCGTATTTTCATTTTCCCTGTGTTTCTTCTGCATCTGAGCATCACGTTTTCCTGTGATTTTTACGCATATACAGTGTATATATATATATATATATATATATATGAATATTTTATATATGTGTGTAGATAGAAGAAAGTTCACTTATTTCTTTATGTTCCTTTGTTCTGAAATTATTTCATCTACGTCTTTCATATATTGGGATTATAATTTGATCAGAAAATAGTAAATGGTGTTGAAAACTTGTGGATTTATTCTGTGAATTTTTAAGTTATTTGGAATTTTACATTTATGAAAATATAAGTATATCATATACATGTGCACCTTTGGTAATTAGAAATATATGATAAAAGTTCTTATCGAAAGTTGGTATGTGCATTTCGCTCGTCTATGAAAGCATACCTTCACGAAGATTTCCGGTTGACTTCATATGTGACTCCCTCCAGCCAGGTCTTGGTCTCGGATTAGACCTCTCTCTTCTCTTTTTTTTTTCTTTTTTTCCCATTCGTGTGTTGTATACGTTGTGAGTTTTCATACTAAGTAGGGTCGTATTGGGACACGCCAACAAAGAAAGTGGGTTTTGCTCTAGCTATAATAGTTGTCATGGAAGGTAGTATTTCGAGATGTTAGGCGGGAAGGTGTCAAGTAATTAGCTCGTAATATGGCTTACGTTATAGTGAATATGAATTTTATGAATATATTACTATTTTTGACATATTTGCTCTAGTTTCCAAATTGCATTGAAATATTTCTGATATTTGTATTTTATTTATGGATATATTTAAATAATTGTGTATGCAAAATAGGTAGATTTAGCTCACATTTGAACCAAATTCAGAACTCTTGAAATGGAAAGCAAGGAACATACCAACCGAGTTCACATAAATCATGGAAGAAGTTGAGACCGTAGTATACAGTATATCTAAAATATTAGCGAGTTTTCCCAAACTTCCCTACCACCAGCTGACCAAACTGACCGATTTTCTTTCAGATAATCTCTAGGGAGAGCAATGTTTATCTTCAATCTTTTCCTTTCTAGGGTTCTTTTCCATGAAAAAACCTATGTTGAAGTTCTTCTGAATTTTCTATAATGACTAAAGGATCCACAAACATCAGTCTTAATTCAGGTGTCAAATAGTCTATAATGATGAGGAACATGAATATCATCAGAACTGATCCTTGATTGAGGCCAACTTCCACAATGAATGCCTGTCTCCCATATGTCTTTGTAGTGGATCTTGACCCCCTCATATATCAGTCTCACTAACCTTACCAACTTCTCCAGTACTCTTTCTTAAACACCATTAGACTAATATTCTTGGTACCCTGTCATATTCCTTTTCAAGATGCTCAAAGTACATGTGAACTTTACAGTTTCCTTCTTGATAATTTTATTGGATTTATCTTACTAAAAAAAATAGCAGCAACTGCTCTCTTTCCTATCACAAAACCAAACTGGTATATATATATATATATATATATATATATATATATAGAGAGAGAGAGAGAGAGAGAGAGAGAGAGAGAGAGAGAGAGAGCCTAGCTCTTTATAGAGAAGATAGATGCCTGCCCCATCCATAAATCAGATAAGTAAGAGATTGTTTAATAATCATTCTGAAATTATAAGGATTGAATGGCTTGCTAAATAGCCAGATTAAATTCCATAGAAAATCTCTGGGAAGTTGGTTAGTCACTGGGTGCTAGTATGGCCAAGTATAAAACTTGTTGAATCCAGCATGCTAAATTAGTGTGGGAATTACGTAGGCCGACACGTTATGAAAACATTTGTGGAAGTCTAGTCGGATCTACTGTATATCTAAGGGGATTAAGGAAAGTAATGGATAAAATGGGAAATCATGTGAATTGCTTCGTGAGAGAGAGAGAGAGAGAGAGAGAGAGAGAGAGAGAGAGAGAGAGAGAGATTTGTGAAACATGGAGCACAATAGAAAAGTTGCCAGATACTTTTTTGTTAGTTTGTTTATTGACAAACTAATCCTTTTTGAAAAGGTAGTTGTTTCATTGTTGCCAAGTGTACCCTTGTGTTGGGTCCACGGGGTAGGGGTTGACCCCGGGCTGGGTTAAAGTCAGTCAGAACTTTGAGCTCGTTTTTCAGTAGCTTATTAATATTAGTTTTATTAATATTATTAGCGGTAGTAATGTATAAATGTTAAACTAAATCTTTATTCTTTGTTT